>NW_027513844.1:115000-470538 GCF_048772815.1 Callospermophilus lateralis | reverse complement strand
GTGTGTGTGTGTGTATATTTATATATATATACACACTCTCTATATTTTTCAAAATATGAAATACATGAATCTTATTATACACTCCTTAAAATCATTCATATTCATGTATGTGAATTTATGATCAACTTTTCACAAGATTATTCTCAGAAATATTCATCCACCTGAAATACATATCTGTTTCCTAGTACTGAAAACTAACTTCTGTGAATGGTGCATACAAATCCTAATATTTCTACAGTAAAACCTAGTTCAACAACAATGCAAGCAGTGTCCCATGGTACATGATGTGTATTTTTAGCTTCATATTTATTAAACAGAGGTACATTACTATTTCTTCAGTTTATGCACAAAATAGGATATATATTTCAACCACAAGTTCACAAATTTATAGACATTTGTTTCAATTTCAATCACCTGTTGCTTCAGAACACATATATTCTTCCAAGGTTCTTGACTGGTCTTTTCATGAGAGTTCTTTCCAAACACATTATTTTCGATTTCCATAATCATAATTGAAGCAAAACTCACACACTTTTCATGATAAACCATAAACCTAATATTACCGTTAGTGTATAACTGGTTATCATGAATGTATGTATATCAATTTAAGATTTCTTGTATATTTTAAGATATCAAATCAATCCACTATTTAAAGTTGGAACCAGTTATATAATTTATTCACAGTATGGTCTATTCATACATTATTTCTATATACATTGACACAGGGTACTCTACTTTGTTCCCCAATTACGTCTTCAAAATATTGCTCCCAGTAATGGTGGAAGAAATGCTCATGTCACCTGATCTACATATAAATTTTAACAAAGTAATATTCTGGACACAGAAAGCAAAACTCACTCTTATGATTGTAGCAAAGCCTAAAAGGAAAATGAGCAAGGATTACTAAAAATATCTATGTCCCCGTTGTTTAACGCTCTCAAATGTAAATCCTATTGATAAATCCTATGTATTTGTTTCTTCCTAAGATTATTTATTCAACCTCAAGCCTGTTGAAAATGTCTAATCCTATCCCTCACTTTATACTTTGCTGATTTCTTAATGTGTCTATTGATATCTGCTTTCCTACATATTTTCCCCAGTTCATAATTGTGATTGACTCTTCACATGTGCTGACATTTACATTCACTCTCTTATTGAAAAGAAATTGCTAAAGAACTTTTGGTCCAAATCCTATACTCACTGTTGTTTCTAAACCTAGAGACTATCATCCTAAACCTACGGACTTTCCCTTTATGACTTGATGTACTTTTCGACACTCAATAATCCAAGGTACAAGTTCCTATGCCATTGTATATCGATTTATCTGAGACATCTGTGCAGAACATAATTCAAAGCTAAGTAACCCACTAAAGGGCCCAATGCCCGTCTGGGCTTCAAATCTTACCTAGATTTCTGTTTTAATACTTATATTTCACCTATATATTCTTGTAAATATTGCAGATTCCCAGTACCAATATTCGTCCTGCAGAATGATTCCTAACGCAAATCGAACGTGTTATTAACCCTAACCATACACTTTTTCCTCAATCTAACATTACGGAAGAGCAGGGACAGTGTGACCAGGAAAGTCTCAGTGCAGAAACCCTGCTTTGGGCCTTTTGCTTCCCTATTTTTCTTTTGCCCTGAATGTCAGGAAGGTCTTATCCTCAGGCCACCCCTTTGTGAAGCCTAAAGAAAACAGGTTTCAAATGGAAATGAATGGGCATCACCTGTGGCTCTTTGCTTAATTTCCTTGGAAAGGGATGTGTCTGAATCAGCCTCTTGGCCCTGTGTGAGGCTGTGACTTAGATTATCAGCACCTGATGGATCTAAGGAAAGATCCCATGTGTGCATCCAAAACCAAAATGGCAAAAAGTTCAGTCATTGTGGATGAAGTATCTTCCCTTCCTCTGTTAGATTCCTTGCCGCAGTCTCTGACTGGGCACAAATCACGAGCCACCACACAACTTGTAGATTCAAACAGCAATTCTTTATTCCCGAACTCACACCGGCCGTCTACAAACACATTCTGGGGGAATCCACGTTCTCTGCCCAAATCCACCTCTGCCCAAATCCACTACTCTGCCCAAATCCACTCCACATGGGCTTCTGTCTCCCAAAATATACTGTCTGACCCTAAGAACTCAAGAGGAAATCAGCAGCAGGATACGCCCTATTCTAAGGGGGGAACACCCTAATCTCCTATTATGCTAAACTGCCCTATTCTAAAGGGGGAACACCCTAAACACGGATCCTGCCCTGGTCCTTGAGCAAGGTCACCTTACATGCAATGTCCTGGAAAATGTCCTATTTCCATGAGTCCTTCCACTAAAGAAACATGGGGGTACGATGGCAAGGAAATTGTCATACCTACTTGGCTGATGGCTCCCAACAATTCCTGACATCCATCAAGTGAGAATAGGGATCCTTTGGGTCATATGAGTTCTTCAAGACCTGAAGAAGTGCTTGGGTTTCTCATGACTCCAAATCACATAAAGAATCTGTACCTATCAGTCAGAAGTAGTCAGTCAATATTGCTCCCAGAAATGGTGAAAGAAATACTCATGTCACCTTATCTACATATACATTTATTCACAGAAATATTCTGGACACAGAATTCAAATTTACATTTATGATTGTACCAAAGCCTAAATGGATAATTAACATGGATTACTAAAATCATCCATGTCCAAGTTGCCTAATGCTCTCAAATGTCAATCCTATTGGTGACTACATATTTGTTTCTTCCTAAGATTGCATATTCAAACTCAACCCTTTGAAATGTCTAAGCCTATCTCTCACTTATTACTTTGCTGATTTCATAATGTCTCTATTGATATCGGCTTACCTACATATTTTCCCCAGTTCATCATTGTGACAGACTCTTCACATGTGCTTACATTTTAATTCATTTTCTAACCGAAATCCTATTGCTAAAGAAATTTTATTCCAAATCTTACACTCACCCTTCTTCCTAAACCTACCTACTATCTTCCTAATCCTACCGACTATCCCTTTTTGACTTGATGTTCTCTTCTACATTCAATCATCCAAGGTACAAGGTCCTATGCCATTGTATATCGATTTATCTGAGACATCTGTGCAGAACGTAATTCAATTCTAAGTATCACAATCAAGAGCCCAATGCTTTTCTGGCCTTCCAATCTTTCTTGGATTTCTGTTTTCATACATACAGTTCACCTCTATATTCTTATTGGTATCGCAGGATGCCAATACCAGTATTCATCCACAAAATGATTCCTAACCCAAACTGAACCTGTTATTAACCCTAAACATACAGTGTTCCCTCAATCTTACTTTACAGAAGAGCAGGGACAGAGTTGGTCTTTTAATACTGGAATGTAGAGGATCTTCTACCTGATGAGAACTTCAAAGGTCCATGCTGAAAGGATCCCTGGAGAATACGTAGGCAGCTATGAAGGACCTGAGAGAGCACAAGTCATCTTACATGGCAAACAACCTGGTCAGGTGAAGGGTTGTGTCTTAATCGGCCTCTCTCTCTTCTTAATGTAGAGAAGATGGACCAAATCAGGCCTGTGTGGAGAGCTGTTCCCAGGTGCCTATGGTTGATATACCATTTTAACATGTGAAAGTGTCACAGGAAGTAGGGGAAGCCTCCATCTCATGGGATCCTTGGAAGCAAATGTTAGAACAAAGTGGTTGCCAAGGCCGTGACCTCATTCAGTTCCTGAAGGAAGTGACCTAACCTCACTTCTTTGGTGATGGAACTTGGCATCCAGGGAGCCAGGCATACAGAGCCAGTCCCAGTCCTACTCCCAGTGGTGTCACTAGTTTTGAATTACCAAAGACAGAGTCAGTCTATCTTGGTACCTACAGATGTGAGGATGTCCATATGCCAGGAAAGCTCTGAAGAGGGGCCTTTTATGAGAAAGCAGGTAGTGGCTCACCACTGGCTTTTGACAAGTCTCAGTGAAAAAAACCCTGCTTTGGGACTTCTAATTACCTATTGTTCTGTTGCTCTGAATGTCAGAAAGTTTTTTGCCTCAGGCCACCTCTTTGTGAAGCCTGAAGAAAACAGTTTTCAAATGGAAATAAATGGGCATCATCTGTGGCTCTTTGCTTAATTGCTTTGGAAACAGATGTGTCTGAATCAGCCTCTTGAACCTGTGTGAGGCTGTGGCTTTGATTCTCAGCACCTGATGGATCTAAAGAAAGATCCCATGTGTCCAATACCAAAATGGCCAAAAGAGCAGTCATTGTGGATGAAGTCTCTCGCCTTCCTCTGTAAGGTTCCTGAATTCCATCAAGTGAGAAGAGGGATCTTTGGATCAAATGAGTTCTTCAAAGCCCTGCAGAGGCTAGCCCATAGGTGCTAGTGATTTCTCATGACACTAATTCACATAAAGAGTCTAAACCCCACAGTCAGAAGACCTCAATTTGGATAATTGAGAAGTATTAACGGCAGGCCTATTTGATCATTCCTGGTTCACAGGAAGGGTGTCCAGGCCACCCTGACTTTAGGCAAATGAGGGGCAAGGGAGGTTATTTTGGACACTGACTAGGGATGCTCCCCTTTTGGAAAACTCCAGCCAGAGTTTATCATGAGTGTCAATATAGAAGAACATGAGGCCCATGTGGGAGTGTTTTGATTTCAATTGTGGTCATTTGTGTGGCAGTTGGAAGAGGTGACTGGGTCCACCTTGGCTTGAACTCTGCTGTGATTCCCATTAGAGACTGAGTTCTGGAACTGACCTCAGAAAAGTATATCCATGAATTGTGTTGGGATTTAAGAGGCCATGCATGAGAGTCGCCCTTGAAAACTGAGATCTCCGTCCAGGGTGGCTTTGCATAGAGCACTGAGAATCTCAGCCAGGTTATCACATGTTTTTTTTTAATGACTTGGCAGCCATAGTTGAGAGTCAGAAAACACATGGACCTCACATAGTACACATCATTGTGCCTGGATTCATGTGACCTTTTGGCCACTTTTTGGGAAGCCTTGCCTGTGAGAATTCTCCAGAGCTTTCATTGAAATTAGCTTCCTCACCATTTAATGGTTCCTGAATTGAAATCCGCAGTGCCTTCAATTTCATCCTTGAAAAATGGCTAAACAAGTACCATGAAATTTTTGAAATTCCCATTACCAGATGGCACTGGAGAACCTTTGGATATCATGTTGATGATCATGAGTGTACCAAATAGTGCCTTGATTGACTGGGTTTTGTGAAAATGGTGATGAACAGAGATACCAGTAAGTTGGAGCCTGCTGAGTAGTGGATGTAGAGCAGTGGACGGTAGGTGTGTAAATAAATATATTTAGTAGGACCAGCTGGATCTGCCATTGGCTTCAAAAAGCCTTGTGACTGACAAGGTGCAGGCAGCAGACCCTTATATGTAAAGGCATCTTGTTTTATTTAGAGGTTTCAAGGCAATGTTCAGAATCAGGGTGCTATAGTCAAGGAGGAAAGCTATGTGGGATAGAAGCCTGGTTCATACATTCTCTTGGAGACCCTGACTAACCATACGTGACAGAACTCCCTCCAGCATTGTGTCCCAGTTGAACTCCTTGTATTTCGTGAAGCCAATACCAAACTCACAGTGTAGCAGTAAGAAACACCACAAAAAGTGGAGGATGACCAAATGGCTTCACAGACCACACGGGGAGACACTTAGCTCCCAGTGGCCACAGTTTACCTACAAAGAGAGAATTCTGAACTGCTGCGTCATGTTCATTAGAAAATAAGGAACCATGTCGTCCACGTCACATAGATGCAGACCCAGATTTGATGGTGTCACTACAAACGAAGCTAAATCTTCTGACAATTACATATATTTCATGTGCCCAACCTTAGAGGAAGTTTTTCACGAAGTCTTTAGACCAGCAGAGCTCAATGTTTGTGGAGTGTTTACCCTCTCGCTTACTTTTGGAAACTGTTCTTCCAACTCCAGTGTTGTGAACTCCTGAGCATTTTCCCTTCCACATATGTATTCACAGATTTTCTAACTCCTTTCCTCTAATTGTGTCTTACTTGGAGCGATGGTTATGTCTAGGCATTGTTCTGGATGAGAGTGGGAAGATTTATGTGTAGCACATGTTTGCATGCACATTAGATTCATTTTCATATTTTCCATTTGGAATACTGAATCCCTGACACTAACCCATACCCTACTAGACTCTGAGTACTAATCCTAATATCCTGGAGAAAAGAAACCTAACTGAATATAAATACAGGCCTTTCATAGGAAGCATGGTGTATACTTGGATTTGCCTTCTGCTTTATCAAGTGTATGTGCTATAAATCTAGTCAACTTTTCATTGTAATATTTCTCCATTAGTTTTTAAAGTTACCACATATGTAAATTCCTGTCTTCCTTACTCTGTAGCCTATTCAGCACATGTATTTTTTTATGCATGTATAGTATCCTACATGGTATCACATGTACATTATTGTGAGCTCACTGACTTTGTAATATAAAAATTATGAGAAGAGATGACTCCCCCTAAATACTGATAGAACTGAAAATTCAACCTATGGGTGAGCTTCCTAGTGAAAAACATTATACATAAATCCATGTTCATTAAAATGAATATTTTTGGATATGTGGATGAATTATATTTCATGATGAATTTCGATTGGCATATGTATTGCTACATATTAATGTGTGTGTGTGTGTGTGTGTGTGTGTGTATTCTCCAGATTTTCCAAAATATGAAATATATGTGTCTTATTATACACTCCATAAATTCATTCATGTTCCTGCATGTGTATTTATAAACAACATTTCACAAGATTATTCTCAGAAATACTAAACCAGCTGAAATACATATTGGTTTCCTAGTACTGAAAACTAACTTCATTGAATGGTGCTTACAAATCCTAATATTTCAACAGTAACTGACCCAGTTTAACATCAATGCAAGTAGATTCCTATGGGACATGATGTGTATTTTGAAGTTCATTTTTATTCAACACTGGTACATTACAATTTCTTCAGTTTTTGGACATCATAGGATATATATTTTCATCCACATGTTCACAAATTTATAGGCATTTGGTTCACATTCAATTACTTCCTACTTCAGAACACATGTATTCCTCCTTGTTTCTTTATTGGTCCTTTCACTAGACTTCTTTCTAAAAACATTTTTTCGATTCCATAATTATTTTTGAAGCAAAACTCACACACTCTTCATGATAAACCGTAACCCTAATATTACCATTAGATATATAACTGATTGGAATGAATGTGTATATATCAATATAAGATTTCCTATATATTTTCAGATGTAAATTCATTCCATTATATAAAGTTGGAACCAGTAATATACTTTATTCACAATATGGTCTATTCATGCATCATCTCTATAATCATCAACACAGGGTACACCTATTTGTAGCCCCAGTAATAATGTATAAGTTTTCAGAATATTGCTCCCTGTAATGGTGTAAGAAATACTCATGTCACCTTATCTACATATACATTTACCACAGAAGTACTCTGGACACAAAAGGCAAAGGTCACACTTATGATTGTGCCAGAGCCTAAATGGAAAGTGAGCATGGATTACTAAAAACATCCATGTCCATGTTGCCTAATGCTCTCAAATGTCAATCCTATTGGTGACTACATATTTGTTTCTTCCTAAGATTATATATTCAACCTCACGCCTGTTGACAATATCCAATCCAATCACTCACCTTATACTTTGCCTGATTTCCTAAGGTCCCTATTGATATCTGCTTTCCTACATATTTTCCTCAGTTCATCATTGTGACTGTCCCTTCACATGTGCTGACATTTACATTCTCAAACCGAAACCCTATTGCAAAAGAACTTTTGGTCCAACTCCTAGACTCACTATTCTTCCTAAACATACTGAGTATCTTTCTAATCGTACGGACTATCCCTTTTTGACTGGATGTTCTCTTCTACATTCAATCACCCGAGGTACACGGTCCTATGCCATTGTATATCGATTTATCTGAGACCTTGGTGGAGAACATAATTCAAGCTAAGTATACCAATCAAGGGTACAATGCATTTCTGGGCTTCAAATCTTTCCTAGGTCTCTGATCTCATGCATGTATTTCACGTCTTTATTCTTATAAATATCACAGGTTCCCAATACCATTATTCATATAGCAGAATGATTCCTAACCCAAATCGAACATGCTATTAACCCTAACCATACACTGTTCCCTCAATCTCACTTTACAGAAGAGCAGGGACACAGTTGGTCTTTCAATACAGGAAGGTAGGGGATCCTCCACCAGCTGAGAACTTCAAAAGTCCATGCAGAAATAATCTTTTGAGAAGATGTAGGCAGCAATGAAGGACCTTAGAGAGCAAAAGTCATCTTCCATGGCAAACAACCCGGTCAGGACGAAAGGATGTATCTGAATTATCCTCTCCCCTCATAATGTAGAGAAGATGGACAAAACAAGGCCTGTGTGGAGAGCTGTTCCTGGGTGCCTATGGTTGATATACCATTCTAAATTGTTAAAATGTCACAGAAGTAGGTGCAGCCTCCATCTCATCAGAATCTGGAAGCAACTGTTAGGACAAAGTGGTTGCCAATGTACTGACCTCATTCAGTTCCTGAGGGAAGTGACCTCACCTCACTTCCTTTGTTATGGAACTCTCTGAACTTAGGATCCAAAAAGCCAGGCACCCAGAGCCAGTCCCAGTCCAAGTCCCAGTGGTCAAACTTGTTTGGATTTACCAAGGACAGAGTCAGTCTTTCTTGGTACCTACTGATGTGAGGATGGCCAAATCCCAGGAAGGTCTGAAGAGGGGCCTTTCCTGAGAAATCAGGTAGTGGCTCACTGCTGGCTCCTGACAGCATCACAGAGTTGGCCATGGAGACTAGATCTGAGACAGGACAGCCCCTTATGGGGCAATATATTATGGCTCACCAGTCAGAGGACACTCTGGATAGTCACAGACCTACTTGGGCGTCTGTGTGGTTGTGGGTGTGCGTGTGGGTCTGTGGTTTTGTCTCATGTTCTGAGAATAGGTAGGAAAGTTTGATTGTTTGGTTTGCTGTGAATTGTTTCTAGTAAGTCATTTCACAAGGCGAGTTCTTCAATGTCTGTGTATCCCACTGAGTCCGTGGTTGTAGACATTAGAAAAGAGAATGCATCGATAGATGTGTCCTGTCTAGTAGAAAGCTTCCCAACATTCAACCTGCCCAATTTATGAATGGTCTGCGGCTTGCCTTGTGGATGGGAAACACATACTACCATCCTAAGTTCTGGTATTCTTCCTGAAATCTAGCTAATCTCAAGAATAAGATCATGGTTTTGTGTCCAAGATATGTACCACCTCCAAACTCTGTGACATGGCCATGTACTGGATAGCTGAAGGGAATGGGAACATCTCAGAAAACTCAATTATCAGTGTGACCAGGAAAGTCTCAGTGGAGAAACCCTGCTTTGGGGCTTTTGTTTACCTATTCTTCTGTTGCCGTGATGTTGCGACCCCTTGCCCGCAAGGAAGACGCAACTCAGGAATCTTCTTTCAGCAGTTTATTCAGGCCCTTGATATTTCTTCTAATTCCTTGTCGGATGCCCCTCCCAGCCTTAATAAAGCATCCCAAGCCCCAATGCGAAGCTGCCACGTGGAACTTTCTCATAGGGTGCTGAAAAACCATGCAACAACTCTCCCAAACAAGGAGTTGTTTGTCACAGACCACAGTGGAGCCAGCACCATCCTGCAATGGCGACCATAATCTGCAGAAGCGGCTCACCACAGTTCCCCCCTTCTGTTTTCTGAAAACAATGCAGGCGAGAGTAGAGGTCCTATCCCACTGTGCAGAAGTGGCTGCATAGTATGGCTCAGACCTAAGGAGGGCCCTTCCCGAGATCCGAAGCCATATCAGCAGACGCCTTTTTTCGTGGGGCTGGGCGTGGACATCAAACCCGCATGCAACAGGACATGCTCTCCTTGAGGTCCACTTCAAGGATCACTCAAGTGCAGTGCCTTGCCTCGCATCCTGTATCGTGACGAAGGTGGACGAAGGGGGACAGCTGAGGCTGAAATGTGGCTGTACACAACGACAAATGAGTTGACAACACCCTGAAAGAAAGGCACGGACTTTAAGGCGATAGACAAGAATTAGTGTGGAAACCCACCTGCGTGCAATGGCACCAAGACCGGCAGAGTGCAAGGGCTTTCCAACACTAAGAGAATAACGAGGAAAGACTTGCCGATCCCAGTGCAATTTTATAATAACTTGGGGTGCAACGACCATGTCAAAGATTTACTGTTTAAAATGCGCAAGCCAGACTTGAGGTGAATTGCCATTTTCTAAAGCTGCAAGAGTTTGGATGATCATAGCCTTATCGTGAGCATTGCGGGCCTTGAGGCGACAGAGAAACCACAAACAGAGAAACATACCGAAGCAACACATTGCACCAAAAATGCCTACCCCCACCCACTCTTTAAAAAAGGAAAAAGCAGAAGATATCCAATCGGTGAATTGACCCAAAGTCACGGGATCAACACTGGTGTTATTCAAGACAGCTATCTGGGTTAGTTGAGACTGGATCATGTCTTCCGCTTCCATGGACCAATTTCCAGCCAAATATTCACCAATGATGCGGGAAGCATTCCTGGAATCATTAAATCTGACAGAGGTTATGCATAAATGTGCACGTTGGTCAACACAACCCAAAAGCACCAAGTCAGCCAATTCTTCTACCTGAGATTGGAGTAAATCTATTCTTTGATTGGCAGCTAAAATCCCTGACAAAATATGTTGATTAATTGTATTTTGGGATTCAAGTATACTGGAAGTTTGTTGGACAACTTGATTAATGGTGACAGCAGTTTGTACTTGATTAGCCATAGCCACTCCGGCTGTAACCGCTGCAGCAGCAGATACCGCCACGGCTGTCACTATAGCTGCTGTGATTCCAAAATCTCTGCGGACTCTAAGTAGCTCAACAATATGGAATTTATCAGGATCCGCAGTGACCGGGATTGGGACAAATGTTGGAATTTTCATAACCACTGCTACAGTCCAGGAACCATTCCAACACTCAGATAAGATACAGGTAGTATGAGAACAATCCAGCATCCCCGAAGAGGTGGCCTTAGCCAAAAGGAATAAGAAGGGGGATTGGACACAGACCATTGCAGGAGGCAATGTGGCATTATACAACAGAGAGTCGACTGAAACAGATGTAAATCTATTACCTCGTTCACTTTCCCTAACAGTACCAGAAATATTAGCCAGCCAACTTTTGGCTCCTACCAACTGAGCCAGTGCAGAAATATCGGCTGAAGCCCCCTTTTCATTGGAAATCTGCCATTGAAACCAGGACCAACCTACTCCTGTAGAGGAGCTGGCACTATTGTTAAAGTTATAAACATACCTCTTAAGAGAGGGGGAAAGGGAGAAACCTTTAGCAACTTGATGCTTCTCCCAAGAATGATCCTGACAAGGCGTAAATGTTGGGGGGAAACCAAGATTAGGGGAACAGTAAGGAGAGGCCTTGAAATGAGTGGCATCATAAATACTACTAGAAGAAGGAGGCACTGGGATTAGTACCTCGGAGATAATAGCCAAGGTAGTGATGTTAAGAGCAGAGCTCCTGTTTGCTGGGGTCCCTGAGCCTGATTGCTTCCCCGAAACTACCTTGCTCAATACAGCACTGATAATGCTCCCTGAGACCTGATTGGACCGCAATGGGTCCTCCCAGTTAGTCAAATTTTTGGTCTTAAGGCTAATGCAATTAGCGTTTCTAAGGCTGAAACAAAAAACTCCTGTGAGATTAACTTGAGATTGATTAAAAATGCTCTCCATGTCCCCTCTAGGAGAGGCACAGGGAGCAGACATCTCACATGAGGTAGAAAAAAGAGTGGGGAGGACACTAGAATTACCATGAACCGGCATCGGCATTGGCCATGCCCGTGCCACTGCCCACCACCGAATTGGTGTCGCCTGTGCCATCGGCACCAGCACCAGAGCCAGAGCACTTAGCAGAATGAAGATCCTCATCACAGGATTGTTGTGGTATCTCTTGTTGCTGGTCAGTTGATGTCGAGACTCTTCTTGTCAAGCGTTCAGGGACCCACAACAGTTCCGTACGATCCTGGGGAAAAACACATACAGATCCTCGTGCCCATGTCAGCACGGGGTCAGGGCCGTTCCATTGGCCTGTAAGAACATCCTTCCACTTAACATAGCCAATCCCAGAGGGCTGAGGGGACACATGTCTATCGGCCACAGAGCGACCATGAATATCCAAATTCAAAAAACTAATGGTAAAGAGAGCTAAGGACAGGCGTTCTTTAGGAGTGTGTTCAGCTCCTATTCCCCCCTTTTGTTTTTGTAAAGTTTCCTTTAAGGTGCGATGAGCACGCTCAACAATGCCTTGTCCTTGAGGATTGTAAGGCAAACCATGAGTAAGTTGCACTCCCATAGTAGAACAAAAAGCTGTAAAATGTGTGCCAGTATAAGAAGGTCCATTATCAGTCTTAAGGGATGCAGGTGCACCCCATGCTGCCCATGCCTCTAAACAGTGAGTAATGACATTACGTGCCTTTTCTCCAGATAAAGCAGAAGCATGGATAATTCCAGAGCACGTATCAACGGAAACATGCACATACTTAAGGTTACCAAAGTCAGGTATATGTGTCACATCCATTTGCCAAACAACCAATGGCTTCAATCCCCGTGGGTTTACTCCATAATTAGGGGAATGAAGAAATGTGACACAATGGGGACATTGCAATACAATCTGCCGAGCATCTGCTCTTGAAATGAAAAAACGCCTGCGCAGCATTAATGCATTAACATGGAAGTTTTGGTGAAACAACTTAGCCCCCTCTAAGGAGGAAGCCAAGCATATCAATTGACCTCTAGTGGCTAAGTCCGCACAGGCATTACGCTGGGATAACGGACCAGGAAGAGGGGTGTGAGCCCGGATGTGCATTGGATAAAAAGAAGCAGTGCGGTTAGAGATAAGCTGTTGAAGCTGAGTAAAGTAAGCAGACACATTGTGGGCATCACTAATAGCTCCCACGGCCTCCAGGACTTTTAGTGCTTGTACCACATAGCTGGAGTCCAAAGTAAGATTAAAAGGAAAAGAACACTGTTTAAAAACTTCAATAACAATTTGTAGTTCTACCCATTGTGGATTTCCAGGAGCAAATTGATGCTGGATAGGGGGAGAGTCATTAATTACATAGGCTCCCATTGCAGACTTGGAACCATCAGTAAAAATGTTAACAGCTCCCGGAAATGGACTGGATGAAGTTACCTTAGGGAAAATGATGGGATGTTCTTTAACAAAATGGAGTAATGGATGAGAAGGGTAGTGATAATCAATACCCCCTTGAAACGAGCAACACAGAATAGCCCAGTTGGCTAGAGTAGCACATAAAACATTAAGTTGAGCTTTAGTGTAGGGTATGATAAGAGAAGAAGGTGATTGGCCGAAAAATTGAATGCTTTGTTGAATCCCTTTAAGTGCCAATGCTGCAACAGCATCAGGATAATATTCTAAGGATTTTCCTGGGGATATATGTGGGTGGATCCATAGTAAGGGCCCATCTTGCCACAGTACTCCAGTAGGCTGCCACATAGTGGCAAGCACACATAACTGGAAAGGTTTATCACTCTGGAGCCTGCATAGATTGGCATGCTGTAAAGCTTGTTCTACTTTTATAAAAGCCGCTCTAGCCTCTGTAGTGAGGCTACGAGGGGAAGCAAGATCGGGATCACCCTTAAGAGCAGCATACAAAGGCTGGAGCACAATATTAGGAATATGTAAATATCCTCTTATCCAATTAATATCTCTCAGCAATTTTTGAAAATCATTTAGAGTTTGGAGATCTTGAGTCCTGAGGTAATTTTTTGCGGTTTTAATTTGTCATACCCAATTGTCGCTCCCAAATACCTGATAGAATCCCCCGATTGAACCTTTTCAGGTGCGATGTGCAGTCCATGTTGAGCCAACAGCATCACAAGTTCTTTATAAGCCTCATTAACTGTCTGTTCTAATTTTGCGGCAAATAACACATCATCCATATAATGAATGATCTTGGTGGAGGAATACTTATGTCTGAGAGGTGTGAGTGCCTTCCCCACATACATCTGGCACATCGTGGGACTATTAGCCATCCCCTGCGGCAACACCACCCACTCAAACCTTTGATCTGGTTCTTCGTGATTACATGAGGGAAGGGTGAAAGCAAAACGTTGTGAATCTTTAGGAGGCAAAGGAATGGAAAAGAAACAGTCTTTAATGTCAATAACAATTATATGCCAGCCTTGAGGAACAGAGGAGAGAGGAGGCAGCCTTCTTTGAATGGGCCCCATAAGTTGCATCTGAGCATTAACTGCTCGTAGATCATGCAGTAGGCGCCACTTCCCTGATTTTTTCTTAATGACAAATATGGGATTATTCCATGGAGAATTAGAAGGTTGGATGTGACCCAAATCAAGTTGTTCTTTGACTAGGTCATGGGCTGCTGCCAGTTTAGCCGAGGGAAGAGGCCACTGAGGCACCCAAACAGGCTCCTCGGTGAGCCATGTTATGGGTATTGGAGCCCCAGTGGCCCCTAGGAAAAACCCAGAGCAAACCTGTTAAGCTTTTGATGACCTTGCACAGGATGCTTACGCCCCTGTAGGTGCCTTCCTAGTCCTAGACCTGGTCTATACCCCATATTTTGCATGATATGTTGAGACACTGGGGAATAGTCATTACTAAGAGTGAACCCCATGTCTTTCATCAGATCATGGCCCCATAAAGAAATAAGTAAATCAAGAACATAAGGCTGAAAGGTACCATCGTGTCCTTCCGAGTCCTTCCAAGATAGATGTCTACAGCTGATTTGAGGGGCTTGGGCATATCCAAGTCCTCTTAGTGATTGATCAGAAGCCTGCACTGGCCATCCCCTAGACCAGTCCTTAAGGGCTATGATAGTACGATCTGCTCCTGTGTCCAGCAATCCCACAAAAGATTTACCTTCTATGCTTAATTCCAAGGTGCGGTGACTGCTCATATCCAGTGACAAATAGGCACAATTTCCTCCGGTGGTACCAATCTCATTTCCCGTCCGTGACCTTGAGTCAGCAGGGAAGTGATTATGCAAACTAGGCAAAATTAGCAATTGAGCAATCCGATCCCCTGGGGTGATAGACACAATGCCCCTTGGAGCTTCCACGATAACCTTTACTGCCCCTACAGTATCAGGGTTTATAACTCCGGGGAAAACATGAAGACCTTGTAGGATAGAGGATGCACGTCCAATTAGCAAACCTACAGTGCCAGGTGGTAAAGGCCCTTTGAACTCAGTTTCCACCAATTGGACTCCCATCATAGGTGTTAATACAAGTCTGGAGGTGGAACAGAGGTCCAATCCCACGGCACCTGTAGTGGCTCTCCGCGTCTCATGGGATGGCGCAGAGAAGGCCATGTCTCGGGTTCGGGTGTGACATTCTCCATTGCCCCATATATTTGTGGGCCCTGAGGTCGGGGGCCCCTTCGGCTGTTTTTTGGCCCAGCTGAAATAGGCTGTCCATGGATGTCCCTCACTGATCTACACTCTTTTGCCCAATGCTTCCCCTTTTTGCATTTTGGATACAGTCCCGGTTGACGAGGGCCATTAGAAGGGCCACCGCGAGGAGGTCCAGTAAAATTGTCTTTTTTGCGACAGTCACGTTTGAAATGGCCGAACTGACCACAATGGAAGCATGTTCCAGCACCAGGACCGCCCCCTTTTGCAATCCGAAGGACAGCAGCTGCAAGACCTGCATTAGTTAAAGGTCCTCCAAGCTCTCTACACACTTTTATCCAAGCTTCTATGCTCTTGTTTTTATAAGGAGCGATTGCTGCTTTACACTCCTTGGTGCATTGCTCAAAGACCAATTGCTTGATAAGGGGCATGGCTCTATCAGGGTCCCCAAAAATCTTTCCAGCGGCATCCACCATCCTTGCTACAAAATCTGAAAAGGGTTCTGTAGGGCCCTGCAGGATCTTAGTCAAGTTACCAGACACCTCTCCTCTATTTGGAAGTGACTTCCATGCCCGAATGCAAATGTTGTTAATTTGATCATATGCCTCAGGAGGAAATCCTGTCTGTTGATTAGCAAATCTGCCTTGTCCCAAAAGCATATCCTTGTCCCAATGGGGGTGTCCCGCCGCATGGTTTTGGGCAGCCTGCTCTACCGCGCCCTCTAGCACAAAGGCTCTCCAGTCTAAATATTTACCTAGAGAGACACAAGCCCGAACAAGGCTAGCCAATTAGAGGGAGTCATACAGTATCTAGACAGACTCTCCACCTGAGTTAGTGTGAAGGCGGCATCCACCCCATAAGTGCACACAAACTCCGCCAGGGTCTTCACAATTTTGAAATCTAAGGGCTCATGGAATCTTCCCCTATTGTCATCCTGGAAAACTGGATAAGCAAGACCCATCTCAGCGTTAACAGCCCTCCATGTTTGGGCATGGAAAGCTCTCCTTGAAACACCCCCACCGTACGGCGGCGGATCCGGAGGATCATTTTCCTTGAGCTCCTGTTTATTTTTGTTCCCTTCTCCTATAGTTAGACTCCCTAGCTGACGAGATAGTCTCCCGAGCTCTTCCTCCTCATCCTCCTTCTCCTCTGACCCACTTTTGCATGGGAGTGTGCGCAGCGTACTGAGATCTGGATACAATCATTTCCTCCCATGTATCTCGCTCCGCACACTCCCATCCTCCTGAAATACCTCACTTCGTGCTGGAGACAATCGCCTCCTCCCCTGTGTCTCGCTCCGCACACTCCCATCCTCCTGAATTACCTCACTTCGTTCCGTCTCTGATCTTTCCTCATGTAATTGCTCTAAAACTTCCTGTCCTTTAGTAAGTGCTTCCTGACATCTGCCATCTGCGAGGCAACTACGGATCATCTTCTAAAGGGGTATCACCCCACCCTCTAATATGCCCTGCTCAGAAACAAAGTCAAGATCTGTGCCTAATTTATCCCAGCTAGGTATAGTAAGGCTGCCCGAAAACGCAAACCACGGTGCAGCAATATCTGTCTTCGGTAAAAATCTCTGTAAAGTACTACGTTTCACTTCTAGGCCCTTGGAACGTAACAGGCCATCTAGGGCCAGGAGAAGCGGACTTGAAGATGCGGCACCAATGACACAACAAAAGACGCACAAAAAACAAAAGTGAAAGTAAAAGCGAAAGTACACAGTGCAGCTGCAATAAAATGTACCGCTCTCTCTGGCTTTACAGAGGAGCTACCCCGCTTTGATCGCGGGTCCCACTTACCTGGGACTAACCTCTGCTTTGATCGCGGGTCCCACTTACCTGGGACTAACTGGTGCACCAACCCTGACTACTGAAAGTTCTGGTTCCCGGGTCTCGGCACCACTTGTCGCGACCCCTTGCCCGCAAGGAAGACGCAACTCAGGAATCTTCTTTCAGCAGTTTATTCAGGCCCTTGATATTTCTTCTAATTCCTTGTCGGATGCCCCTCCCAGCCTTAATAAAGCATCCCAAGCCCCAATGCGAAGCTTCCACGTGGAACTTTCTCATAGGGTGCTGAAAAACCATGCACCAACTCTCCCAAACAAGGAGTTGTTTGTCACAGACCACAGTGGAGCCAGCGCCATCCTGCAATGGTGACCATAATCTGCAGAAGCGGCTCACCACACCGTGAATGTCAGGAAGGTCTTCTCCTCAGGCCACCACTTTGTAAAGCCTGAAGAAAACAGTTTTCAAGTGGAAATGAATAGGCATCACCTGTGCCTTTTTGCTTAATTGCTTTGGAAAGAGATGTGTCTTAATCAGCATCTTGCCCCTGTGTGAGGCTGTGGCTTAGATTCTCACCACCTGATGAATCTATAGAAAAATCCCATGTGTGCATCCAAAACCAAAAGAGCCAAAAGAGCAGTCATTGTGGATGAAGTCTCTCTCCTACCTCTGTATGGTTCCTGACCTTCATCATTGAGATTATGGATGCTTTGGGACAAAGGTGTTCTTCAAAGCCCTGCAGAGGCTAGCCCATAGGTGCTTTGGTTTTCTCAATACTCCAATTAACATAAAGAATCTTTACCCCAGAGTCAGTAGGCTTCAAAATGGAGAATCAGAGCAGTATTAACGGCAGGCCTCTTTGATCACTCCTGGTTCACAGGAAGGGTGCCCTGGCCACACTGACTTCAGGAAAACGGGGGCAAGGGAGCTTATTTTGGACACTGTCTTTGGCTCCACCCCTCATGGAAACCTACAGCCAGAAGGTATGATTAGTGTCTATATGGAAGAAGATGAGGGCCATGTGGGAGTGTTTTGGTTTTAATTGTGGTCCTTTGTGTGGCCGTTGGAAGAGATGACTGGGTCCACCTGTGCTTGAACACTGGTGTGATTCCTTTTAGAGACTGAGTTGTGGAACTTAACTCAAAGAAGTATTGCCATGAATTGTGTTGGGATTTTAGGAGGGCACACATGAGAGTCGCCCTTGGAAACTGAGATCTAAGCCCTGGGTGGCTTTGCACACAGCAATGGGAATCTCAGGAAGGATATCTCATGGTTTTATTGTGAAAGACTTGGCAGCCATAGTTGCAAGTCAAAACACACATGGAGTTCATATTGTAGACCTCAATGGGCCTGGCTTCATGTGACCTTTTGGCCTGTCTTTGGGAAACCTTGCCTGTTAGAGTACTCCAGAGCTTTCATTGCAATGAGCTTCCTCTCCATTTAATGGTTCCTGAATGAATTGAAACCCAGAGTGCCTCCAACTTCATCCTTGAAAAATAGCTAGATGAGTACCATGAAATTTTTGAAATTCCCATAAACAGGTGGCACTGGAGAACCTTTGGATGTCCTATTGATGATCATGAGTGTACCAGACAGTGCCTTGATTGACTGGTTTTTATGAAAATGGTGTAGAACAGAGATGCCAGTAATTTGGAGCCTGCTGAGTAGTGGGCCTAGAGCAGTGGTGTGCAGCTGTGTGTTAAAACAGCTTTGGTGGGATCATGTAGATCGGGAATTGGCTTCCAAATGGTTTGTGACTGACATGGTACAGCCCCCAGACCCTTGTATGTAAAGGCATCTTGTTATATCTAGAGGTTTCAGGGCAATGCTCAGAATCAGATTCCTATGGTCAAGAGGGCAAGCTATGTGGAATAGAAGCCTGGTTGTTGCATTCTCCTCCAGACCCTTACGCACCACACGTGACAGAACTCCCTCCAGCACTGTGACCCAGTTGAACTCCTTGTATTTCATGAAGCATATACTAAACTCCCAGTGCAGCTGCAAGAAACACCACAAAAAGTGGAGGATGACCAGTTGGCTTCACAGTCTACACTGGGAGACACTTAGCGCTCAGTGGCAACAGTTTACCTACAAATAGAGAATTAAGCACTGCTGCCCCATGTTCATTGGAAAATAAGAAACCATGTCCTTCAGGTCACATAGATGCAGACCCAGCATTGATGGTCTCACTACAGAGATAGCTAAAGCTTCTGACAACAACATATATTTCAAGTGCCCAACCTCAGAGGCAGTTACTCAAGAAGTCTTTAGGCCAGCAGAGCTCCATGTTTGTGGAGTTTTTACCCTGTCTCTTACTTTTGGAAACTCCTCTCCCACCTCCAAGTTTGTGAACTATTGAGCATTTTCTATTCCAGATATGTATTCACAGATTTTGTAACTCTTCTCCTCTAATTATGTCTTACATGGGGTGAAGGTAATGTCAAGGCATTGTTCTGAATGAGAGTGGGAAGACTTTTGTGTAGCACATATTTGCATACACATTGGATTCATTTTCCAATTTTCCTTTCGAAATACTGAATCCCTGTCTTTCATAGGTAGAAGGAATTCTTCTTCATAGAATATCCTGACACTTACAAGAAACAGCCCCCTGGCAGACATCCTGCCTGGGAGACATCCTGTAGCCATCAGTATCTCGAAGACTTCCTGCGGCCATCTGTCTTCCTGAAACATCCTGAGGTTATCTCACCTTGTGAAGACATCCAGGAACTACTGATAAGAGAGCTTTCCCATCTCCAGCATATAAATCCCCTGTGTGAACAATAAAAGTTTGCAGCTTGATCAGAACTACAGTCATGCTGTTATCTCTAGTGTCTTTTGTCCCTTCATTCCTCCCCATCTATGTTCGCTGCCCACGTTGATGTGTCCTGCCAGCCAGAACATCTGGCGCCCACCGACTGGGTCTCAAGCCTTTGACTGAGGGGGAACCCCATCCTCCTGGAAGACTTGGTCAAGCGGAGCTCGCGATTGCCTCAGCAGACACCACCGAGAGACATATCCAGTAGGAGTGCGGGGATGATGCACAGTGAGTGACCCACCATGGGACAAGCAGTTTCGTCACATGATTTGTTTTTGTCAGCCCTGAAGGAGTCCTTCAAGACATGGGGGGCACGTGTTAAGAAAAAGGACTTAAAATTTTTCTGTTCATACATAGGGGAATTGTGTCCATGGTTTTCCCTTGAAGGAACCATTGATGGTAAACCATGACTTAGAGTAGGAGACTGTTTAAAAGATTATTATGAATACTTTGGCACAGAAAAGGTGCCTGTTCCCACCTTTTCTTACTGGTACTTAATTAATGAAATTCTTAAAAGTTCACCCTTTGACAATGGTACCTTAAAATTTGTCAGGATTGGGGAAGAGACTATGCAAATGACCTCTCGTCCCCCCATTGCATGCCCATCAGTTAGTACAGATATAGACCCTTCTCAGTCTCCCCAGGACCCTGGGAACCTTCCTGGTCCACCTCAAAATACCACCCTAATGAATAAGGCTCCAATGGTTACCAACTACCTTTATCCAGTTTTAAATCCCAGAGACACATTGACCCCTGGGGAGGAGGCTACCTTGGAGAAGAAAGAAGCTCACTACCATTCAGAAGACCGACCACCTCTCAGGTCCCTTCCAGAGCCTATAGAACTTACCCATCCACCTCCCTCCTATATCCCTCATGCATTTTGTGCTCCGGCCCTTCAGGGGCCAACATCGCCCCCCAGGTATTTTTTCTCCACTTCTCTCGCCTAACCTGGCTCCCTTGCGACAGTCTCTCCAGCATAGACGGGAACAGATCCAACTTTTAAAAGAAATAACATCCCTTGACTCTGAGCTCTGCTCATTAGCCTTAGACATGGAGTCAAGGCAAGCTGCCCATCGGCGGTCTAATAAAAAGGCTAACCTGCTCCATCAGCCTGTTCTCACATTCCCAGTAACCCGCAGTCAGATAGATATGCCTGCCCAGTCTGAGGTCAAAGACTTACATGATGATCAAGAGGAGAAAGCGGGGGAAATGGATCAAGGAGATCAGGACTCAGAGGATGAGGAGTTAACCCCCAGGCAGGAAGGAACCCAGAGTGTGTACAAAAAATTAAACCTGCATTTTCTTGAAAAACTTAAAAAGGCTTGTGCTCACTCTGGCCTCACTGCGCCCTACAGAGTGGCTTTATTAGAAATCCACAGTGCACAATGGCTTACTACCAATGATTGGAAATTTCAAACCCGAGATACCTCAGTGCTGGAGACTTTCTGTTATGGAACACAATTTCAAAGAGCACTGTTGGGAAACTGCTCAAAAAAACTTAACAAAGGCCTCCTCTAAATCCTGGACTTCTGTTAAGTTAGTGGTCAACGCGCCTTTTGACACTAAAAATAAACAGGCATGTTTCCCTGCTGGACTTTTGGCACAGATTCAGACGGCTGGCTTACATGCTTGGAGACGCGTCCGACAAAAGGCCTCAGCTACCACTTCCTTGGCAAAAATACGACAAGGGCCTCACGAGCCTTATAGCGACTTTGTTTCCCGGCTTAACCTAGCCACAGAATGCTTGCTTGGACCAAGCGAAAGCGAAAGCACCTTTGTAAAACATCTTGCCTTTGAAAACGCCAAGCCAGCATGTCAGGATGTTCTTCGACCACATAAGGATAAAAGGAAACTTTCTGACTTTATTAGACTCTGTGCAGGGGTGGGTGCAGCCCATGCCATGGGTCTCGCCTTTGGTGCCACCTTTACCAAGGCCTTTCACAATCCTGGCTCACCTACTTGCTTTACTTGAAAACAACCTGGCCATTTTACACAGTAGTGTCTGACAGGCAAACAAAGCCTAGGAATAGTGTCTCCTCAAACTGGGGCTAAACCGCCCCCAGCTACTCTTTGCCCTAGATGTGGCAAAGATCATCACTGGGCCAGTGAGTGGAGATCTAAAACAAATGCCCTCGGACAGCCTATTTCTTCCTGCTTCTTGGAAAATTGTCGCGACCCCTTGCCCGCAAGGAAGACGCAACTCAGGAATCTTCTTTCAGTAGTTTATTCAGGCCTTGATTTAAGTATCTTTTAGTGACTCCCTTTCTTCCTTCTTCCCCCGAGGGCCCAAGCACAGCCTAATAAAGCCTCCCACGTACCAATCTTAAGCCGCCGCGTGGATCTTTCTTATAGGGTGGCAAGAGATAGCGTGCCAACTCTCCACAAAGGAATTTGATTTATCACAGGCCACAGTGGAAGCCGGCGCCATCTTCTAATGGCGGCCACAATTTACAACAATGGCTTACCACAGTTCCCCCTTCTAATTTATAAAACAATGCAGGCGAAAGTAGAGGTCCTATCCTACTGTGCAGAAGTGGCTGCAATGTATGGTTCAGTCCTAAGGAGGCGCCTTCCCCAGACCTGACCCCATATCAGCCGACGCCTTTTTTCGTAGGGCGGGGGTGTGGACGTCAAACCCGCATGCAATAGGACATGCTTTCCTTGAGGTCTGTGGAAGGATCACTCAAGTGCAGTGCTTTGCCTCGCATGCTGCATCATGATGAAGGTGGACGAAGGGGGACAGCTGAGGCTGTTCTGTGGCTATACACAACGAAAAACGAGTTGACAGCACCCTGAAAGAAAGGCACGGACTTTAAGGCAATAGAGAAGCATTAGTGTGGAAACCCACCTGCGTGCAATGGCAGCAAGACCGGCAGAGTGCAAGGGCTTTCCAACACTAAGAGAATAACGAGGAAAGACATGTCGATCCCAGTGCAATGTTATAACAACTTGGGGTGCAACGACCATGTCAAAGATTTACTGTTTAAGCTGCGCAAGCCAGACTTGAGGTGAATTGCCATTTTCTAAAGCTGCAAGAGCTTGGATGATCATAGCCTTATCGTGAGCATTGCGGGCCTTGAGGCGACAGAGAAACCACAAACAGAGAAACATACCGAAGCAACACATTGCACCAAAAATGCCTACCCCCACCCACTCTTTAAAAAAGGAAAAAGCAGAAGATATCCAATCGGTGAATTGACCCAAAGTCACGGGATCAACACGGGTGTTATTCAAGACAGCTATCTGGGTTAGTTGAGACTGGATCATGTCTTCCGCTTCCATGGACCAATTTCCAGCCAAATATTCGCCAATGATGCAGGAAGCATTCCTGGAATCATTAAATCTGACAGAGGTTATGCATAAATGTGCACGTTGGTCAACACAACCCAAAAGTACTAAGTCAGCCAATTCTTCTACCTAAGCTTGGAGTAAGTCTATTCTTTGGTTGGCAGCTAAAATCCCTGACAAAATATGTTGATTAATTGTATTTTGGGATTCAAGTATAGTGGAAGTTTGTTGGACAACTTGATTAATGGTGGCAGCAGTTTGTACTTGATTGGCCATAGCCACTCCGGCTGTAACCGCTGCAGCAGCAGATATCGCCACGGCTGTCACTATAGCCGCTGTGATCCCAAAATCTCTGCGGACTCTAAGTAGCTCAACAATAGGGAATTTATCAGGATCCGCAGTGACCGGGATTGGGACAAAAGTTGGAATTTTCATAACCACTGCTACAGTCCAGGAACCATTCCAACACTCAGATAAGAGACAGGTAGTATGAGAACAATCCAGCATCCCCGATGAGGTGGCCTCAGCCAAAAGGAATAAGAAGGGGGATTGGACACAGACCATTGCAGGAGGCAATGTGGCATTATACAACAGAGAGTTGAATGAAACAGATGTAAGTCTATTACCTTGTTCACTTTCCCTAACAGTACCAGAAATATTAGCCAGCCAACTTTTGGCTCCTAGCAACTGAGCCAATGCAGAAATATCGGCTGAAGCCCCCTTTTCATTGGAAATCAGCCACTGAAACCAGGACCAACCTACTCCTGTAGAGGAGCTGGCACTATTGTTAAAGTTATAAACATACCTCTTAAGAGAGGGGGAAAGGGAGAAACCTCTAGCAACTTGATGTTTCTCCCAAGAATGATCCTGACAAGGCATAAATGTTGGGGGGAAACCAAGATTAGGGGAACAGTAAGGAGAGGCCTTAAAATGAGTGGCATTATAAATACTACTAGAAGAAGGAGGCACTGGGATTAGTACCTCGGAGATAATAGCCAAGGTAGTTATGTTAAGAGCAGAGCTGCTGTTTGCGGGGGTCCCTGAGCCTGATTGCTTCCCCGAAACTACCTTGCTCAATATATCACTGATAATGCTTCCTGAGACCTGATTGGACCGCAATGGCTCCTCCCAGTTAGTCAAATTTTTGGTCTTAAGGCTAATGCAATTAGCGTTTCTAAGGCTGAAACAAAAAACTCCTGTAAGATTAACTTGAGATTGATTAAAAATTCTCTCCATGTCCCCTCTAGGAGAGGCACAGGGAGCAGACATCTCACATGAGGTAGAAAAAAGAGTGGGGAGGACATTAGAATTACCATGAACCGGCATCGGCATTGGCCATGCCCGTGCCACTGCCCACCACCGCATTGGTGTCGCCTGTGCCATTGGCACCAGCACCAGAGCCAGAGCACTTAGCAGAATGAAGATCCTCATCACAGGATTGTTGTGGTATCTCTTGTTGCTGGTCAACTGGTGTCGAGACTCTTCTTGTCAAGCGTTCAGGGACCCACAACGGTTCCGTACGATCCTGGGGAAAAACACATACAGATCCTCGTGCCCATGTCAGCACGGGGTCAGGGCCGTTCCATTGGCCTGTAAGAACATCCTTCCACTTAACATAGCCAATCACAGAGGGCTGAGGGGACACATGTCTATCGGCCGCAGAGCGACCATGAATATCCAAATTCAAAAAATTAATGGTAAAGGGAGCTAAGGACAGGCGTTCTTTAGGAGTGTGTTCAGCTCCTATTCCCCCTTTTTGTTTTTGTAAAGTTTCCTTTAAGGTGCGATGAGCACGCTCAACAATGCCTTGTCCTTGAGGATTATAAGGCAAACCATGAGTAAGTTGCACTCCCATAGTAGAACAAAAAGCTGTAAATTGTCTGCCAGTATAAGCAGGTCCATTATCAGTCTTAAGGGATGCAGGTGCACCCCATGCTGCCCATGCCTCTAAACAGTGAGTAATGACATTACGTGCCTTTTCTCCCGATAAAGCAGAAGCATGGATAATTCCAGAGCACGTATCAACGGAAACATGCACATACTTAAGGTTACCAAAGTCAGGTATATGTGTCACATCCATTTGCCAAACAACCAATGGCTTTAATCCCCGTGGGTTTACTCCATAATTAGGGGGATGAAGAAATGTGACACAATGGGGACATTGCAATATTATCTGCCGAGCATCCGCTCTTGAAATGGAAAAACGCCTGCGCAACGTTAATGCATTAACATGGAAGTTTTGGTGAAACAACTTAGCCCCCTCTAAGGAGGAAGCCAAGCATATCAATTGACTTCTAGTGGCTAAGTCTGCACAGGCATTACCTTGGGATAACGGACCAGGAAGAGAGGTGTGAGCCCTGATATGCATTGGATAAAAAGAAGCAGTGCGGTTAGAGATAAGCTGCTGAAGCTGAGTAAAGTAAACAGACACATTGTGGGCATCACTAATAGTTCCCACGGCCTCCAGGACTTTTAGTGCTTGTACCACATAGCTGGAGTCTGAAATAAGATTAAAAGGAAAAGAACACTGTTTAAAAACTTCAATAACAATTTGTAGTTCTACCCATTGTGGATTTCCAGGAGCAAATTGATGCTGGATAGGGGGAGAGTCATTAATTACATAAGCTCCCATTCCAGACTTGGAACCATCAGTAAAAATGTTAACAGCCCCCTCTATGTTCGGGCATGGAAAGCTCTCCTCGAAACACCCCCACCGTACGGTGGCGGGTCCGGAGGATCTCTTTTTTTTTTTTTTTTTTTTTTCTGAGCTCCTGTTTATTTTTGTTCCCTTCTCCCATAGTTAAACTCCCTAGCTGCCGAGACAGTCTTCCGAGCTCCTCCTGTTCATCCTCCTCCTCTTCTGACCCACTTTTGCATGGGAGTGTGCGCAGTGTACTGAGATCTGAATACAAGCGTTTCCTCCCCCGTTTCTCGCTCTGCACATTCCCTTCCTCCTGAAATATTTCACTGCCTGCCAGAGACAATCGCCTCCTCCCCTGTTTCTCGCTTCGCACAGTGCCATCCTCCTGAAATACGTCACTGCCTGCCGGAGATAATTGTTTCCTCCCCTGTTTCTCGCTCCGCACACTCCCACCCTCCTGAAATACCTCACTGCCTGCCATTTCTGATCTTTCTTCATGTAATTGCTCTAAAACTTCTTGTCCTTTAGTAAGTGCTTCCTGACATCTGCTATCTGCGAGGCAACTACAAATCATCCTCCAAAGGGGTATCACCCCACCCTCTAATATGCCCTGCTCAGAAGCAAAGTCAAGGTCTGTGCCTAACTTATCCCAGCTAGGCAGTGTAAGACTGCCAGAAAATGCAAACCACGGTGCAATAACATCTGTCTTCTGTAAAAATCTCTGTAAAGTACTACGTTTCACTTTTAGGCCCTTGGAACATAACAGGTTATCTAGGGCCAGGAGAAGCGGACTTGAAGATACGGCACCCATGAACAACAAAAGACACACAACAAACAAGAGTGAAAGTAAGAGCAAAAGTACACAGTGCAGCTGCAATAAGATTTAATGCTCTCTCTGGCTTTACAGAGGAGCTGCCGCCTTGACAGCGGGTCCCAATTAGTCTGGGACTAATCTCTGCTTTAACCGGGGTCCCAATTAACCTGGGACTAATCTCTGCTTTAATCGCAGGTCCCAATTAACCTGGGACTAATCTCTGCTTTAATCACAGGTCCCAATTAACCTGGGACTAATCTCCGCTTTAATCGCGGGTCCCACCTTACCTGGGACTAATTGGTGCACCACCCCTGACTGCTGAAAGTTCTGGTTCCCGGGTCTCGGCACCACTTGTCGCGACCCCTTGCCCGCAAGGAAGACGCAACTCAGGAATCTTCTTTCAGCAGTTTATTCAGGCCTTGATTTAAGTATCTTTTAGTGACTCCCTTTCTTCCTTCTTCCCCCGAGGGCCCAAGCACAGCCTAATAAAGCCTCCCACGTACCAATCTTAAGCCGCCGCGTGGATCTTTCTTATAGGGTGGCAAGAGATAGCGTGCCAACTCTCCACAAAGGAATTTGATTTATCACAGGCCACAGTGGAAGCCGGCGCCATCTTCTAATGGCGGCCACAATTTACAACAATGGCTTACCACAGAAAATCACTGCAGGGCCAACCCCTGGCCCCGACTTTCCCAAGACAAACCCAGGGGCAATAAGGTTTGTTCCCTCCCAAACTACCAACCTACTTCAAAATCCTTCTCCACAATTGCTCCTTCCAACGAGCCACACCAGGCGGCGCAGGATTGGACCTCTGTGCCACCACTGAGAAAATATTAGACACATTGCAAGGGACCCAGTTAATACCCACTAGAATTAGGGGTCCCCCTCCATCTCATATGTCTTCCCTTATTCTTGGAAGAGCCTCTACTACCTTATAAGGTGTTCAGGTCTTCCCTGGCATTATTGATAATGATTTCAATGGAGAAATAAAAATACTGGCCACAGCTATTAATGGAGTTGTGGCCATCCCCGCAGAAACAAGACTTGCACAATTAATACTCCTTTCCTTGGATTCAGGAGGCACTTCCACCACCCAAACCTACCGCTGGGGACTGCCTCCTTGGGCTCCTCTGATGTGTATTGGGTTCAGCCAATTTCTCACAATACACCCCCTTAGCTTACTTATTGAAGGAAAGGAATTCCAAGGAATTCTAGATATTGGAGCTGATGCCACAATTATGTCTAAAAAATACTGGCCATCTGGTTGGCCCCTCACCCCACCCTTGAGTGACCTTAAAGAGATAGGACAATCAAAAAATCCTCCAGTCAGCTCTAGGTCTATTAGCTGGACTGATAAAGAGGGTAATAAGTCAACTGTCACTTTTTTCGATGTTCCTGACCTAACCTATTAACCAATGGGGCCGAGATATTTTGAGTCAAATGGAAGTTATTCTTCCCAGTCCCAATTCCATGGTGACTCATCAAATGCTTAGTATGAATTTTGTCCCTGGTACAGGCCTGGGGAGACTGAGACGAAAACTGGTTGAGCCTCTACAACCCATACAAAACACAAATACATATGGCCTTGGGTATTCGGATTTTTAGTGTTGGTCCCTGACCCTCCTGTACCTCATGCAGATAAAATTATTTGGAAGACTCAAACTCCTGTGTGGGTGGATCAGTGGCCCCTTACCTAAGAAAAAATTGGAGGCTGCCTCCATGTTAGTGCAGGAACAGCTGGCAGCCGGCCATGTAGAGCCCTCAACCTCACCATCGAATACTCCAATTTTTGTTATCAATAAAAAATCAGGCAAGTGGCGCCTTTTACAAGATTTGTGTGCCATTAATAAAGTTATGCTCCCGATGGGAGCACTACAGTCAGGTATTCTCACACCAGTGGCAATTCCCCAAAACAATTGTAAAATGGTTATTGACTTAAAAGATTGCTGTATTACCATTCCTTTAGATCCTGAGGATAGACCCTATTTTGCCTTTAGTCTCCCTCGCATTAATTTTCAGGGCCCTATGCAGAGATTTCAATGAAAGGTTCTTCCCCACGGTATGGCCAACAGCCCTAGTCTTTGCCAAAATTACGTTGCTCAAGCAATAGACCCTGTGAGAGAGCGATGGCCACAAATTTATATTTTACATTAAAAGGATGATTTGTTAATTGCTGCACCTAACACCCATGACCTTAATAATTGTTACTTGGACCTTTACAAAACCCTCACTACCTTAGGACTACAGATAGCTCCTGATAAGTTTCAAACACAGGACTCTGATACCTATTTGGGCCTTAAACTTCAAGATAATCAGATCCAAATTCTTAAAATACAACTACGTGTGGACCATCTTCACACCCTTAATAATTTTCAAAAATTACCTGGGGATATTCAATGGATAAGAACATATTTAAAATTGCCCACTTGTGTACTTTTGCCCCTTAATGATATTTTGAGAGGTGATTCCCACCCCTCCTCCTCTCAAAAGCTTACTCCCGAGGCATGAGAGGCATTAAACCAAGTCACAGAAGCCATTGCCCAACAGTTTGTTACACAAATTTCTTACAACCTTCCTCTGGTTCTGGTTATTTTACACACTCCTCATACACCCACAGGAGTATTTCGGCAGCAAAATACACATTTTAAAATTAAAGGCCGCCCCTTGCTTTGGGTCCATTTACCCACCACATCCTCCAAGGATATTACTGTTTATCTTGCTCAGGTAGCTTCTACTATTATTAAAGGTCATTTGCTTTCTCGACAACATTTTGGCAAAGACCCTGATAATATTTTAATTACATATACTAAGGACCAAACCCAATGTTTACTACAGACAGTGGATGAATCAGGTATTGCCCTATCAGGCTTTTGGGAACAATTGATAACCACCTCCCCAATGACCCCCTTTTACATTTTGTCCAGTTACATCCATTTATTTTTCCCAAAATTACTCAAAAGGCTCCCATTCCTCAAGCCCTTACTGTCTTTACAGATGGTCCCAATAATGGCCATGCGGTCTTTGTTATCAATAACCAGCCTACCACCTTTGATAGTGTCTATCAGTCAGCACAGTTTTTGGATTGTTTGCCATAACACAAGTTTTTATAACATTTTTTGATAATTCTGTTAATATTTATGCAGAAAGTGCCTGCATTGCTCATTCTGTGCTCCTGCTGGAGATTTCACTCACTATTAAGGCTTCTTCCAATGTGGCCTTTCTGTTTCACCAGCTTCAGCAACTAATTCAGGCCAGACAACACCCATTTTTCTTAGGACAAATCAGGGCACACTCTGATCTTCCCGGCCCTCTAACACAAGGTAATCCCCAAGCTGATGCAGCAACTCGTTCCATCTTTCCAATTTTTGTTGGCTCCATTCAAAAGGCCACGGAGTTACACAATTTTCACCATCTAAATTCCCAGAGCCTTTGATTACTTTGTAAAATTACCAGGCAACAGGCACGAGAGATAGTAAAAACATGCCCTGGTTGCGCTGTCTCCCTCCCCATTCAACAGTTGGGAGTTAACCCCAGAGGATTACTGCTCAATCAGTTTTGGCAAATGGATGTTACTCATTTTCCTGAATTTGGAAAAACCAAATATATACACGTTTCTATAGATACCTTCAGTGGCTTTATTTTTGCATGACCACATTCTGGAGAGAGTCCCAAAGATGTCCTTTCTCATCTTGTTTCAGCCTTTTCCGTAATGGGTAAACCAATACATATTAAAACAGATAATTGTTCTGCATATACCAGTGCCAAGTTTAAACAATTTTGTGCTACCTTGTAAATTTGTCATACTACTGGAATTCCATACAAACCTCAGGGCCGAGGCATTGTGGAACGTGCCCACCTTACCTTAAAGACTTGGCTAACCCTCTTTAAGGCTTCCGCCTTTATATTTACCACTCCCAGGCATCGCCTTAACCATGAATTATTTGCCCTTATTTTTCTTACTCTCGACAGTGAAGGCCATTCAGCCACAGACAGACATTGGCATCCCTCGTCCAATTCTGTTCGCCCACCTGTTATGTGGCGCAATCCCCTTACAAATAAATGGAAAGGCCCAGAACCTCTTTTCATCTGGGGACGAGGCTCAGCTTGTGTTTTGGACCAAGAGCAAGCAGCCCCAAGATGGTTACCAGAACACCTGGTTAAACAGGTTAATGACTTACCTCAACCTAGGGACGGAGGTGCTCCCCCTGAGGACAAATTTTCCTCTTTTTCAGATGCAGCCAACAATCTGTGTTTGGATTCTGCTTAAGGCACTTCTGCTGAACAGGGTTGTACACGGAGGCCTTGGCCCTCCACCTTCCAACATCATGGAGTACCTCTTTGGGCCCCCCTGCGAGTGCAAGTGAGGATCTTGAACTCAGGCTCGCACTAGTTGGACCCAGATTGCTGACTGCGTGACTAAAGTGGTTTACCTCCTGGCCGAGGTTGACCATAAACTCAGAGTAGTTCATCAGCCTAAATGTGTATGTGTTAACAAGCCAAAGATTATTCCCCCTAGTACAAGTAAAGCTCTCCAAAATTGTTCTGCAACCTGTACGAATACACAGGCGATGTATGGCTCTTGTTATGTGTCACTCTTAATTTGTGTTAACAAGCAAGGAGAAAAATTTTTGAAGCCTCCCTAACTAAACCTCATGCAGAAGGGGGGACCACTATTCATTATACCCCCTTTCTCTTTGACCGGGGAGGAGATGGCAAATACACCAAGCTACAGTCACCTGGGTGGCAAGGCAGTGTTGGTAAACCCTCCTGCTGGCCCATTAAGGCCCCTACAGGGGTCTCTTATCGTGGAGGACCCACTGATGCTGTCAAGCATCCTCAGATAATCAAACTTTTGAAACCCCAAATTCCTGAGCTCACATATCATCCCTTAATGTAGCCTAAATCCCAGCTCCGAGGTTTAGATACCAATACATTAGAAATTTTGGAAACTACCTTCTCCTTGCTTAATAATTCCAACCCCACCATTGCTGGTGATTGCTGGCTCTGCATGACAACAGGGACAATCATGCCTATGGCAGTTCCTATTAATTCTATCATAGACAATGATAATACATGCCAACCCGGATTTTTTTATAATTACAGCCTATAGGCACATTTACATTATGTCTTTTAGGCACGATGCAGAATAATACCTATGATATTGATGTTGGAGTTACTTCCTTTGGAAATTGCTCAAAAGTACAAAATTATTCCTCACCCAACCCATCTCTTTGTTACGCAATGGCACAGTTTTTATGTGTGGAGAAAACTCGGCCTTCCCCAGGCTTCCAGTGAATTGGATCAGTGGCTGTGTTCTTACCTTATTCCTCCCTGATATAACTATTGTCCCATGAGACGAACGTCTACCCATTCCTAGCCTAGACATCTTAGTCATAAGACACAGGTGGGCAATACATGCCTTACCACTCATTGCGAGCCTTGGAATAACAGCTGCTGTGGGCACAGGTACACTGGTTTAGGCACGGCTATCCACTCTTACCATCGCCTGTCTCAACAACTTTATAAATGATGTACAAACTCTATCAGGAACCATTAAAGATTTGAAGGACCAAATAGACTCCCTAGCAGAAGTGTTCCTTCAAAACACACGAGGCTTAGATTTGCTGACAGCTAACCAGGGAAGTATTCGCTTGGCCTTAGGGGAACGATGCTGCATTTATGCCAATTAATCAGGCATAGTATGCACTAAAATTATGCAGGTTCAAGAAGATGTAAAAGAGAGACGAAGGGAACTATTTGAAAATCCACTCTGGACTGGGCTTAGTGGATTTCTACCCTACCTTCTTCCCCTAATAGGCCCTTTGTTGGGTTTACTTTAAATAGTGTCTATAGGACCCTGCATTATAAACAGGCTGGTACAATTTATTAAAGAACAGATTAATATTTTGGCCTCTAAGCCCATACAGGTGCGCTATCATCGTCTGGAGATGGAAGACCTTGCTGCTAACATTTAAAAGGATGTTCTACCCTTCTCACAGGCTTATTTCTTAAGTTTACATCCCCACAGATCTCTCTTTCTTAAATAAAACTATAAGAAATAGCTCTGACTAACAATCTTCTGCCATTGCCATAAGGGTTCATCCTCAAAGTGCCCCTTCACTTGGGGGAGGATGCACCCATGAAGTGAGGACCTTAGGCCATAATAATGGAGGGTGCAGGAAAGACTGTGGGAGGATGGATCCACGGATACCCAAACACAAGACCTCTGAGTGACACGCTTTGGTGCATGGCGGTTGGCATGCATCCCCCTCAAAGCCGACTCCTCGAAAACATGCCATGGCCACCAAGAAATCTTCTAGTAAACATGCTCTCTCAGATCAGGAGATATTCTAAGGCCTCATTGAGAAACAAAGCCTCTATCTCCCCCTAAAACATTGGCCGGTAAGGTATGGTCAAATATTTTATATAAGAAAGGGGGGAAGGTGAGGGGCTAGAAGGAAGTTCTCCTCAAAGAATAGCCTGACACTTAAAAGAAACAGCCCTCTGGGAGACATCCTGCCTAGGAGACATCCGACAGCCATCTATCTCCCTGAGACATCCTGCGGCCATCTGTCTTTCTGAAATATCCTGAGGTTATCTCACCCTTTGAAGACATCCAGCAGCTGATCATAAGAGAGATTTCCTATCTGCAGCATATAAATACCCTGTGAAAACTGTAAAAGTTTGCAGCATGATCAGAACTACTGTTTTGCTGTCATCTCTCATTTCTCTTGTCCCTTCATTCCTCCCCAACGAGGTTTGACGCACACTTTGATGTGTCCTGCCGGCCGAGACACCTGACACTAAACCATACCCTACTAGACAATGACTACTAATCCTAATATGATGGAGAAAAATAACCCAAACAGAATAGAAATACAAGCAGTTCAGAGGAGGTATGGTGTATAGTTGGACTTGCCTTTTGCATGATATAGGGTAGGTGTAATAAATCTAGTTAATTTTTAATTGAAATAGATCTCCATGTGTTTTTAAAGTTAACAAATATGTGAAAACCTGTCTCTCTTTCTCTGTAGCCTATTAAGCACATGTATTTTTATATGCACATATAGAATCCTACCTGGTATCACACATATTTTCTTTTGAGGTGTGCTGATATGGCAGATACAAATTGTGAGAAGAGATCACTCCTCCTAAACGCTGTTGGAACTGAAAATTCAAATGATGGGTGAGCCTCCTAGTAGAACAACATTATACATAAATCCATGTTCAGTAAAATAAATATTTTTTAATCTGGTTGATATATGTTTCATGATGAATTTCAATTGGCATATATATTGCTACTTTTAATTGCCTCTCTGTGTGTTTTGTGTGTGTGTATATCTATCTATTTATCTATCTATCTATCTATCTATCTATATACACACACTCTCTAAATTTTTCAAAATATGAAATATGTGTGTCTTATATACACTACCTAAATTCATTCATGTTCATGTATGTGGATTTATAATCAACTTTTCACAAGATCATTATGAGAAATATTCATCCACCTGAAATACATATTTGTTTCCTAGTACTGAAAACTAACTTCAATGAATGGTGCATACAATCCTAATATTTCTACAGTAACTGATGCAGTTTAATTCAATGCAAGTAGATTCCAATGGGACATGATGTGTATTTTGAAGTTCATTTTATTCAACACTAGTAAATTGCTACTTCTTCAGTTTATGAACATCATAAAATACATATTTCATACACAGGTTCACAAATTTGTAGGCATTTGATTCACTTCAAATCATTTCCTGCTTCACAACACATGTATTTCTCCAGGTTTCTTGACTGGTCTTTTCATGAGACTTCTTTTCAAACACATTATTTTCGAATTCCATAATCATTTTGAAACAAAACTCACACACTCTTCATGATAAACCATAACCCTAATATTACCATTAGATGAATAATTGGTTGGAATGAATGATTGTATATCAATATAAGATTTCCTGTATATTTTCAGATATCAAATCAATCCATTATTTAAAGTTGGAACCAGTTATATTATTAATTCACAGTATGGTCTATCCATGCATTATCTCTATTTTCATAGACACAGGGTACATCTATTTGTAACCGCAATACTAATTTATTCATCTTCAAAATGTTGCTCCCAGAATTGGTGGTAGAAATACTCATGTCACCTGATCTACATATGCATTTTTTCACAGTAATATTCTGGACACAAAAAGCAGGGGTCACACTTATGATTTTACCAAGGCCTAAATGGAGAGTGAGCATGGATTACTAAAAACATCCATGTCCAGGTTGCCTAATGCTCTCAAATGTCAATCCTATTGGTGACTACATATTTGTTTCTTCCTAAGACTATATATTCAACCTCAATCCTGTTCAAAATTTCTAATCCTATCACTCACTTTATACTTTGCCTGATTTACATATGTCTCTATTGATATATTCTTATCTACGTTTTATTCCAGTTCATTATTTTGACTGACTCTTCACATATGCTGACATTTACATTCACCATCTACCCAAAACTCTAATTCTAAAGAACTTTCGGTCCCACTTCTATACTCACTCTTCTTTCTAAACCTACCAACTATCTTCCTAATCATACCGACTATCCCTTTTTGACTGGATGTTCTCTTCGACATTCAATCATCCAAAGTACAAGGTTCTATGCCATTGTATCTCGATTTATCTGAGATGTCTGTGCAGAATATAATTCAAATCTATGTAACCAACTCAAGGGCGTAATGCCTTAATGGGCTTCAAATCTTACCTAGATTTCTGTTTTCAAACTTATTTCACCTGTATATTGTTGTAAATATCGTAGGTTCCCAATACCATTATTCATCTCACAGAATGATACCTAACCCAAATCAAACTTGTTATTAACCCTAATCATACACTGTTCCCTCAATATAACTTTATAAAAGAGCAGGGACAGAGTTGGTCTTACAATACAGGAATATAGGGGATCTTCCACCTGCTGAGAACCTCAAAGGTTCATGCAAAAATTATCCCTGGATAAGATGTAGGCAGCTATGAAGGACCTAAGAGAGCAAAATCATCTTCCATGGCAAAAACCCTGGTCAGGATGAAGGGATGTGTCTGAATCTGCCTCTCTATTCTTAATGTAGAGAAGATGGACCAAATGAGACATGTGTGGAGAGCTATTCCCGGGTGCCTATGGTTGATATGCAATTCTAACTTGTGAAAGTGTCACAGGAACTAGGGGCAGCCTCTATCTCATGGGACTCTTGGAAGCAACTGTTAGGACAAAGTGTTTGTCAATGCAGTGACCTCATTCAGTTCCTGAAGGAATTGACCTACCTAACTTTCTTGGTGATGGAACTCTCTGAACTTGGGATCCAGGAAGCAGGCACCCTGAGCCATTCCCAGTCCCACTCCCAGTGGGCTCACTTGTTTGGATTTACCAAGGACAGGGTCAGTCATTCTTGGTATCTACTGATTTGAGGATGGGCAAATGCCCGGAAAGCTCTGAAGATGGTCCTGTGCTTAAAAAGCAGGTAGTCGCTCACCACTGGCTTCTGACAACCTCAGAGAGTTGGCCAAAGGACCAGATCTGAGACAGGACAGGCAATTTCAGAGAAAGATAGTATGGCCCGCCGTCAGAGGACATTCCATATAGTCACAGACCTACTTGGGGGAATGAGGTGCCTTTGTGGGTGTGCGTGTGAGTTTGTGGTTTTGTCTCATGTTCTGAGAACAGGTAGAAAAAGCGGTTTGTTTAGTTTGGACTGGATTGTTTCTAGAATGTCGTTTGACAAGGTGAGTGTTTCTATGTCTGTGTATCACACTGTGTCTGTGGATGTAGACATTAAAAAAGAGAATGCATCAATGGATGTTTCCTGTCTAGTAGGCAGCTTTCCAGCATTCATCCTGCCTAATTTATGAAAAGAGTGTGGCAGGCTTATTGATGTGCAACACCTGCTATCCTCCTAAGTTTCTGTTTTCTTCCTGAATTCTGGCCCCACTAAAGAATAGGCTCATGGTATTTTGTTCAAGATATGTACCACCTAAATAATCTGTCACATGGCCATGTACTGGATAGCTGAAGAGAATAGCGAGCATCTCAGAAAACTTAGATATCAGTGTGACCAGGAAAGTCTCAGTGGAGAAACCCTGCTTTGGGCCATTTGCTTACCTATTGTTCTGTTGCCCTGAATGTCAGGAAGGTCTTTGCCTCAGGCCACCCCTTTCTGAAGTCTGAATAAAAATGTTTTTAAATGGAAATGAATGAGCATCACCTGTGGCTCTTTGCTTAATTGCTTTGGAAAGAGATGTGTCTGAATCAGCCTCTTGGCCCTTTGTGAGGCTGTGGCTTAGATTCTCAGCACCTGATTGATCTAAATAAAGATCCCATGTATGCATCCAAAACCAAAATGGCAAAAAGTGCAGTCATTGTGGGTGAAGTCTCTTGCCTTCCTCTGTTAGGTTCCTGAATTCCATCAAATGAGAATAGGGATCCTTTGGGTCAAATGAGTTCTTAAAAGCCCAGCAGAAGTGCTTGGGTTTTCTCATGACTCCAAATTACATGAAGAATCTATACCTGACCGTCAGTAGGCCTCAAATTGGAGAAGCAGATCAGTATTAATGGCAGGCCAATTTGATCACTCCTGGTTCACACGAAGGGTGTCAAGGCCACCCTGACTTTAGGCAAATGAGTGGCAAGGGAGCTTATTTTCGACACTTTCCTGAGATGCACAACTCATGGAAAACACCAGCCAGAGTTTATGATGAGTGCCTATATGGACGAAGATGAGGGATACGTGGGAGTGTTTTGGTTTTAATTGTGGTCATTTGTGTGGCAGTTAGAAGTGATGATTTGGTCCACCTGGTCTTGAACTCTGGTGTGATTCCTCTTAGAGACTGAACTCTGGAACTGAACTCAGAAAAGTATTGCCATGAATTGTGTTTGATCTTAGGAGGCCACACATAAGAGTTGCCCTTGCAAACTTTTCTAGGGCCAGAGTGGCTTTTCACAGAGCACTGGGAATATCAGCCAGGATATCACATGATTTAATTCTGAAAAACTTGGCATCTGTACTTGAGAGGCAAAACACACATGGACCTCACCTTGTAGACCTCAAAGCCCCTGCCTTCATGTGACATTTTGGCCACTCATTGGGAAGCCTTGCCTGTGATACCTCTCCAGAGCTTTCTTTGAAATGAACTTTCTCACATTTAATGGTTCCAGAATGAATTGAAACCCACAGTGCCTCCAACTACATCCTTGAAAAATGGCTAGATAAATACCATGAAATTTTTGAAATTCCCATGAACAGGTGGCACTGGAGAACATTTGGATGTCCTGTTGCTGATCATGAGTGTACCAGACAGTGCCTTGATAGACTGGGTTTCATGATATGGTGTAGAACAGAGATGCCAGAAAGTTGGAGCCTGCTGACTAGTGGGCCTAGAGCAGTGGTGTGCAGGTGTGTGATAAAACATCTCTGGTGGGGCCATGGGGATCTGCCATTGGATTCCAAATGGCTTGTGACTGACATGGTGCAGCCAGCAGACCCTTATATGTAAAGGCATCTTGTTATATGCAGAGGTTTCAGGGCAATATTCAGAATCCGGTTGCTATGCTCAAGGGGGCAAGCTATGTGAGATTGAAGCCTGGTGGGTGCTTTCTTCTGCAGACTCTGTCCCACCACACATGACAGACCTCCCTACAGCACTGTGTCCTTGTTGATTCCTTGTATTTCGTGAAGCACATACCAAACATCCAGTGCAGCAGCAATAAACACCACAAACATTGGAGGAATTCCAAATGGCTTCACAGTCCACAGAGTGGAGACCACTTAGCCCCCTGTTGCCACAATTGAACTCCAAAGAGAGAATTCAGCACTCTTGTCTCATATTCATTGGAAAATCAGAAACCATGTCCTCTAGGTGACACATAGATGCAGACCCATCTTTGATGGACTCACTAGAAAGGAAGCTAAAGCTCCGTACAACAAAATATATTTCAAGTGCCCAACCACAGAAGCAGTTTCTCAAGAAGTCTTTAGGCCAGCAGAGCTCCACGTTTGTGGAGTGCTTACACTATCCCTTACTTTTGGAAACTCCTCTACCACCTCCAAGGTTGTAAACTCATGAGAATTTTCCATTCCACTTATGTATTCACAGATTTTCTAACTCTTTTCCTCTAATTGTGTCTTACTTGGGGCGAAGGTATTGTCAAGGCATTGTTCTGGATGAAAGTGGGAAGATTTTTGTGTAGCACATATTTGCATACACTTTGGATTCATTTTCCAAATTTCCATTCGAAATACTGAATCCCTGACACTAACCTATACCCTACTAGACTCTCACTACTAATCCTAATATGATGGAGAAAAATAACCCAAACAGAATAGAAATACAAGCAGTTCAGAGGAGGCCTGGTGTATTTTTGGACCTGCTTTTTGCATTATATAGGTCAGGAGTTATAAATGTAGTCAACTTTTTGTTGAAATAGTTCTCCATGTGATTTTAAAGTTAACAAATATGTGAATTCCTGTCTCCCTTTCTCTGTAGCCTATTCAGCACATGTATTTTTATAAGCACATATAGAATCCTAACTGGTATCACATGTACATTTTTGTGAGTTATCTGACTTGGAAGATACAAATTGTGAGAATAGATCACTCCTCATAAACACTGTTGGAACTGAAAATTCAACTTATGGGTGAGCTTCCTGGTTGAACAACATTATATATAAATCTATGTTCAGTAAAATGAATATTTTTGGATCTGTGGAGCATATATATTTCACAATGAATTTTGATTGTCATATATACTTCTACTATTTAATTTCTCTATGTGGGTTTTGTGTGTGTATGTATATATATATATATATATATATATATATATATATATATATATATATATTCTCCAAAATTTTCAAAATATGAAATATTTGCATCTTATTATGCACTGCCTAAATTCATTCATGTTCATCTATGTGGATTTCTAATCAACTTTTCACAAGATTATTCTCAGAAATATTCATCCACCTGAAATACATATTTGTTTCCTAGTACTGAAAACTAAATTCAGTGAATGGTGCACACAAATCCTAATATTTCTACAGTAACTTACCCATCTTAAAATCAATGCAAGTAGATTCCTATGGGACATGATGTGTATTTTGACGTTCATTTATATTCATCACTGGTACATTACTATTTCTTCAGTTTATTCACATCATGGGATATATATTTCACACACTTGTTAGCAAATTAATAGGCATTGGTTTCACTTTCAATCACTTCCTGTTTCAGAACACATGTATTTCTCCATGTTTCTTGACTGGACTTTTTATGAGACTTCTTTCCAAACACATTATTTTCGGTTTCCATAATCACTTTTGAAGCAAAACTCACACACTCTTCATAAAAAACATAAACCTATTATTACCATTAGATGTATAACTGGTTGTAATGAATGATTTTATATCAATATAAGAATTCTTATATATTTTCAGATATCAATTCAATCCATTATTTAATGTGGCACCAGTTATATTATTTATTCACCATATGGTCTCTTCATGCATTATCTCTATATTCATAGAAACAGAATACACCTCTTTTTTTCCCCCCAATTCTAATTCATACATCTTCAAAATGTTGCTCCCAGAAATGGTGGAAGAAATACTCGTGTCACCTGATCTACATATACATTTTATCACAGTAATATTCTGGAGACTAAACACAAAGATGACACTTATGATGTACCAAAGTCTAAATGGAAAGTGAACATGGATTACTGAAAACATCGATGTCCAGGTTTCCTAATGCTCTCAAATTTCAATTCTACTGGTGACTACATATTTTTTTCTTCCTAAGATTATATATTCAAACTCAACCCTGTTAAAAATGTCTAATCTTGTGACTCACTTTATACTTTGCCTGATTTCCTAAAGTCTTTATTGATATCAGCTTTCCTACATATTTTGCCCAGTTCATCATCGTGACTGACACTTCACATATGCTGACATTTACATTTACTCTCTAACCGAAACCCTATTGCTAAAGAATTTTGTTCCAAATCCTATACTCACTCTTCTTCCTAAAACTAATGACTATCTCCTGATCCTACCGACTCTTCCTTTTTGACTGCATGTTCTCTTCTACATTCAATCATCCATGGTACATGGTTCTATGCCATTGTATATCGATTTATCTGAGACATCTGTTCAGAACGTAAATCAAGTGCCCAATGCCCTTCTGGGCTTCAAATCTTACCAAGATTTCTGTTTTCATACTTATATATCCCCTATATATTCTTGTAAATATCGCAGGTTCCCAATACCATTATTCAACCCTCAGAATGATTCCTAACCAAAATTGAACCTGTTATTAACCCTAATCATACACTGTTCCCTCAATCTAACTTTTTAGAAGAGCAGGGATGGAGTTGGTATTTCAATACAGGAATGTAGGTGATCTTCCACCAGTTGAGAACCTCGAATGTCCATACAGAAAAGATCCCTGGATAAGTTGTAGGCAGCTGTGAAAGACCTGAGAGAGCAAACGTCATCTTACATGGCAAACAACCTGGTCAGGATGAAGGGATATGTCTGAATCAGCCTCTCTTTTCTTAATGTAGAGAAGATGGACCAAACCAGGCGTGTGTGGAGAGCTGTCCCTGGGTGCCTATGGTTGACATACCATTCAAACTTGTGAAAGTGTCAGAGGAAGCAGAGCCAGCCTCCATCTCATGGGACTTTTGGAATAAAATGTTAGGTCAAAGTGGTTGCCAAGGCGGTGAACTCATTCAGTTCCTAAAGGAAGTGACTAAAGTCAATTCCTTGGTGATGGAACTCTCTGAACTTGGTATCTAGGAAGCCAGGAACCCAGAGCCAGTCCCAGTCCCAGTCCCAGTGTTCTCAATTGTTTGGATTTTCCAAAGACAGAGTCATTCTTTCTTGATTCCTACTGATGTGAGAAAGGCCAAATACCAGGAGAGCTCTGAAGAGGGGCCTTTCCTGAGCAAGTAGGTAGGAGCTCACCTCTGGCTACTGACAACTTCACAGAGTTGGCCAAGGAGACCTAATCTGATACAGGACAGGCCATTTCAGGGGAACACAGTGTGGTCCACCAGTCAGAGAACACTTCGGATAGTCACAGACCCATTTTGGGGAAGGAGGTGCCTTTGTGGGTGTGGGTGTGGGTTTTTGGTTTGTCTCATGTTCTGAGAATATGTAGGAAAGGTGGTTTGTTTGGTTTGGAGTGAACTGTTTTTAATAAGTCATTTCACAAGGTGAGTGTTTCTATGTCTGTGTATCCCAATGTGTCCGTGGTTGTAGACTTTAGAAAAGAGAATGATTCAATGGATGTATCCTGTCTAGTAGAAAGCTTCCCAGCATTCATCCTGCACAATTTATGAATGGACTGTGGCTTGCCTTATCAATGGGCAACACCTGCTAATTTCCTAAGTTGCCATTTTCTTCCTGAATTCTGGCCACTCTCCAGAAGAGGCTCATGGTTTTGTGTCCAAGATATGTACCACCTCCAAGCTCTGTGACATGGCCATGTAATGGATAGCTGAAGGGAATGGCAAACATCAGAGAAAACTCAGATATCAGTTTGAAATGTAAAGTCTCAGTGGAGAAATCCTACTTTGGGCCTTTTCCTTAACTGTTGTTCTGTTTCCCTGAATGTCAGGATGTTCTTTGCCTCAGGACACCCCTTTGTGAAACCTGAAGAAAACAGTTTTCAAATGGAAATGAATGGGCATCACCTGTGGCTCTTTGCTTAATTGCTTTGGAAAGGGATGTGTCTGAATCAGTGTCTTAGCCCTGTGTGAGGCTGTTGATAATATTCTCAGCACCTGATGGATCTAAAGAAAGATCCCATGTGTGCATCCAAAACCAAAATGGCCAAAAGAGCAGTCATTGCGGATGAAGTCTTTCGCCTTCCTCTGTAAGGTTCCTGACCTCTATAAAGTGAGAAAAGGGAAGATACACCAAGCCAGTTGATGGCTCCTTTTGGAAAAATTGTACCACCAATGACAGCATAAGCATAAATACCCCAACACTACCACAAGTCGCTGCACCAACAGATAGATCAAAATGCACACAAGTGATACATAGTCCAGGCAAGTTCTGCAAAGAGTTCAGTGATGGCTATTGCACAATCTGTAGATTGGTTTTATCTTTGTCTTCACCGACACTGGGATGAAGATAGGAATTCTGGCAATAATGGCTAAAAAAAATTATGTATCATTCTAAAAGGTACTAAAAAAACCATTTTCTTAACAATTTACATTATCTTGAAGAGAATTATTCAATATAATGAAAAGGAAAGGTGAAAGTAAACATACAGTTCTGTTAACGTCCTTTTTTGTTCACATATTAAAACAGTCCTCAACAGATGTTTACCCAATTTAAATTAAATCATTTAAAACACGTGAATAAAAAAAAAATATTTGGATCCATTTTTTCATGAGCGCACATCATATATGATGTATGGACATATGTACATTCAAACATATGACACAAAACACAAGTGTGCAAACATAATATAATACATACAACACATTACATAATAGTAAAGGCCTTATAACTTTTTACAGGTGAAATCACCATTGGAATGTTTAAAAAATTATAGTCAAAAAATAGAAATGATCAGCAAAACAGTAACCTAGGTCTGCATTAGCTCAAAAACACAAAATAGAACTTCATGTTGTGGGAAAGGGCAATAATAAAATTGATATTGAAAAAAGCATCCTGGTTCTGTCGCAGATGTAAGGATAGCCAGACTGGAGTTTTGGATACCAGCTGTTATGGATTTGAGCCAAATCATCTTCTTTTTGGTCTATACAAATCAGTTTAGTTAATCTCTCTGGAATCCAAATCGGTGCTGTTCTTCCTGTGGAAACACACAAACAGACCCTCGACTCCAGACTATCACTTGGTCAGGACTTTAGTTAATCTCTCCGGAATCCAAATCGGCTGCTGTTCTTCCTGTGGAAACACACAAACAGACCCTGGACTCCACACAATTACTGGGTCAGGACCTTTCCATTGTCCTGTTAGAATAGCCTTCCAAAGTACCTTGAGCTTATGCACATTTTTTGGACACATATGCCTTTCTGCAGCACTAAGTCCTCATGAATCCAAATGTAAAAAGTTTAGAGTAAAAATGGTTATTTTAAGTTTATCTTTGGGAAATATATACCCCTTCCCAATTCCGTCTTTTTGCTTTAATAAGTACATTTTAATAGTTTGATGTGCTCTTTCAACTATGCCTTTTCCCTGTGGATTGTATGGGATTCCTGTTATATGAGTTATGCCAAATGATGAGCAAAATTGTTTAAAAGAGGTAGAAGAATAACCAGGGGCATTATCTGTTTTTAACTGTTTTGGAACGCCCACAGTGGCAAAATTTTTTAAGCAATGAGCTATAACATCTTTAGTTTTTTCTCCGGCATGAAGGGAGCCCATCAAAAATCCAGAAGAAGTGTCAACTGTAACATGCAAATATTTTAATTTTCCAAATTCTGGCAAGTGTGTGACGTCCATCTGCCAAATATGGTTAGGTATCAATCCTCTCGGATTGACTTCAGGATTAACTTGTGGTAAAATGGTCACACAATTTTGACATTGTTTTATTATTTGTCTAGCTTGTTCCTTAGTTATTTCAAAACGCTTTTGTAAAGTATTAGCATTGACATGGAACTTTTTTGAAAATTTGTAGCTTCTTCTAGTGTAAAGAAAATATGAATATATGTCATGTGTAGTTTTATCTGCTAAATCATTGCCCAAACTAAGGGCTCCAGGCAATCCTGTATGTGCCCAGATACGTCTTATAAAGAATGGATCTTTTCTGTCCCAGATTAGACTTTGTATATTGGAAAGCAAAGAGAAAACAGTACTGAAGGGGAAATCCTACCAGCACCTTCAAGGGATACTATAGCATTAAATATATACTGACTATTGGAAAATAAATTAATTACAGAATAGAAAGGTGTTAGTAACAGTCTCCTTTAGAGGTGGCACTGTTGGTTGGACACTTACACCCTCTGATGATAGAAGGTTGTTAGTAGCAGCGTCCTTTTGTAACTTTTCCCCTGATGGCTTTTTCTGCTCTAAGCTTTGTTCCTCTATCTTTGTCTGAACTGAAGGCTTTGGACTAAGCAAAACAGATATGAAAGACCACAATGGCAATGTGCCAACTGGCAGAGTCCCTGGACTGTTCTTTTCTATTCTTTTTAAATCTTCACCATGATGGTTCCATTGTGGTAAATTTAATAACTCTTACTTTAAAAGCCATGGGCTACATTTTTATATTGTATCAACGTATGCCCTGACTGTCCCTGATTTTAGTGAGATGCCTCCTTCCTGTAACAATTTCCTTAACACTATTTCAGTTTGTTTTTTACTAATTTCTGATCCCGTATTTCTACTTTAATGAAACCCAACAAGATAACGCAAAAAAGAAAAAAAAAAAAAAAAAAAAACGAGACAGAATGAAATAAAAAGTGAACAACAAAAAGTCATTATGGCCTTTCTATCCTCCTGACATGTGCATCCGACCTTTATCCCAATCTGTTCCTCAGACATAAATAGTTTTTCCTCAGATTTGAGTGGTTTTTCTTTCGTTTAACTCATCTCCAGGGACAGGCAACTTAAAATAAACGTGAAGCAAAACAAAAGAGGAATCCTAAAATGGCTACCCATCCTCTCGCCCTGCTCTCAGGGTCGAGCAGTTTACCTTATCACTTACCCTCAGTCAATCCCCGTTCGAGCCACCAAATGCTGCAGTCTGGCTAGGCACGATTCAGCAGCCACTTGTCAAAAGAAACAAACTTTATTTTTAGAACCACACACGCCAAACAAAACAGCTCCTCAGGAAAAACTCCCAGAGGCTAACTGCCACAACTGGCTTCCTTGTAAAGTCTCTCTCACACCCACAAACCTCTCCACCTCCCACAAACCTCCTGCGCTTGAGGTCGATTTGCTGGGTCATCGTGGGTGGAGCCAAAAAAGTCCCCCAATGAGCAGCTCCATGGTCTGAAAGGGCAGGGAAACAGCCCAATGAGCATCACCACAGAGTAGCCAATCAGCTAGATTTTGCTGGGGCCTCTGTGAGCCAATAATCAGCAGGCAGCTGGAATTTTTCTGGCAGTTGGAAGCTTGCTAGGGCACCTTCAGCTGTGGCTCTCAACAAATTCCTGTCTCCATTCTCTGTAGCCTATTCAGCACATGTTTTTTTATATGCACATATAGAATCCTACCTGTTATAACACGTACATTTTTGTTAGGTGGCAGATACAAATTGTGAGAAGAGACTACTCCTCCTAAACGCTGTTGGAACTGAAAATTCAACCTCTTGGTCAGCTTCGTAGTTGAACAACGTTATGCATAAGTCCATGTTTAGAGAAATGAATATTTTTGAATCTGTGGATGATATATATTTCATGGTGAATTTCCATTGCAATATATATTGCTATTTTTAATGTCTCTCTGTGTGTGTGTTTGTGTATATGTGTGTGTGTATATATATATATATATATATATATATATATATATATATATATATATATTCTCAAGATTTTTCAAAATATGAAAAATGTTTCTTATTATACACTCTCTAAATTCATTCATATTCATATATTTGGATTTATAATCAACTTTTCACCAGATTATTCTCAGAAATATTCATCCACCTGACATATATATTTGTTTCCTAGTACTGAAAACTAACTTCAGTGAATGGTGCATACAAATACTAATATTTCTACAGTAACTGACCCAGTTTAACATCAATTCAAGTAGATTCCTATGGGACATGATGTGTAGTTTGACGTTCATTTTTATTCAACACTGGTACATTAGTATTTCTTCAGTTTATGCACATCATAGGATATATATACATTTCATCCACTAGTTAGCAAATTTTTAAGCATTTGTTTGACTTTCAATCACTTCCTGCTTCAGAACACATGTATTCCTCCATATTTCTTGGCTTGACTTTTCATGAGACTTCTTTCCACACACATTATTTTTGATTTCCATAATCACTTTTTTAGCAAAACTCACACAGCTTCATGATAAACCATAACCCTAATATTACCATTAGTTGTATAACTGGTTGAAATAAATGATTGTATATCAATATAAAATTTCAAATAAGTTTTCAGATATCAATTTAAGCCATTATTTAAAGTGGAACCAGTTATATTATTTATTCACAGTAATGTCTATTCATGCATTATCTCTATATTTATAGACTCAAGGTAAACCTCTTTGATTCCCCAATATGAATTATACGTCTTCAAAGTATTGCTCCCAGAAATGATGGAAGAAATACTCATGTCACCTGATCTATATATACATTTAATTACAGTAATATTTGGACACAAAATGCAAATGTCAGGCTTATGATTGTACCAAAGCCTAAATGGAAAGTGAACATGGATTACTTAAAACATCCATGTCCAGGTTTCCTAATGCTCTCAAATGTCAATCCTATTGGTGACTACATATTTGTTTCTTCCTAAGATTATGTGTTCAACCTCAACCCTCTTGAAAATGTCTAATCCTATGACTCACTTTATACTTTGCTTGATTTCGTAATGTCTCTATTGATATCTGCTTTCCTACATATTTTCCCCAGTTCATCATTGTGACTGACTCTTCACTTGTGCTAACATTTAACTTCACTCTCTAACTGAAACCCTATTGCTAAAGAACTTTTGTTCCAAATCCTATACTCACTCGTCTTCCTAAGCCTACCCACTATCTTCCTAATCCTACCGACTATCCCTTTTTGACAGGATGTTCTCTTCTACATTCAATCATCCAATAATATTCCGGCAAGCGTAAGAGGAAGAGACCACCAAAAGACTGTACTATGCAACAGCTAAGGGTTTATTGGCGGTCCAGCATACTGGGGCTCAAAGCTCCCTTGAATAGATCAGAGAGCCCTGAGAACAGCTTAAGCTGATCTTTTATACTTTCCTTGGAGGCTGCAGGGAGAGAAGTTTATTGATGGGTCAGGGCGAGTGGTCAGTCTGCGAGCAACCGGGTGATGGAGTACATTCTGCAATTTGGCAATTGGGGACAGCACATTCTGGGAACAAGATTAGAAAACAGTTGTCAATATTTCAACAGTGTTTTTCTAAGCATACAGAAAAACAGGAAGTGACAAGTACCTATTTTATTAACCTTTCATTCCCCACTTCTTCTTCTGGATCCTTTTAATCATAAAAGTGATCATAGGGAGGTTTAAATTCTATGTCTGCTAGTGGGGTATTGCCATATGTTTAACTTGACCAATTTGAGCTTGGAGAAAAGAAATTACACGGTTGAGCAAACAGGGTTTTATAGTGAGCAATAATATAAGGATTCTTGGATTGGCCAGGGTTGATAAAAGCATAGTTGACCAGGGAGACTGTGTGAACAAAGACTCAAACCACCCTTTTGGGCCTCTCTCTCTCTCGTTGATGCTCTTTAAGGCGTCTTTTTAATTTACTCATAGATTTTTTTTTTTTTTACAACTCCCGTATGGTCGGCATAAAAGCAACATTCTTCCCTCAATGCAGCACAAAGGCCCTCTTCTCTCATGAAGAGGAGATCCAACCCTCGACTGTTCTCTAAAACAACTTCAGGTAGAGAGGTAAAAGATTCCTGCAAAGCTGTGATGGAGGTTTCTAATATCTTTATTTATTGGTCTATTGCTGCTTCTAATTGGGTCACTTGTTGTGTCCCATGGACCAGGGCAGTTGTTCCTGTACCCACCACTGCAGAAACCCAAATTCCTAATATATGGCTAAAGTGAGGATATATGTTTTCAGCTTAACCGGGTTGTATGCCCCCCTATATGATCTTTAAATGAACTTGCGTCATGTCAGTGCACTCTGTGAAACAACTTCAATTAATCACATCGGTTAACCATTTCATGAAAACATAAACAATGTTTAAGTATATAGAATTATACTGTTGTAGGGAAGGACAAGGCAAGGCACCTAAGATAGCATGGAAGACAGGGAAACAGTCCTATTTGGTTGCAAATGGATTCAGAGGGCACTGCTTCTGTTGTAATCAATTAATCCCCTGAACCCCAAGTTTAGATAGTTTCAGAATTTTGTACCCAACATATAAGGGAAGGGGCTCAGAAGTTCACAGTCTGCAGAAGATCACAAAAAGCAGTTTTTGTTTCTTTTTTTTCCTCTGTTCTGGGCAAGTTAACTTATCAAGGACACCTGGGAGAGGGAGAGATTTTTCTTCCCTTTCATTTTTCCCCCTGCCAGCTGTTACAATGGAGCCCAATTTTAACTTCTTTATTGTAGAAATGTAGCCATTTCTGTGAAGCCCCACCTCAAGGCCAGAGGCCTTTTTCTCATATTTTGTGAAAAACTAGTAAGGGGGGTGTCTAGCTGAGAAGTGCTGAGTTTTTTAGGCAGTGGCCAAGTAGAACAGGGCAACACGAATAAAGAAAATTTATCTACATTGAACTCTTTTATAGGGACTCTTTTGCTGAAAGTTTTAAAGTCAGCCATGGTGAAGACTTCTGGAGAAGGTCAGTTAAGACTTTTCGGTGGGCCTGGTACAGCGGGGGAAGACGCGGAAGGTGGGGCTGAGAGCACCTCCGAGGATCTGAGAATGAGGAAGGAGAGATGTAAAAGAATAATGGGAAACGGGTTTGGGATTTTCCAGGCAACAAAAACGTGAGCAGTAGAATAGGTAGAGTAGAGGGGAAGACGGGAGTGAGTATCCCAAAATCCTGTGAGGGACTTTCAAAAACTTAGAAACCTGTTTTCAGTATTGACAAAGCAACATTAAAGGCCATTTTTATTACATCTTGGATAAGGGTCTGAGGGCTCTCCTCAGCTAGTTTGAGCTTTTGGTTAGCTGGTAAGAGGACCTGGTGGGACCCGGTGTGGCACTGACAGGAGAAGAGAGGAATGAGTGGGTGAAGGGGTACCTCAGTACCTGCTACCTCAGCAAGGGGGCAGTGGTCTGAGAACCGGCGGAGGTTTGGGCTTTTCATCTAGTAATTGGAGGGGAGAAATCAGTTTGCTGAGGTGGGAATGACAGCAGAGAGTCTGGAGCAGAAGGCTGAGGGTGAGAATCTTTTGGAGAAGCATAGTTCAGGATGTGAGTGAAGGAGGGAAAAGGCTTCCACATAGGGGAATCGCCTTTCACCCTTTTGAGCACTTGCAGAAGTTAAAAAGTTCACGCAGAATTTGAGGATCTGGAGACCCCTCTGGGGGCCATCGGTTTTGGTTATCTAATTGGTAGTATGGCCAATGCTCTGTACTGAATTTGATGAGGAGTTTGGGTTCCATCAGGCAGCCCCTGTATGCTCACATTCCCATGACATATAGAAGAAGTCAGCTTTTCCCCCACACAGCCGTGACTGTTTGTGGCTTTGATAGTCTGCTGGGCAAACATAGCAATCTAGGCTAGCCAACCTGCATCTGGCTCACGTGTCCCTACATCCATAAGGTTTGTTTCCATTATCTATGGTACAGAAGGCATTTAATGGAATTTTAGTGGGATCCTCTTCATCAGGGATATACCAATAGGAAAGAGCTATAGCCAGCTGACAAATGTCTGTATGGAGAGATGGCCACCAGATCCTAAGGGGGCTGTATGCGAGATATATTATACTTATTTTCCAGTAGGATTTGTGATCACCCATCTCTGCTGAACGGACTGATGAGGGTTAGGACTACTGGTGGTAAATGGGAGAGTATAGAGCCTTATCCACATGGCGAATACGCAATTTTAAAGGGTTACCAGTCTTTTTCAGTTTCTAGCCAGAGTCTGGACAGGGCACAGGCTTGAGATGACAGGCATGGATCCAGGAAGTGATTCCATCTACCATTACTACTGTAGGTGTTATAAGTAGCACCTGCTATGGTCCTTTCCAGCAGGGTTCCAGGGATGACACCTGATGTCGTCTTACGTCGATGAAGTCTGTTACTTGATATCGATGTGGAATCCCCTCCTCCCCAGGTTGGTAGGCAGTGGCCAGCTGTTTTCACAGGTATTTCTTAATTCTTTCAAGAGCTTTAAGTCTCTCAAGCAAGGGGGTGTGGAAGGGATCGTTAGGTCTTAGAGTGGGGTTAGGTCCCTTACGGGAGGAGGTGCACAATAGAGAATTTCAAAGGGGGTGTGATTACACAAAGAAACAGAGGGAGTATTTCTTGCATGCAACATTGCAGAAGGCAGGAGCATAGTCCAATCTTTTATGCTGTTCTCTAAGCTTAATTTCGGTAAGGTCTGTTTAATGGTTCTATTCACTCTTTCTACCTGTCCTGAACTCTGGGGTCGATAAGCACAATGTAACTTCCAATTAATCCTCAGGGTCCTGGCTAACCCTTGACTTACCGGGGCCATGAACACCAGTCCATTATCAGAACCTATTACCTTACGCAGGCCGTATCTTGGAAAAATATCTTCTAGGATATTCTTGGCCATCGTTTTTGCTGTTTCTTTCTTTCTTTCTTTTTTTTTTTTGTGGGGACTGCTTCAATCCATCCTGAAAATGTATCTACAAAGGCTAGGAGATATTTAAGTCCATACCTTGCTGGCTTAATTTCAGTAAAATCCACTTCCCAAAATTGTCCTGGTCTGGTTCCTCATAGGTGCTTTCCTGAAGGAAGCTTGTAAGGGTAAGCATTAACCAATTGATGGAACTGACAGACTTTTGTTAACCATTCTGTTATTTCCTTTTCCTGTGAGTCAGTTAGTTTTAAACTCTGTTCTTGATCCTTCAGGAATTCCTGCAGTTTCTTTGAACCAAAGCGAGTGAGTTGATGTACAGTTTCTACTGACATAGTTGGAGCCATGACTATAGGAATTTTTACTGAAGGATTTAGAAATTCCACTTGGGGGCTTTCAGGGTTAAAGGTTATTTTGGCGTGGACCATGGTGAGCAGATCTCTGCCCATCAATGGGGCTGGGCATTCTGGGATTACTAGGAAGGAGTGATGGATTTTTTCCTTTCCCCAGGTCCATGGTACTCTTAGTTGTCTATGCCCAATATTTACTGCCGTTAGCCCCTTGAACTAGAGACTTTTTATTTAATAGAGGGCCAAATGTGGCCTTGAGGGCTGAGTATATTGCCCCTGTATTCACTTCAAAGTTTACTGGGGTCCCCTCCACTTCAAGTTACGCTTAACTCAGCGAGGGGATCGTAGCCCCTACTTTCGTAGTCATCCTCCAGAGTCAGAATGCCTGGCTGGTGTGGCTGTATATTTCTGGGGCACTCTTTGGCCCAGTGTCCTTTTTCTTTACAGTAATCACATTGATCTGAGGCCAGGGGTGGTCTCTGGCCTGGGCCCAGGTATCCCTTCCTGTCTCCCTGTTTCTTAATTTCTGGCCTATTTTTTGTTGTGACCAGGACCTTAGTCAATGCCTTAGTCTGTCTTTGTTTCTTTTATCCTCCCTTTGCTCCCTTCTCTTCCTCAGTTTCTCTCTTATAGTATGCCTTCTCACCTTCTCTGACTAAATCTCTCAATGTCATATCTTGTAATCCATCTAAGCGTTGTAACTTTCTTTTAGTATCCAGGGCACCTTGCCCAATAAAGGCCATCATGACAGATGCCTTTTGATCCTCCCCCTGAGAATCGAAAGGAGTATATCTCCTATATGTCTCCATAATTCTCTCTAGAAACATAGAGAGGGAGATTCATCAGGCCCTTAGTAATCTCTGTTACCTTGGCAAAATTACTTGGTCGCCTAGAAGCCACTTGGAAACCCACTATTAGAGCCCGGTAATAAGGGGACAGTTTCTCCCTACCTTCAAAGATGTTGGGGTCCCAGTTGGGTCTGTTAAAGGGAATGCTGGCTTTGATTAAGTTGGGAAGTTGTGTTGGTCGCCCATCTGGTCTGAGGATACTTTTTTCTAGCTTGCAGGAGGATTCTCTTTTGTTCCTCTGTCATGAAGATAGTCCTTAGGTGTTGTTGGCAGTCATCCCAAGTAGGCTGGTGGGAAAACATCAATGACTCAACCAGACCTATGAGCCGGGTGGGTTCCTCAGAAAATGGGGGATTGTAATTTTTTAAGTTGTATAGGTCTGAAGAGGAGAAAGGCCAGTACTAGTAAGCTTGCATTTTTCTCCCATGACCATCATCAATCGTTGGCCCATGGGGACGGAAGGGGTGCATCATGGGAGTTCCAGGGTTTCAGTCATTTGCCGCCTGTGAGTTCCTTTAGCCGGGCCAGCTTCCTCCAGGGAAGGAGGGGATGTGTGTGCCACGAGGGAGTTATCTGGAGGGTGCTGGGCCGGCTTTGCTTCCTCCAATGGCAGAGAGGCTGAGTCAGCAGAAGTAGAATCACTTAGAGGGTGTTGTGGGTTAGTGGACGATGGCAGGGGATGAGGAGGGGGAAGAGATTCCAGTAGAGTCAAATCTTGTGACTCAGGGAGAACGGAGGGTGGAGGAGGGGGAGGAGCAGAGGGTTTTAGAGATCATGGGGGAAAGAGTAGGAGCGGGGGGCAGGGGCAAGGAAAAGCTTCACCCATGAAGAAGGAGATTTGCAGAGGTCATGCCAAGTTAAAATATATGGCTGTTGATCAGGATGGCTATGTGGCCCCAGCTGAAAGACAATATCTCTGACTTTTTAAATTAGTAGGAAGTAGAAAGATCCTTTTACGGGCCATCCGACTCCAAACGTGGGTCATTCTGAGGAACAGAGAGTCTGCCAGGTCCAGCGTTTTACTAAATAAGAAAGATTCTGAGCCCTTAAGCGGATTTTGGTCCAGTGATCAAGGCTCAGGGACAGAGGCATTGAAGTGCTCTGTCCCATAATGAAAGGTACACTAACAGTAAAAGCAACGACACATGACACAGACAAGACAAGACAATAAAGACATGCAATGGACCTCCAACACTGAGACCAGGAATGAGTAGCTGGCAAAATCCGATGGGCTGGAAATACCGAAACTGAAAATATCACTGAGTTGAGGAGACAATTGTTCCTTGATTTCCTGAGTCCTCTGGGGCGTACCCCAGGGACGCGGCCTGTGTCTCTGTGACACATCTCTCAGTCACTGTGGGAGAGAGCTCAGGCTCTTCATCGCCAGTGATTTTGCCAAGCCCTAAGCTGAAACATGAAACCAGAAAGAGGCCCCTTACTTGCCCCGAGAGGTGCCCGTTGGGGTCTCTCGTCCCCTGCTGCTGGAACTCTGTGGAACCTCAATATGTAAATGTCGTGTGAGTGTCGGAGGAAGAGACCACCAAGACACTGTCTCATGAAACAGCAAAGGGTTTATTTGGGGTCCAGCATGCTGGGCCTCAGAGCTCACTTGAATAGAGAAGAGAGCCCCAAGCACAGCTACAGCAGAGCTTATATACTTTCCTTGGAGAGGGAAGGGAGGAAAATTTACTGATGGGTAAGGGCGAGTGGGTGGTTTGCGTGACACCGAGTGAGGGAGTACATTCTGCAGTTTGGCGTTTGGGAACAGCACACTCTAGGAAAAGATTAGCAAATTTTTCACAAGATTGCAACAGAGTTTTGTTAAGCATACAGAAAAACAGGAAGTGATAAGTACCTATTTTATTAACCTTTCACTACCGACTATTTCTTTTTGACTGGATGTTCTCTTCTACTTTCAATCATCCAAGGTACAAGGTCCTATGCCATTGTATATCGATGTATCTGAGACATCTGTGCAAAACATAATTCAACAATGCCTATCCCAATCAAGGCCCCAATGCCTTTCTGGGCTTCAAATCTTACTTAGATTTCTATTTTCATACATTCATTTCACCTATATATTCTTATACATATCGCAGGTTCCTTATACCATTATTCATATAGCAGAATGATTTCTAACCCACACCGAACATGTTATTAATCATAACCATACACTGTTCCCTCAATCTAATTTTACAAAAGAGCAGGGAAAGAGTTGTTCATGCAATACAGGAATGTAGGGGATATTAGACCTAATGAGAACCTCAAAGGTCCCTGCAAAAATGATCCCTGGAGAAGATATAGGCAGCTATGAAGGACCTGAGTGAGCAAAAGTCATCTTCCATGGCAAACAACATGGTCAGGATAAAGGGTTATGTCTGAATCAGCTTCTCTTCTTAATGTAGAGAAGATGGACCAAACCAGGACTGTGTGGAGATCTGTTCATGGGTGACTATGGTTGATATATCATTCTAAATTGTGAATGTGTCACAGGAAGTAGGGGCAGCCTCCAAATAATGGGACCCTTGAAATCAACAGTTTGGATAAATTTGTTGCCAAGAAAGTGACCTCATTCAGTCCCTGAAGGAAGTGACCTCACCTCACTTGCTGGGTGATGGAACTCTCTGAACTTGGGATCCAGGAAGCCAGGCACCCAGAGCCAGTCCCAGTACCAGTCCCAGTTGTCTCACTTCTTTGGATTTACCAAGGACAGAGTCAGTCTTTCTTGGTACTTACAGATGTGAGGAAGGCCAAATTCAAGAAAGCTCTAAAGTGGGGCTTTACCTGAGAAAGCAGGTAGTGGCTCACCAGTGGCTCCTAACAACTTCACAGTGTTGGCCAAGGAGACCAGATCTTAGGACAGGCCATTTCGGGGGAACATTGTATGCCCCACCAATCAGAGGACACTCCAGATAGTCACAGACCTACTAGGGGTAAGAAGGTGCCTTTGTGGGTGTGGTTGTGGGTTTGTGGTTTTGTCTCATGTTCTGAGAATAGGTACTAAAGTCGGTTTGTTTGCTTTGGAGTGGACTGTTACTAGAAAGTTTTTTGACAAGGCGAGTATTTCTATGTCTGTGTATCCCAGTGTGTCTGTGGTTGTAGACATTAGAATAGATAAAGCATCAATGGATGTCTCCTGTCTATTAGAAAGCTTCCCAGCATTCGTCCTTCCCCATTTAAAATGGACTGTAGCTTACCTTATTGGTTGGCAACCAGTGATAACTTCCTAAGTTTTCCTGTTTTCTTCCTGAATTCTGGCCACTCTCCAGAATAGGCCCATGGTTTTGTGTCCAAGATATATACCACCTCCAAGCTCTGTGACATGGCCATGAACTGGATAGCTGAAGGGAATGACGAGCATCTCAGAAAACTCAGATATCAATGTGACCAGGAGAGTCTCAGTGGAGAAACTCTGCTTTGGGCTTTTTGCTTACCTATTTTTCTTTTGACCTGAATGTCAGGATGGTCTTTGACTCAGGCTACCCCTTTGTGAAGCCTGAAGAAAAGAGTTTTCAAATAAAAAAGAATGGGCATACCTCTGGCTCTTTGCTTAATTTCTTTGAAAGGGATGTGTCTGAATCAGCCCTTTCGCCCTGTGTGAGGCTGTGGCTTAGATTTTCAGCACCTGATGGATCTAAAGAAAGTTCCCATGTGTGCATCGAAAACCAAAATGGCCAAAAGAGCAGTAATTGTGATGAAGTCTCTCGCCTTCCTCTGTAAGGTTCTTGACCTCCATCAAGTAAGAATAGGGATGCTTTGCATCAAATGAGTACTTCAAAACCTACAGAGGCTAGGCCATAGGTGCCTGGGTTTTCTCATGACTCCAATTCACATAAAGAATCTAAACCCCACAGGCAGTGGCCTCAAATTGGTAAAGTGGAGCAGTATTAAGGTCAGGCCTATTTGTTCACTCTTAGTTCGCAGGAAGTGTGTCCAGGCCACCCTGACTTTAGGCAAATGAGGGGCAAGGGAGATTATTTTGTACACTGTCTTGGTCTGCGCCCTCATGGAAACCTCCAGCCAGAGTTTATGATGAGTGTCTATGTGGTAGAACATGAGCGCCATGTGGGAGTGTTTTGGTTTTAATTGAGGTCATTTGTGTGGCTGTTGGACGAGATGACTGGGTCCACCTGGGTTTGAACTCTGGTGTAATTCCCCTTAGAGACTGAGTTCTGGAACTGACCTCAGAGAAGTATTGCAATAAATAGTCTTGGGATTTTAGGAGGCCACACATGAGAATCGCCCTTGGAAACTGAGATCTAGGCCCAGGATGGCTTCCAACAGAGCTCAGGGAATCTAAGCCAGAATATCACATGATTTTATTCTTAAAGACTTCGTAGCCATACTTGAGAGTCTAACGACACATGGAACTCACATTGTACACCTCAATGGGCCTGGCTTCATGTGACCACTTGGCCACCTTTTGGGAAGGCTTGCCTGTGAGTGTTCTCCAGAGCTTTCTTTGAAATGAGCTTCCTCACCATTCAATGGTTCCTGAATTAATTGAAACCCACAGTGACTCCAACTTCATCCTTGAAAAATGGCTACATAAATACCTTGAAATTTTTGAAATTCCCATGACCAGGTGGCACTGGAGAACATTTGGATATCCTTTTGCTGATCATGAATGTACCAGACAGTGCCTTGATTCACTGGGTTTCGTGAAACTGGTGTAGAACAGAGATGCCAGTAAGTTGGAGCCTGCTGAGTAGTGGACATAGAGCAGTGGACTGTAGGTGTGTGAATAAATATTTTTGGTAGGACCACCTGGATCTGCCATTGGCTTCCAAAAGCCTTGTGACTGACAAGGTGCAGGCAGCAGACCCTTATATGTAAAGGCATGTTGTTATATGCAGAGGTTTCAGGGTAATGTTCAGAGTCAGGTTGCTATAGTCAAGGGGGAAAGTATTGTTGGATAGAAGCCTGGTTCGTACATTCTCTTGGAGACCCTGACCAACCACACGTGACAGAACTCCCTCCAGCATTGTGTCCCAGTTGTACTCCTTGTATTTTATGAAACCAATACCAAACTGCCAGTGCAACTGCAAGAAACACCAGGAAAAATGGAGGATGACCAAATGGCTTCACAGACTACATGGGAAGACACTTAGCTCCCAGTGGCCACAGGTTATCTACAAAAAGAGAATTCAGAACTTCTGCCTCATGTTCATTAGAAAATAAGGAACCATGTCCTTCAGGTCACATAGATGCAGACACAGGTTTGATGGTGTCACTCCAAAACCAAGCTAAATCGTGTGAAAATTACATATATTTCATGTGCCCAACCTTAGAGGACGTTTCTCAAAAAGTCTTTAGGCCAGCAGAGCTCTATGTTTCTGGAGTGTTTACCCTCTCCCTTACTTTTGGAAATTGTTCTACCACCTCCAGTGTTGTGAACTCCTGAACAATTTTTATTCCACATATATATTTACAGATTTTCTATCTCCTCTCCTCTAATTGTGTCTTACTTGGATCGATGGTTGTGTCAAGGCTTTGTTCTGAATGAGAGTGGGAAGAATTTTGTGTAGCACATGTTTGCATGCACATTAGATTCATTTTCCTATTTTCCATTTGAAATACTGAATCCCTGACACTAACCAATACCCTACTAGACTCTGACTACTAATCCTAATATTATGGAGAAAAAGAAACGTAACTGAATAGAAATGCAAGCCTTTCATATGAAGCATGGTGTATACTTGGATTTGCCTTCTGCTTTATCAAGAGGATGTATTATAAATCTAGTCAACTTTTCTTTGTAATATTTCTTCATGAGTCCTTAAAGTTAACACATATGAAAATTCCTGTCTCCCTTTCTCTGAAGCCTATTCAGCACATGTATCTTTTTATGCATATATAGTATCCTACCTGATATCACACGTACATTCTTGTGAGCTCACTGACTTTGGTATATAAAAATTGTGAGAAGAGATGACTCCCCCTAAATACTGATGGAACTCAAAATTCAACCTGTGGGTGAGCTTTCTAGTGAAAAACATTAGACATAATTAACATAAATCCATGATCAACAAAATGAATATTTTTGGATATGTGGATGAATTATAATTCATGATGAATTTCGATTGGCATATATATTGCTGCATATCAATGTGTGTGCGTGTGTGTGTGTGTGTGTGTGTGTGTGTTTGTGTATATATATATATATATATATATATATATATATATATATATTCTCCAGATTTTCCAAAATATGAAATATGTGTGTCTTATTATACACTCCTTAAATTAATTTATGTTCCTGTATGTGTATTTATTAACAACATTTCACAAGATTAATCTCAGAAATACTCAACCACCTGAAATACATATTGGTTTTCTAGTACTGAAAACTAATTTCAGTGATAGGTGCTTAGAAATCCTAATATTTCTACAGTAACTGACCCAGTTTAACATCAATGCAAGTAGATTCCAATTGAACATGATGTGTATTTTGATGTTCATTTTTATTCAACATTTGTACATTACAATTTCTTCAGTTTATGGACATCATAAGATATACTTTCTTATCCACAAGTTCACAAATGTATAGGTATTTATAGGCATTTGGTTTACTTTCAATCACTTCCTACTTCAGAACACATGTATTTCTCCATGTTGCTTTACTGGTCTTTTCACTAGACTTATTTCAAAACACATTATTTTCGATTGCATGATCATTTTTGAAACAAAACTCACACACTCTTCATGATAAACTGTAACCAGAATATTACCATTTGATATATAACTCGTTTGAATGAATGTATATATATAAGATTTCCTATATATTTTCAGAGGTAAATTCAATCCATTATTTAAACTTGGAACCAGATATATACTTTATACACAATATGGTCTATTCATGCATCATCTCTATAATCATCAACACGGGGGTACATCTATTTGTATCCTCAGTACTAATTTATAAGTTTTCAGAATTTTGCTCCCCGTAATGGTGGAAGAAATACTCATGTCACCTGATCTACATATACATTTTATCACAGTAGTATTCTGGACACAAAATGCAAAGGTCACACTTATGATTGTGCCAAAGCCTAAATGGAAAGTGAACATGGATTACTAAAAACATGCATGTCCATTTTGCCTAATGCTCTCAAATATCAATCCTATTGGTGAGTACATATTTGTTTCTAAGATAATATATTCAACCTCAACCCTCTTGAAAATATCTAATACTATCACTGACTTTATACTTTGCATGATTTCCAAATGTCCCTATTGATATCTGCTTTCCTACATATTTTCCCCAGTTCATCATTGTGATGGTCTCTTCACATGTGCTGACATTCACATTCACTCTCTAACTGAAACCCTATTGTTAAAGAACATTTTTCCAATTCCTAGACTCACTCTTCTTCTTAAACATACTGACTATCTTCCTAAACCTACAGACTATCCCTTTTTGACTGGATGTTCTCTTCTACATTCAATCATCCGAGGTACCCGGTCCTATGCCATTGTGTATCGATTTATCTGAGACCTCGGTGCAGAACATAATTCAAGCTAATTATCTCAATCAAGGGCCCAATGCCTTCCTAGGCTTCAAATCGTTCCTAGATCTCTGTTCTCATACATATATTTCACGTCTATATTCTTCTAAATATCACAGATTCCCAATACCATTATTCATCCAGCAGAATGATTCCTAACTCAAATCAAACATGCTTTTAACCCTAACCATACACTGTTCACTCTATCTCACTTTACAGAAGAGCAGGGACAGAGTTGGTCTTACAATACAGAAAGCTAGAGGATCTTCCACCAGCTGAGAACCTCAGAAGTCCATGCAGAAATAATCCCTTGAGAAGATGTAGTCAGCTATGAAGGACCTGAGAGAGCAAAAGTCATCTTGCATGGCACACAACCAGGTCAGGATGAAAGGATGTGTCTGAATCAGCCTCTCTCTTCTTAATGTAGTGAAGAAGGACAAAACCAAGCCTGGGTGGAGAGCCGTTCCCAGGTACTTATGGTTTCTATACCATTCTAACTTGTGAAAGTGTCACAGGAAGTAGGCAAAGCCTCGATCTCAGAGAGCATATGAAGCAACTGTTAGGACAAAGTGGTGCACAAGGCAGTGACCTCATTCAGTTCCTGAAGAAAGTGACCTCACCTACTTCCTTGGTGATGAGACTCTCTGAATTTAGGATCCAGGAATCCAGGCCCCCATTACCAGTACCAGTCCCAGTCCCAGTGAGCTCACTTGTTTGGATTTACCAAGGAGAGAGTCAGTCTTTCTTGGGACCTACTAATGTGAGCGTGGCCAAATGCCAGGATAGCTCTTAAGAGGGGCCTTTCCTGAGAGGACAGAAAGTGGCTCACCGCTGGCTCCTGACAACTTCACAGAGTTGTCAAAGGAGACCAGATCTATGACAGGAAATGCCATTGTTGAGAAATATGGCCTACCAGTCAGAGGACACTCTGGATAGTCACAGACCTACTTGGGGGAAAAGGTGCCTTGGTGTGTGTGGACGACAGTTTGTGGTTTTGTCTCATGTTCTGAGAATAGGTAAAAAAAAAATGTCGGTTTGTTTGTTTTGGAGTGGAATGTTTCCAATAAGTCTTTGACAAGGCGAGTGTTTCTATGTCTGTGTATCCCCCTGTCTCCATGGTTGTAGACATTAGAAAAAAGAATGCCACAATGGGTGTGTCCTGTCTAGGACAAAGCTTCCCAGCATTCAGCTTGCCCAATTTAAGAATGGACTGCAGCTTGCCTTATCCATGGGCAAGACCTACTATGATCCTAAATTCCTGTATTCGTCCTGAATTCTGGCCACTCTCCATAATAGTCTCATGGTTTTGTGTCCAAGATATATATCACCTCAAAGCTCTGTGACATGGCCATGTACTGGATAGCTGAAGGGAATGGCGAGCATCTCAGAAAACTCAGATATCAGTGTGACCAGGGAGTCTCAGTGGAAAAACCCTGCTTTGGGCCTTTTGCTTACCTATTCTTCTGTTGTCCTGAATGTCAGGAAGGTCTTTGCCTAAGGCCAACCCTTTGTGAAGCCTGATGAAAACAGTTTTCAAATGGAAATGAATGAGCATCACCTGTGGCTCTTTGCTTAATTGCTTTGGAAAGGTATGTGACTGAATCAGCCTCCTGGCCCTGTGTGAGGCTGTGGCTTAGATTCTCTGCACCTAATCGATCTAAAGAAAGATCCCATGTGTGCATCCAAAACCAAAATGGCCAAAAGAGCAATCATTGTGGATTAAGTCTCTCACCTTCCTCTGTAAGGTTCCTGAGTTACATCAGTGAGAATATTGATCCTTTGGGTCAAATGAGTTCTTCAAAGCCCTGCAGATTTTAGCCCATAGATGCTTGGGTTTTCTCATGACTCGAATTCAAATAAAGAATCCAAACCCCACAGTCAGTAGGCCTCAGATTGGAGAAGTGGAGCAGTATTAAACACAAGTCTATTTGATCACTCCTGGTTCACAGGAAGGGTGTCCAGACCACCCTGACTCTAGGCAAATTAGGGGCAAGGAAGCTTTTTTTGGACACTGTCTTGGACTGCGCCCCTCATGGAAACTTCCAGGCACAGGTTATGATGAGTGTATATATAGAAGAAGATGAGTGCCATGTGGGAGTGTTTTGGTTTTAATTGTGGTCATTTGTGTGGCAGTTGGAAGAGATGCCTGGGTCAACCTGTGCTTGAACTCTGGTGTGATTCCAATTAGAGACTGAGTTCTGGAACTGACCTCAGAGAAGTATTGCCATAAATTATGTTGGTATTTTAGGAGGCCACGCATGAGATTTGCCCTTGGAAACTGAGATCTATGCCCATTTTGGCTTTCCACAGATCACTGGGAATCTCAGCAAGGATATCACATGATTTTATTCTGAAAGTCTTGGCATGTATAGTTGAGAGTCTTAACACATATGTACCTCACATTGTAGACCTCAATGGCCCTGGCTTCATGTGACCTTTTGGCAACTGTTTGGAAAGCCTTGCCTGTGAGAGTTCTCCAGAGATTTTATTGCAATGAGATTCCTCACTATTTACAGGTTCCTGTATAAATTGAAACCCCCAGTGCCTCCAACGTTATCCTTGAAAAATGGCTAGATAAATATCATGAAATTTTTAAAATTCCCATGATCAGGTGGCACTGGAGAACCTTTGGATGTCCTGTTGCTAATCATGAGTGTACCAGACCCTGCCTTAATTCACTGGGTTTCATGAAAATGGTGTAGAACAGAGATGCCAGAAATTTGGACCCTGTCGAGTAGGGGGCCTAGAGCAGTGGAGTGTAGGTATGTGAAAAAACATCTGTGGTGGGGCCACGTGGATCTGACATTGGCTTTCAAATGACTTGTGACTGACATGGTGAACCCAGCAGACCCTTATATGTAAAGGCATCTTGTTATATGGAGAGGGTTCAGGGCAATGTTCAGAATCAGGTTGCTTTGGTCAAGGTGGAAAGCTATGTGGATAGAAGCGTGGTTGGTGCATTCTCCTGCAGACCCTGACCCACCACACGTGAGAGTCCTCCCTCCAGAACTGTGTCCCAGTTGTACTCCTTGTATTTCGTGAAGCCAACACCAAACTCCCAGTGCAGCAGTAAGAAACACCATGAAAAGTGGAGGATGACCAAATGGCTTCACAGTCCACACAGGTAGATACTTAGACACCAGTGGCCACAGTTTCCTAAAAAGAGAAAATTAAGAACTGCTGCCTCATGTTCACTAGAAAATAAGGAAGCATGTCCTCCATGTCACATAGATGCAGACCCAGAATTGGTAGTCTCACTACCAAGGACGCTAAAGCTCCTGACAACAACGTATATTTCAAGGGCCCAACCTCAGAGGCAGTTTATCAAAAAGTAATTAGGCCAGCAGAGCTCCAAGTTTGTGTAGTGTTTACCCTCTCCCTTACTTTTGGAAATTGTTCTACCACCTCCAAGTTTGTGAACTCCTGATCATTTTCCTTTCCACATATGTAATCACAGATTTTCTAACTCTTCTCCACTAATTGTGTCTTAGTTGCTGCGAAGGTAATGTGAAGGCATTGTTCTGGATGAGAGTGGGAAGATTTTTGTGTAGAACATAATTGAATACACATTAGATTCATTTTGCTATTTTCCATTTGAAATACTGAATCCCTGACACTAACCCATACCCTACTAGACTCTGACTACTAATCCTAATATGAGAAAAAGAAACCTAACAGAATACGAATACAGGCCATTCATAGGAAGCATGGTGTATACTTTAATTTGCCTTATGCTTTATCAATGGTATGTGTTATAAATCTAGTCAATTTTTCATTGTAATATTTCTCCATGAGTTTTTAAAGTTAACCCATTTGTAAATTTCTGTCTCCCTTTCTCTGTAGCCTATTCAGCACATGTATTATTTTAGGCATATTTAGAATCCTACCTGGTATCACATGTACATTCTTGTGAGCTCACTGATTTTGGAAGATACAAATTGTGAGAAGAGATCACTCCCCCTAAATACTGATGGAACTGGAATTCAACCTGAGGGTGAATTTCCTAGATGAACAACATAATACATAAATCCATGTTCATTAAAATGAATATATTTGGATATGTGGATGATATATATTTCATGATGAATTTCGATTGTCATATATATTGCTACATTTTAATGTCTTTGAATGTGTGTTTCTATCTATGTATCTATCTATATATCTATTTCTCTCTCTCTCTCTCTCTCTCTCTATATATATATATATATATATATATATATATATATATATATATACTCTCCAGATTTTTCAAAATATGAAATATATGTGTCTTATTATACACTTCCTAAATTCACTCATGTTTCTATATGTGGATTTATAATCAACATTTCACAAGATTTTTCTCAGAAATATTCATCCACCTGAAATACATATTTATTTCCTAGTACTGAAAACTAACTTCGGTGAATGGTGCTTACAAATCCTAATATTTCTACAGTAACTGACCCAGTTTAACATGAATGCAAGTAGAACCCTATGGGACATGATGTATATTTGAAGGTCATTTATATTCAACACTTGTACATTACTATTTCTTCAGTTTATGGACATCAAAGGATATATCATTTCATCCACAAGTTCAAAAATTTGTAGGCATTTGGTTCACTTTCAATCACTTCCTGCCTCAGAACACATGTATTCCTCCATGTTTCTTGACTGGTCTTTTAATGAGACTTCGTTCCAAACACATTATTTTCAATTTCCATAATCATTTTTGAAGCAAAACTCACACACTCTTCGTGATAAACCATAATGCTAATATCAAAATTAGATGTATAACTGGTTGGAAGGAATGTACATATATCAATATAAGATTTTCTATATATTTTCAGATATCAATTCAATCCATTATTTAAAGTTGGAACCAGCTATGTTATTTATTTACAGTATTTTCCATTATGGCATCTTATCCATATTCATAGACACAGGGTACACCTTTTGTATCCCCAATACTAAAGTATAAGTCTTTAAATTATTGCTTCAGAAACGTTGGAAGAAATACTCTACTAACCTGATATACATATACATTTCATCTCAGTGATATTCCTGACACAAAATTCAAGGGTCACACTTATGATTGTTCCAAAGCCTAAATTGAATGTGACCATGTATTACTAAAAACATTCATGTCCTGGTTCTCTAATGCTCTCAAATATCATTCCTATTGGTGACTACATATTTGTTTCTTCCTAAGATTATATATTCAACCTCAACCCTGTTAAAAATGTCTTTTCCTGTCACACACTTTGTACTTTGCCTGATTTCCTAATGTCTCTATTGATACCTGCTTTCCTACACCTTTTTTCCAGTTCATCATTGTGAATGACTCTTCAGATTTGCTGACATTTACATTCAATCTCTAATAAAACCCCTTTGCTAAGAACTTTTTGTCCAACTCCTAGACTCAATAAAATGGGTTGCTCAAAGCCCTGCAAAAGGTAGCCCATAGGTGCTTGTGTTTTCTCATGACTCCAATTCACATAAAGAATCTAAACCCCACAGTCAGTAGGCCTCAAATTGGAGAAGCGGAGCAGTATTAACGGCAGGCCTATTGATCACTCCTGGTTAACAGGAAGGGTGTCCAGGCCACCTTGATTTTGGGCAAATGACGGGCAAGGGAGCTTGTTCTGGACACTGTTTGGGCTGTGCCCATCATGGAAAGCTCCATCTAGAGGTTATAATGAGTGTCTATATGGAAGCAGATGAGGGCCATGTGGGAGTGTTTTGGTTTTAATTGTGGTCATTTGTGTTGTGGTTGGAAGAGATGACTGGGTCCACCTGGGGTTGAACTCTGGTGTGATTCCCCTAAGATACTGAGTTTTGGAAATGACCTCAGAGAAGTATTTCCATTAATTGTGTTGGGATATTAGGAGGCCACACATGAGCGTCGTCCACGCATGAAAGTAGGCCTCAAATTGGAGAAGCATAGCTTTTTGTCCAAATCCTTTACTCATTCTTCTTTCTAATCCTACAGTCTATATTCCTAATCCTACTGACTATACCTGTTTGACTGGATGTTCTCTTTGACATTCAATCATCCAAGGTACAAGGTCCTGTACCATTGTATATCGATTTATCTGAGACAACTCTGCAGAACATAATTCAAATCTAAGTATCACAATCAAAGGCCCAGTGTTCTTCTGGGCTTCAAATCTTACCTAGGCTTCTGTTTGCATACTTATATTTCACCTATATATCCACGTTAAGTAAAATGAATATTTTTAGTCCTGTGGATGATATATATTTCATGATGAATTTTCTACTCACCTAATATACATATACATTTCATCTCAGTAATATTCCTGACACAAAATGCAAGGGTCACACTTATGATTGTACTAAAGCCCAAATTGAATGTGACCATGTATTACTAACAACATCCATGACCTGGTTCCCTAATGCTCTCAAATATCATTCTTAATCGTATAATAAGACTACATATTTGTTTCTTCCTAAGATTATATATTCAACCTCAACCCTGTTAAAAATGTATTTTCTTATCACACACGTTGTAATGTGCCTGATTTCCTAATGTCTCTATTGATATCTGCTTTCCTACACCTTTTCTCCAGTTAATAATTGCGAATGACTCTTCACATGTGCTGACATTGACATTCACTCTCTAACTGAATCCCCATAGCTAAAAAACTTTTGGTCCAAATGCTTTACTCCCTATTCTTTTGAAACCTACGAACTATCTTCCTAATCCTACCGACTATCTTTGTTTGAGTGGATGTTCTCTTCTACATTCAATGATCCAAGGTACAAGGTCCTAGGCCATTGATTATCTATTTATCTGAAACATCTGTGCAGAACGAAATTCAAAGCTAAGTATACCAATTGAGTGCCCAATGACCTTCTGGGCTTCCAATCGTTCCTAGATTTCTGTTTTCATATTTATGTTTCACCTCGATAGTCTTATAAATATCACAGGTTCCGAATACCATTATTCATCCAGCAGAATGATTCCTAACCCATATCGAACATGTTATTAACCCTAACCATACACTGTTCCCTCAATCTAACTTTACATAAGAGCAGGGAAAGAGTTGGTCTTACAATACAGGAATGTAGGGGATCTTCCACCTGCTGAGAACCTATAACGTCCATGCAGAAATGATCTCTGTACAAGATGTTGGCAGCTATGAAGGACCAGAGAGAGTAAGAGTCTGGTCAGGATGAAGGATTGTGTCTGAATCAGTCTCTCTCTTCTTAATGTAGAGAAGATGGACCAAAGAAGGCCTGTGTGGAGAGCTGTTCCCGAGTGCCTATGGTTGATATAGCATTCTAACTTGTGAAAGTGTCACAGGAAGTAGGGGCAGCCTCAATCTCATGGGACCCTTGGAAGCAAGTGTTAGGACAATGTGGTTGCCAAGGCAGTGACCTCATTCAGTTTCTGATGGAAGTGACCTCACATCACTTCCTTGATGATGGAACTCTCTGAACATGGGATCCAGGAAGCCAGGCACCCAGAGCCAGTCCCAGTTTCAATCCCAGTGGTCTCACTTGTTTGGATTCATCAAGAACAGAGTTAGTCTTTCTTGGTACCTACTGATGTGAGGATGGCCAAATGCCAGGAAAGCTCTGAAGAGCGGCCATTCCTGAGAAACCAGGTAGTGGCTCGCCACTGGCTCCTGTCAACTTCATAGAGTTGCACAAGGAGAACAGATCTGAGACAGGACAGGCCATTTCGGAGGAACATAGTATGGCCCATCAGTCAGAGGACCTCCGGATAGTCACAGACCTTCTTGGGGGAAGGATTTGCCTTTGTGGGTGTGTGTGTGTGGGTTTGTGTTTTTTTGTCTCATGCTCTGAGAATATGTAAGAAAGGTGATTTGTTTGGTTTGGAGTGAACTGATTCTAGTAAGTCGTCTGACAAGGCGAGTGTTTCTGGGTCTGTGTATTCCACTGTGTCCGTGGTTGTAGACATTAGAAAAGAGAATGCTTCAATGGATGTGTCCTGTCTAGTAGAAAGCTTCCCAGCATTCATACTTCCCAATTTATGAATGAACTGTGGCTTTCCTTATCCATGGGCAATCCTGATATCTTCCTAAGTTCCTGTTTTCTTTCTGAATTCTGGCCACTCTCCCGAATAGGCTCATGTTTTTGTGTCCAAGATATGTACCACCTCCAAGCTCTGTGACATGGTCATGTACTGGATAGCTGAAGGGAATTGCGAGCATCTCAGAAAACTGAGATATCAGTGTGATCAGGAAAGTCTCAGTGGAGAAACGCTGCTTTGGGCTCTTTTCTTACCTATTGTTCTGTTGCCCTGAATGTCAGGAAGGCCTTTGCCTCAGGCCCCAATTTGGGAAGCCTGAAGAAAACAGTTTTCAAATGGAAACTAATGGGAATCACCTGTGGCTCTGTGCTTAATTGCTTTGGAATGGGATGTATCTGAATCAGGCTCTAGGTCCTGTGTGAGGCTGTGGCTTAGATTCTCAGCACATAATGGATGTAAAAAAAGATCCCATGTGTGAATCCAAAACTAAATTAGCCAAAAGAGCAGTCATTGTGGAAGAAGTCTCTCGCCTACCTCTGTAAGGTTCCTGACCTCAATCAAGGGTGAATAGGAACCTTTGGTTCAAATGAGTTCTTCAAAGCCTTGCAGAGGCTAGCCCATAGGTGCTTGGGTTTTCTGCAAAATCCAAATCACATAAAGAATTTATAACTGACTTTCAGAAGGACTCAAACTGGAGAAGCAGAGCAGTATTTACAGCAGGCCTATTTTATCACTCCTGCTTCCCCGGACGAGTTTCCAGGCCACCCAGACTTTAGGCAAATGAGGGGCAAGGGAGTGTATTTTGGACACTGTCTTGGGCTCCGCCCCTCATGGAAACCTCCAGCCAGAGGTAATAATGAGTGTCTATATGGAAGAAGATGAGGGCCATGTGGGAGTGTTTTGGTTTTAATTGTGGTCATTTGTGTGGCGGTTGGAAGAGATGACTTGGTCCACCTGGGCTTGAACTCTGGGGTCATTTCCCTTAGAGACTGAGTTCTTGAACTGACCTCAGAGAAGTATTGCCAAGAATTGTCTTGGGATTTTAGGAGGCTTCGCAAGAGAGGGGCCCTTGGACACTGAGATATAGACACAGGGTGGCTTTTCACACAGCACTGGGAATCTGAGCCAGGATATCACATGATTTTATTGTGAAAGACTTGGCAGCCATAGATGAGAGTCAAATCACACATGGACGGAAAATTGTAGACATCAATGGGCCTGAATTCATGTGATCTTTTGGCCACTATTTGGGAAGACTTGCCTGTGAGAGTTCTCCAGAGATTTCATTGAAATGAGCTTCCTCACCATTTAATGGTTCCAGAATGAATTGAAACACACAGTGCCTCCAACTTCATCCTTGAAAAATGGCTAGATAAATACCATGAAATTTTTTAAATTCCCATCACCAGGTGGCACTGGAGAAACTTTGGATGTCCTGTTTCTGATCATGAGTATATAATACAGTGCCTTGATTGACTGGTTTTCATGAAAATGGTTCACAACAAAGATGTCAGAAAGTTGAAGACTGCTGAGGAGTGGGCCCAGAGCTGTGGTGGGAAGGTGTGTGATAAAACATCTGTGGTGGGGCCATATGGATCTCCCATTGGCGTACAAATTGCTTGTGACTGACGTGGTGCAGCCAGCAGACCCTTATATGTAAAGGCATCTTGTTATATGGAGAGGTTTCAGGGCAATGTTTAGAATCAAGGTGCTATGGTCAAGGGGGCAAGCTATGTGGGATAGAAGCCTCTTTGGTGCATTCTCCTGCAGACCCTGACCTACCACACATGGCAGAACTCCCTCAAGCACCGGGTAACAGTTGAATTCTATGTATTTCATGAAGCAATACCAAAATCCCAGTGCAGCAGCAAGAAACACCACGAAAAGTGGAGGATGTCCAAATGGCTTCACAGTCCACATGTGGATACACTTAGCCCCCCGTTTCCACAGTTTACCTACAAAGAGAGAATTCAGCACTGCTGCCTCATATTCAGTGGAAAATAAGAAACCATGTCCTCCAGGTCAGATAGATTCAGACCCAGCTTTGATGGTCTCATTACAATGGAAGCTAAAGCTCCAGACAATAATATATATTTCAAGTGCCCAACCTACGAGGCAGTTTCTCAAGAAGTCTTTAGGCCAGCAGAGCTCCATGTTTGTGGAGTGTTTACTCTGTCCCTTACTTTTGGAATCTCCTCTACCACCTCCAAGTTTGTGAACTCCTGAGCATATTCCATCCCAGTTATTTATTCACAGATTTTCTAACTCTACTCCTCTAATTGTGTCTTTCTCTGGGTGATGGTAATGTCAAGGCATTGTTCTGGATGAGAGTGGAAAGATTTTTGTGTACCACATATTTACATACACATTGTATTCATTTTCCAATTTTCCATTCGAAATACTGAATACCTGACACTAACACCTACCTTGGTAGACTCTGACAACTAATCCTAACAAGATGGAGAAAAATAACCCAAAAAGAAAAAAATACAAGCAGTTCAGAACTGGAGGCATGGTGTATAGTTGGAATTGTCTTTTGCATTATATAGGATAGGAGATATAAATGTAGTCAATTATTTGTTGAAATAGTTCTCCATGTGTTTTAAAGTTAACAAATATGTGAATTCCTTTCTCCCTTTCTCTGTAGCCTATTCAGCACATGTATTTTTACATGCAATTATAGAATCTTACCTTATACCACACGTACATTCTTGTGACGTGGCTGACTTGGCAGATACAAATTTTAAGAGATCACTCTTCCTAAATGCTATTGGAACTGAAAATTCAACCTATGAGTGAGCTTCCTTGTTGAATAACATCATACATAAATCCAGGTTCAAGAAAATAAGTATTTTTGGATCTCTGGATGATATACATTTCATGGTGAATTTCAATTGGTATATATTATGTTATTTTTAATGTCTGTGTATGTTTGTGTGTGTGTGTGTGTGTGTGTGTGTGTGTATATATATATATATATATATATATATATATATATATATATACTCTCCAGATATTTTAAAATATGAAATTTGTGTCTTATTATACACTCCCTTAACTCATTCATATTCAAGTATGTGGATTTAGAATCAAATTTTCTCAAGACTTTTCTCAAAATATTCATTCTCCTTAAATACATATTTGTTTCCTAGTACTGAAAATTAACTTTAGTGAATGGTGCATAAAAATCCTAATATTTCTACAGTAACTGACCCAGTTTAACATCAATGCAAGTAGATTCCTATGGGACATGATGTGTATTTTGATGTTCATTTTTATTCAAGACTGCTACATTACTGTTTCTTCAGTTTATGCACATCATAGGATATATTTTCATCCACAAGTTCGCAAATTTATAGGCATTAGTTTCACTTTCAATCACTTTCTTCGTCAGAACACATGTATTCCTCCATGTTTCTTGACTGGTCTTTTGATGAAACTTCTTTTTAAACACATTATTTTCAATTTCCATGATCACTTTTGAAGCAAAAATCACATATTTTTCATGATAAACTATAATCCTAATATTACCTTTAGATGTATTGCTGGTTGGAATGAATGATGTTATATCAATATAAGATTTCTTATAAGATTTCAGATATCAATTCAATCTGTTACTTAAAGTGGGACCAGTTATATTATTTATTCAAAATGTGGTCTATTCATGCATTATCTCTATATTCATACACACAGGGTACACCTCTTTGTACACCCAATACTAATTTATAGGACTTCAAAACATTGCTCCCAGAATTGCTGGAAGAAATATTCATGTCACCTGATCTACATATACATTCTATGACTGTAATATTCTGGACAAAAATGCAAAGGTCACACTTGTGATTTTACCAAAGCCTAAAGGGAAAGTGAACATGGATTACTAAAAGCATCCAAGGCCAGGTTGTCTAATGCTCTCAAATGTCAATCCTACTGGTGACTGCATATTTGTTTCTTCTTAAGATTATATATTCAAACTCAACCCTGTTCAAAATGTCGAATCCTATCACTCACTTAATATTTTGCCTGATTTTGTAATATCTCTATTATTAACTGCTTTCCCACATATTTTTCAAAGTTCATCTCTGTGACTGAATCTTCATATGTGCTGACATTTACATTCACTCTCTAACTGAAACCCTATTTTTAAAGAAGTTTCGGTCCAAATTCTAAACTCACTCTACTTCCTAACCTACCAACTACCTTTGTAATCCTACCAACTATCCCTTTTTGACTGGATGTTCTCTTCCTCATTCAATCATCCAATTTACAAGGTCCTATGCCATTGTATATGGATTAATCTGAGACATCTGTGCAGAACGTAATTCAACACTATGTATCCCAATCAAGGGCCCAATGCGCTTCTGGGCTTCAAATTCTAGATTTCTGTTTTCATACATATATTTCACCTATATAATCTTATAAATATCGCAGGTTCCCAATACCATTATTCATCCAGCAGAATGAGTCATAACACAAATCGAACATGTTATTAACCCTAACCATACACTCTTCCCTCAATCTAACTTTACAGAAGAGCAGGGACAGAGTTGGTCTTACAATACAGGAATGTAGGGGATCTTCCATTTGCTGAGAATCTTAAAGGTCCATGCAGAAATGATCCCTGGAGAAGATGTAGGCAGCAATGAAGGACCTGAAAGATTAAAAGTAATCTTCCATGGCAAACAACCTGGTCAGGATGAACGGTTGTGTCAGAATCAGCCTCTCTCTTCTTAATGTAGAGAAGATGGACCAAACCAGGCCTTTGTGGAGAGCTGTTCCCGGGTGCCTATGGGTGATATACAATTCTAACTTGTGAAAGTGTCACGGGAAATAGGGGCAGCATCCATCTCATGGGACCCTTGGAAGCAACTGTGAGGACAAAGTGGTTTCCAAGGCAGTGACCTCATTCAGTTCCTGAAGGAAGTGACCTCAACTAACTTCCTTGGTGATGGAACTCTCTGAACTTGGGATACAGGAAGCCAGGCACCCAGAGCCAGTCCAAGTCCAACTCCCAGTGGTCAAACTTGTTTGGAATTTCCAAGGACAGAGACAGTCTTTCTTGGTACCTACTGATGTGAGGATGGCCAAATGCCAAGAAGGTCTGAAGAGGGGCTTTTTCTGAGAAAGAAGGTAGTGGCTCACCACTGGCTCCTGACAGCTTCATAGAGTTGGACACAGAGACCAGATCTGAGACAGGACAGCCCATTATGGGGGAATATATTAAGGACCACCAGTCAAAGGACACTCCGTATTTTCACAGACCTACTTGGGGGTCTGTGTGGGTTTTTGGTTTGTCTCATATTCTGAGTATAGGTAGGAAAGTTGTTTGGTTTGGTTTGGTGTGAATTGTTTCTAGTAAGTCTTTTGACAAGGCGAGTGTTTCTATGTCTGTGTATCCCACTGTGTCCGTGGTTGTAGACATTAGACAAGAGAGCGCATCAATACATATGTCCTGTCTAGTAGAAATCTTTCCAGGATTTATCCTTCCGTATTTATGAATGATCTGCGGCTTGCCTTATGGATGGGCCACTCCTAATATCTACATAAGTTGCTGTTTTCTTTCTGAATTCTGGACAATCTCCAGAATAGGCTCATGGTTTTGTGTCCAAGATATGTACCACCTCCAAGCTCTGTGACACGGCTATGTACTGGATAGCTGAAGGGAATGGTGAGCATCTCAAAAAACTCAGATATCAGTGTGACCAGGAAAGTCTCAGTAGAGAAACTCTGCTTTGGGCCTTTTGCTTACCTATTGTACTGTTGCCCTGAATGTCAGGAAGGTCTTTGCTTCAGGCACCCCTTTGAAAAGACTGAAGAGTTTTCAAATGGAAATGTATGGGCATCAGCTGTGGCTCTTTGCTTAATTGCTTTAGAAAGGGATGTGTCTGAATCAGCTTCTTGGCCCTGTGTGAGGTTGTGGCTTAGATTCTCAGCACCTGATGGATCTAAAAAAATCCCATGTGTGCATCTAAAACCAAAATAGCCAAAAGAGCAGTCATTGTGGATTAAGTCTCTTGCCTTGCTCTGTAAGGTTCCTGACCTCCATCTTTGAGGATAGGGATCTTTTGGGTCAAATGAGTTCTTCAAATCACTGCAGAGGTTAGGCCATAGGTTCTTGGGTTTTCTCATGACTCCAATTAACAAAAAGAATCTAAACCCTTCAGTCATTAGGCCACAAAATGGAGAATCAGAGCCATATTAACGCCAGGCCTCTTTGATCACACCTGGTTCACATGTAGAGTGTACCTGCCACACTGACTTTAGGCAAATGGGGGCAAAGGACCTTATTTTGGATACTGTCTTTGTCTGTGGCCCTCATGGAAACCTACAGCCTGAGGTTATGATGAGTGTCTATATGGAAGAAGATGAGGGCCATGTGGAAGTGTTTTGGTTTTTATTGTGGTCATTTTTGTGGCCGTTGGAAGAGATGACTGGGTCCACCTGGGCTTGAACACTGCTGTGATTCCCCTTAGAGACTGAGTTCTGGAACTAACCTCAAAGAAGTATTGCCATGTATTGTGTTGCAATTTTAGGAGGCCAGGCATGAGAGTCGCCCTTGGAAACTGAGGTTTAGGCCCAGGGTAGCTTTTCACAGAGCACTGGGAATCTCAGGAAGGATAGCAAACGATTTTATTCTTAAAGAATTGGCAGCCATAGTTGCAAGTCAAAACACACATGGACCACACATTGTAGACCTCAAATGCCTGGCTTAATGTGACCTTTTAGCCTGTCTTTGGGAAGCCTTGCCTGTTAGAATTCTCCTGAGCTTTCATTGAAGTGAGCTTCCTCTCCATTTAATGGTTCCTGAATGAATTGAATCCCACAGTGCCTCAAACTTCATCCTTGAAAAATGGATAGATAAATACCATTGAATTTTTGAAATTCCCATGACCAGGTGTCACTGGAGAACCTTTGGATGTGCTATAGATAATCATGAGTGAACCAGACAGTGCCTTGATTGACTGGGTTTCATGAAAATGGTGTAGAACAGAGATGCCAGTAATTTGGAGCCTGCTGAGTAGTCAGCCTAGAACAGTGGTGTGCAGGTGTTTGTTAAAACATCTGTGGTATGGTGATGTGGATCTGCCATTGGCTTCCAAATGGTTTGTGACTAACATGGTGCAGCCCCCATACCCTTGGATGTAAAGGCATCTTGTTATATGGAGAGGTTTCAGGGCAATGTTTAGAATCAGACTGCTATAGTCAAGGGGGCAATCTATGTGGGATAGAAGCCTGGTTGGTGCACTCTCCTGCAGATCCTTAACCACCACACGTGACAGAACTCCCTCCAGCACTCTGTTCCAGTTGACCTCCTCGTATTTCGTGAAGCAAATACCAAACTCCCAGTGCAGCTGCAAGAAACACCACAAAAATTAGAGAAAGACCAAATGGCTTCACAGTCCACACTGGGAGACAATTAGCCCCCAAATGGCAACAGTTTACCTACAAAGAGAGAATTCAGCCCTGCTGCCTCATGTTCATTGGAAAAAAAGAAACCATGTGCTCTAGGTCACATAGATGCAAACACAGCTTTGATGGTCTCACTACAAAGGAAGCAAAAGCTCCTAACAACAACATATTTTTCAAGTGCCCAACCTCAGAGGCAGTTTCTCAAGAAGTGTTTAGGCCAACAAAGCTCCATGTTTGTGGAGTTTTCACCATGTACCTTACTTTTGGAAACACCTCTACCATCTCCAAGGTTGTTAACTCCTGAGCATTTTCCATTCCAGATGTGTATTCAGAGGTTTTCTAACTCTTCTCCTGTTATTGTGTCTTACTTGGGGTGAAGGTAATGTCAAGGCATTGTTCTGAATGAGAGTGGGAAGACTTTTGGGTAGCACATATTTGCATACACATTGGATTCATTTTCCAATTTTCCATTCGAAATACTGAATCCCTGACTGTCAGAGGTAGAAGGAATTCTCCTTCAAAGAATAGCCAGACACTTACAAGAAACAGCCACCAGGAGACATCCTGTCTGGGAGACATCCTGTAGCCATCTGTCTCCCTGAGACATCCTGCGGCCATCTGTCTTCCTGAAATTTTCTGAGGTTATCTCACCTTGTGAAGACATCTAGAAATAAGAGAGATTTCCCACATCCAGCATATAAATACCCCTGTGTTAACAATAAAAATTTGCAGCTTGATCAGAACTCCTGTCTTGCTGTCATCTCTCGTGTCTCTTGTCCCTTCATTCCTCCCTATCTAGGTTCGCTGCCCACGTTGATGTGTCCTGCCGGCCGGGACATCTGGCGCCCAACGACTGGGTCTCGAGCCTTTGACTGAGGGGGACCCCGACCTCCTGGAAGACTTTGTCAAGCGGAGCTCGCGATCACAGCAGAAGACACCACCGAGAAACAGATCCAGGAGGAGGTTGGGGATGACGCACGGTGAGTGACCCACCATGGGACAAGCAGTTTCGTCACATGATTTGTTTTTGTCAGCCCTCAAGGAGTCCTTCAAGACCTGGGGGCGCATGTTAAGAAAAAAGACTTAAATTTTTTCTTTTCACACAAAGGAGAACTGTGTCCATGGTTTCCCCTTGAAAGGATCATTGATGATAAAAGATGGCTTAAAGTAGGAGACTGTATAAAAGATTATTATGAATCCTTTGCCCAGAAAATGTGCCTGTTCCCACCTTTTCTTACTGGAACTTAATTAATGAAATTCTTAAAAGTTCACCCTTTGACAATGGTACCTTAAAACTTGTCAGAATTGGGGAAGAGACTATGCAACTACCTCTCATTCCCCCTCGGCATGCCCCTCAGTTAGTATAGACATAGACCCTTCTCAGGCTCCCCAGGACCGTGGGATCCTTCCTGATCCCCCTAAAAATACCACCCTAATGAATAAGGCTCCAATAATTACCAACTGCCTTTATCCAGTTTTAAATCCCGGAGACACATTGACCCCTGTGGAGGAGGCTACCTGGGAGAAGGAAGCAGCTCGCTACAATTCAGAAGACCCTCCACCTCTCAGGACCCTGCCACAGCCTATAGGACTTACACATCCACCTCCCTCCTATATCCCTACTGCCTTTTGTGCTCTGACCCTTCAGGGTAAAAATGCCCCCCCCCAGATATTTTTTCCCACTTCCCTTGCCTAACCTGGCTCCCTTGAAAGCATCCTTACAATATAGAAGGGAACAGATCCAACCTTTAAAAGAATTAAGATCGCTTCAATCTGAGCTATGTTCATTAGCCTTAGGTACGGAGTCAGTGCAACTGTCCCACAGCGGTCTAATACAAAGGTGAAGCCACTCCATCGGCCTGTGCTCGCATTCCCAGTCACCACCAGTCAGATAGATAAGCCTGCCCAGGCTGAGGTCAAAGACTTAGATGAGTATCAAGAGGAGGAAGCGAGGAAGTGAATCAAGGAGATCAAGACTCAGAGGATGAGAAGTTCACCCCTAGGCAGGAAGGAACCCAGAGTCTACAAAAAATTAAGCCTGCATTTTCTTGAAAAACTTAAAAAGGCTTGTGCTCACTATGGCCCCACTGCGTGCTACATGTTGCCTTTATTAGAAATCCACAGCACACAATGGCTTACTCCCAATTATTGGAAATTTTTAGACCAAGCTACCCTCAGTGCCAGAGACTTCCTGTTATGGAATGCAGATTTCAAAGAGCACTGTCGGGAAACTGCTCAAAAAATATTAACTAAGACCTCCTCTAAATCCTGGACTTATGTTAAGCTAGTGGGCAATGAGCCTTTTGACACTAAAACTAAACAGGCACATTTCCCTGCTGGACTTTTGACGCAGATTCAGATGGCTTCCTTATATGCTTGGAGACACCTCCCTCAAAAGGCCTTGGCTACCACTTCCCTGGCAAAAATTTGACAAGGGCCCGGAGAGCCTTATAGCTTCTTTGTTCCCTGGCTTAACCTAGCTGCAGAATGCTTGCTTGGACCAAGCCAAAGCGAAAGCACCTTTGTAAAACATCTTGCCTTTGAAAACTTCAACCCGGCATGTCAGGATGTTTTTTGACCACATAAGGATAAAGGGAAACTTTCTGACTTTATTAGACTCTGTGCAGGGGTGGGTGCAGCCCATGCCATGGATCTTGTCCTAGGTGCCGCTTTTACCAAGAACTTTCACAATCCTGGCTCAAATACTTGATTTACTTGTAAACAACCTGGCCATTTTGCACTCAAGTGTGTGACAGGCAAACAAAGCCTAGGAATAGTGTCTCCTCAAACTGGTGCTAAACCGCCCCAAGCTACCCTTTGCCCTAGATGTGGTAAAGGTCATCACTGGGGCAGTGAGTGTAGATCTAAGACAAATGCCCTCAGACAGCCTATTTCTTTCCTCTTCTTGGGAAACTCCCTGCGGGGCCAGCCCCTGGCCATGACATCTCCCAGGACAAACCCAGGGGCAATAAAATTTGTTCCCTCCCAAACTCCCAACCTACCTCAAAATCCTTCTCCAAAATTGCCTCCCTCAAACTAGCCACCCCTGGCAGTGCAGGATTGGACTTCTGTGCCACCACCGATACTATATTAGACTCAATGCAAGGGCCCCAGATAATACCCACTGGAATTATGGGTCCCCCTTCATCTCATATGTGTGCCTTTATTCTTGGAAGAGCCTCTACTAACTTACAAGGTGTTCATTTCTTCCCTAGCATTAATTATTATGATTTCACTGGAGAAATAAAAATACTGGCCACAGCTATTAATGGAGTTGTGGCCATAGCAGCAGGAACAAGACTTGCAAATTAATACTCCTTCCCTTTTATCCAGCAGGCACTTCCACCACCCAAACCTACGGAGGGGGACTGAATCCTTGGGCTCCTCTGATGTATATTGGGTTCAACCCATTTCTCACAATAGACCCACCATATCCTTACTTATTGAAGGAAAAGAATTCCAAGGAATTCTAGGTACTGGAGCTGTTGCCACAATTATTTCTCCAAAATACTGGCCATCAGCTTGGCCCCTCACCCCATCCTTGACTGACCTTAAAGGGATAGGACAGTCAAAAAATCCTCTGGTCAGCTCTAGGGCTCTTTGCTGGACTGACAAAGAGGGTAATAAAGGAATGGTGACTACTTTCGTTGTTCCTGACCTCCCTGTTAACCTATGGGGCCGAGATATTTTGAGTCAAATGGAAGTTATTCTTCCCAGTCCCAATTCCATAGTGACTCATCAAATGCTTCATATCAATTCTGTCCATGGTACAGGCCTTGGGAGACTGAGACAAGGACTGGTTGAGCCTATACAACCCATACAAAAAACAAATACATAGGGACTTGGGTATTCGGATTTTTAGTGTCGGTCCCTGGCTCTCCTGTACCCCATGGATATAAACTTATTTGGGAGACTAAGACTCTTGTGTGGGTGGATCAGTGGCCCCTTACCCAAGAAAATTTGGAGGCTGCCTTCATGTTAGTGCAGGAAGAGCTGGCAGCCGGCCATGTAGAGCCCTCAACCTCACCATCGAATACTCCTATTTTTGTTATCAAGTAAAAATTAGGCAAGTGGTGCCTTTTACAATATTTGTGTGCCATTAATAAAGTTATGCACCCGATGGGAGCACTACAGCCAGGCATTCACACACCAGTGGCTATTTCCAAAAACTATTGTAAAATGGTTATTGACTAAAAAGATTGTTTTTTTACCATTCCTTTACATCCTGAGGATAGACCCTATTTTGCCTTTAGTCTCCCTTGCATTAATTTTCAGGGCCCTATGCAGAGATTTCAGTGGAAGGTTCTTCCCCAAGGTATGGCCAACAGCCCTAGTCTTTGCCAAAAATACGTTGCTCAAGCAGTACACCTTGTGAGAGAGTGATGGCCACAAATTTATATTTTACATTATATGGATGATTTGTTAATTGCTGCACCTAATACACATGACCATAATAATTGTTACTTGGACCTTTACAAAATCCTCACTAGCTTGGGACTACAGATAGCTCCTGATAAGGTTCAAACACAGAACCGTTATAGCTATTTGGGCCTTAAACTTCAAGATAATCAGATCCAAATTCCTAAGATACAACTACGGTTGGACCATCTTCACATCCTTAATGATTTTCAAAAATTACTGGGGGATATTCAATGGCTATGAATATATTTAAAATTACCCACTTGTGTACATTTGCCCCTTAATGATATTTTGAGAGGTGATTCCCACCCCTCCTCCCCTCAAAAGCTTACTCCTGAGGCATGGCAGGCATTAAATCAAGTCACAGAAGCCATTGCCCAAAAGTTTGTTACACAAAATTCTTATAACCTTCCTCTGGTTCTGGTTATTTTACACACTCCTCATACACCCACAGGAATATTTCGGCAGTGAAATACACATTTTAAAAATAAAGGCTACTCCTTGCTTTGTGTCCATTTACCCACCACATCCTCCAAGGTTATTACTGTTTATCTTGCTCAGGTAGCTTCTATTATTTTTAAAGGTCGTTTGCTAACTCGACAACATTTTGTCAAAGACCCTGATAATATTTTAATTCCATTTACTAAGGACCAAAACCAATATTTACTACAGACAGAGGATGAATGGGGTATTGTCCTATCAGGCTTTTTGGGAACAATTGATAATCTCCTCCCCAAAGACCCCCTTTTACATTTTGTCCAGTTACATCCATTTATTTTTCCCAAAATTACTCAAAAGGCTCCCATTCCTCAATTCCTTACTGTCTTTACAGACGGTTCCAGTAATGGCCGAGCAGTCTTTGTTGTCAATAACCAGCCTACCACCTTTGATGCTGTCTATCATTCAGCACAGTTTGTGGAATTGTTTGCCATAACACAAGTTTTTAAAACATTTTTTTGATAATCCTGTTAATATTTATACGTACAGTGCCTGCATTGCTCATTCTGTGCCCCTGCTGGAGATTTCACCCACCATTAAGCCTTCTTCCAATGTGGGCTTTCTGTTTCACCAGCTTCAGCAGCTAATTCAGGCCAGACAACACCCATTTTTCTTAGGACACATCAGGGAACACTCTGATCTTCCGAGCCCTCTAATACAAGGTAATGCCCAAGCTGATGCAGCAACTCGTTTCATCTTTCCAATTTTTGATGGCTCCATTCAAAAGGCCACGGAGTTACACAATCTTCACCATATAAATTCACAGAGCCTTCGATAACTATGTAAAATCACCAGGCAACAGGCACGAGAAATAGTAAAAGCATGCCCTGGTTGCCCTGTCTTCCTCCCCATTCAACACTTGGGAGTTAACCCCAGAGGATTACTGTCCAATCAGTTTTGGCAAATGGATGTTACTCATTTTTCTGAATTTGGAAAAACCAAATATATACACGTTTCTATAGATACCTTCAGCGGCTTTATTTCTGCATCACCACATTCTGGAGAGCCTATCAAAGAATTCCTTTCTTATCTTGTTTCAGCCTTTTCCGTAATGGGTAAAAAAATACATATTAAAAAAAATAATTGTCCTGCATATACCAGTGCCGAGTTTAAACAGTTTTGTGGTACCTTGCACCTTACCTTAAAGACTTGGCTAACCCGCTTGAAGTCTTCTGCACTTGTATTTACCACTCCCAGGCATCGCCTTAATTGCATTATTTGCCCTTATTTTTCTTTCTCAAGACAATGAAGGCCATTCAGCCGCAGACTGACACTGGCATCTCTCGTCCAATTCTGTTCGCCCACCTGTTATGTGGCACAATCCCCTTACAAATAAATGGAAAGGCCCAGATTGTGTCCTCCTCTGGGGACGAGGCTCAGCTTGTGTTTTGGACCAAGAGCAAGCAGGCCCTAGATGGTTACCAGAACGCCTGGTTAAACAGGATAATGACTTACATCAACATAGGGACGGAGGTCCTCCCCTTGAGGACAAATTTTCCTCTTTTTAGGATGCAGCCAACAATCTGTGTGAGCATCCTGCTTAAGGCACTTCTGCTGAACAGGTTTGTACATGGAGGCCTTGGTCCTCCACCTTCCAACATCATGGAGTACCTTTTTGGCCCTCCCTGTGAATGCAAGGGAGGATCTTGGACTCATGCTCCCACTAGTTGGACCCAGACTGCTGACTGCGTGACTAAGGTGGCTTACCTCCGTGCTGAGTTTGACCATAAGCTCGGAGGAGTTCATCAGCCTAAATGGGTATGTGTTATCAAGCCAAAGATTATTCCCCCTAGTACAAGTAAAGCTCTCCAAAATTGTTCTGAAACATGAACGCATACCCAAGAGATGCATGTCTCTTCTTATGCGTCGGCCTCAATTTGTGTTAACAAGCAGGGAGAACAATTATTTGAAGCCTCCATAACTAAAACTCATGCAGCAGGGGGGACCACTATTCATTATACCCTCGTTCTTTTTGCCCGGGGAGGAGATGGCAAATACACCAAGCTACAGTCACCTGGGTGCCAAGGCCCTGTCGGTAAACCCTCCTGCTGCCCCATTAAGGCACCTACAGGGGTCTCTGATTGTGGAGGATTCACTGATGCTGTCAAGCATCCTCAGATAATCAAACTTTTGAAACCCCAAATCCCTGAGCTCACATATCATCCCTTAATATAGCCTAAATCCCAGCTCCCAGGTTTAGATACCAATACATTAGATACTTTGGAAACTACCTTCTCCTTCCTTAATAATTCCAAGCCCACCCTTGCTGGTGATTGCTGGCTCTCCATGACAACAGGGGCAATCATGCCTATTGCAGTTCTATTAATTCTATCATAGACGATGATAATACATGCCAACCCAGATTTCCTTTTAAAGTACAGCCTATAGGCACTTTTACAATATGTCTTTTAGGCGTGATGCAGAATAATACGTATGATACTGATGTTGGAGTTACTTCCTTTGGAAATTGCTCAACAGTACAAAACTATTCCTCACCCACCCCATCTTTGTCCCCCCAATGGCACAGTTTTTATGTGTGGAGGAAACTCGGCCTTCCCCAGGCTTCCAGCAAATTGGACTGTTGGCTGTGTTCTTGCCTTATTACTCCCTCATAAAACTATTGTCCTAGGAGACGAAACTCTATGCATTCCTAGTCTAGACACCTTAGTGAAAAGACACAGGCGGGCAATACAGGCCTTACAACTCCTTGCCAGCCTTCGAATAACAGCTGCTGTGGGCACAGGTACAGCTGGCTTAGTCAGGCAATACACTCTTACCTCGCCTGTCTCAACAACTTATAAATGATGTATAAACTCTATCAGGAACCATTAAAGATTTGCAGAACCTAGTAGACTCCCTGGCGGAAGTGTTTCTTCAAAATAGACGAGGCTAAGATTTGCTGACAGCTAACCAGGGAGGTATTTGCTTGGCCTTAGGGGAACGATACTGCTTTTATGCCAATAAATCAGGCATAGTACGCTCTAAAATTAAGCAGCTTCAAGAAGATCTAGAAAAGAGACAAAGGGAACTTTTTGAAAATCCCCTCTGGACAGGGTTTAATGGATTTCTACCCTACCTTGTACCCCTATTAGGCCCTTTGTTGGGTTTACTTTTAATGGTGTCCATAGGCCCCTGCATTATAAACAGGCTGGTACACTTTATTAAAGAACAGATTAATATTTTGGCCTCTAAGCCCATACAGGTCCACTATCATCATCTGGAGATGGAAGACCATGCTGCCAACATTTAAAAGGATGTTCTACCCTTCTCACAGGCTTATTTCTTAAGTTTACATCCCCACAGATCTCTTTTTCTGACATAAAACTATAAGTAACAGCTCTGACCAACCATCTTCTACCATTGCCATAAGGATTCGTCCTCCATGGGCCCCTCCGTTTGGGGGAGGATGCACCCATGGAGTGAGGATGTTAGGCCCTAATAACGGAGGGTGCAGGATGGACTGCAGGAGGATGGATCCACGGATCCCAAAACATAAGACCTCTTAGTGACACGGTCTGGTGCATGGCGGTCGGCATGCTTCCCCCTCAAAGCCGTCTCCTCCAAAAACATGCCAAGGCCACCAAGAAATCTTCTAGTAAACATGCTCTCTCAGATCAGGAGATATTCTAAGGCCTCCTTGAGAAACAGAGCCTCTATCACCCCCTAAAACATTGGCCAGTAAGGTATGGTCATATATTTTATATAAAAAAGGGGAGAGGTCAGGGGCTAGAAGGAAGTTCTCCTTCAAAGAATAGCCTTACACTGACAAGAAGCAGCCCCCTGGGAGATATCCTGCCTGGGAGACATCCCACAGCCATCTATCTCCCTGAGACATCCTGCGGCCATCTGTCTTCCTGAAACATCCTGAGGTTATCTCACTTTCTGAAGACATCCAGCAACTGCCGATAAGAGAGCTTTTCCATCTGCAGCATATGAATTCGAATGTGAGAACAATAAAAGTTTGCAGCATGATCAGAACTCCTATCTTGCTGTCATCTGTCGTGTCTCTTGACCTTCGATTCCTCCCCAACTAGGTTCGTTACCCACGTTGATGTGTCCGGCCGACCGGGACAACTGACACTAACCCATACCCTACTAGACTCTGACTACTAATCCTAATATGATGGAGAAAAATAACCCAAACAGAATAGAAATACAAGCAGTTCGGAGGAGGCATGGTGTATAGTTGGACTTGCCTTTTGCATGATATAGGGTAGTTGTAATAAATCTAGTTAATTTTTAATTGAAATAGTTCTCCATGTGTTTTTAAAGTTAACAAACATGTGAATTCCTGTCTCCATTTCTCTGTAGCCTATTCAGCACATGTATTTTTATCTGCACATATCGAATCCTACTTGGAATCACACGTACATTCTTGTGAGGAGGCTGACTTGGCAGATACAAATTATGAGAAGAGATCACTCTTCATAAACGCTGTTGAAACTGAAAATTCAACCTTGGGTGAGCTTCCTAGTAGATCAACATTATACATAAATCCATGTTCTGTAAAATAAATATTTTTGCATCTATGGATGATATATATTTCATGTTGAATTTCGTTTGGCATATATATTGCTACATTTTTTTGTCTGTGTGTGTGTTTTGTATATATATATATATATATATATATATATATATATATATATATATACACACACACTCTCCAGATTTTTCAAAATATGAAATATATGTGTCTTATATACACTCCCTAAATTCATTCATGTTTATGTATGTGAATTTATAATCAACTTTTCACAAGATTATTCTCAGAAATATACATCCACCTGAAATACTTATTTGTTTCCTAGTACTGAAAAGTAACTTAAGTGAATGGTGTATACAATCCTAATATTTCTACAGTGACTGACACAGTTTAACATCAATGCAAGTAGATTTCTATTGGACATGATGTGTATTTTGAAGTTCATTTTATTCAACACTGGTATATTAAATTTTCTTCAGTTTATTCACATCATAGGATATATATTTCATCCACAAGTTCACAAATTTATGGCCATTTGATTCACTTTCAATCATTTCCGGCTTCAGAACACATGTATTCCTCCTGGGTTCCTGAATGGTCTTTTCATGACAGGTCTTTTCAAAAACATTCATTTCGATTTCCATAATCATTTTGAAGCAAAACTCACACATTCTTCATGATATACCATAACTCTAATATTACCATTACATGTGTAAGTGGATGGAATGAATGATTGTATATCAATATAAGATTCCCTGTATATTTTCTGATATCAATTCAATCCATTATTTAAAGTTTGAACCACTTATATTATTTATTCACAGTATGGCCTATTCATGCATTATCTCTCTATTTATAGACACAGGGTACATCTATTTGCATCCCCAATACTAATTTATTCATCTTCAAAATGTAGGTCCCAGAAATGTTGGAAGAGATACTCATGTCACCTGTTCTACATATACATTTTATCACAGTAATATTCTGGACACAAAAAGAAAATGTCACACTTATGATTGTACCAAAGCCTAAATTGAAGTGAGCATGCATTACTAAAAAATCCATGTCCAGGTTGCCTAATGCTCTGAAATGTCAATCTTATTGGTGACTACATATTTGTTTCTTCCTAAGATTATATATTCAAACTCAACCATGTTGAAAATGTCTAATCCTATCACTCACTTTATACTTTGCCTGATTTCCTACTGTCTCTATTGATATCTTCTTCCCTACATAGTATCACTGATCATTATTGTGACTGACTCTTCACATGTGCTGACATTTACCTTCACTCTCTACCCGAAAGCCTATTGCTAAAGAACTTTTGTTCCCACTCCTATACTCACTCTTCTTACTAAACCTACGGACTTATGTCCTAATCCTACTGACTATCCATTTTTGACTGGATGTTCTCTTCGACATTCAATTATCCAAGGTACAAGGTCCTATGCCATTGATATTGATTCATCTGAGACAACTGTGCAGAATATAATTCAAAGCGAAGTATCCCACTCAAGGGCCTAATGCGTTTCTGGGCTTCAAATCTTACCTAGATTTCTGTTTTCAAACTTATATTTCACCTGTATATTCTTGTAAATATCGCAGGTGTCCAATACCATTAATCAACTCGTAGAATGAAGCCTAACCCAAATAGAACCTGTTATTAACCCTAACCATACACTGTTCCCTCAATCTCACTTTACAGAAGAGCAGGTACAGAGTTCGTCTTACAATACAGGAATGTAGGGGTTCTTCCACCTGCTGAGAACCTCAAAGGTCCATGCAGAAATGATCCCTGGATAAGATGTAGGCAGCTATTGAGGAACTAAGAAAGCAAAAGTCATCTTCCATGGCAAAAACCCTGGTCAGATTGAAGGGATGTGTCTGAATCAGCCTCTCTCTTCTTAATGTAAAGATGGACCAAACCAGGCCTGTGTGGAGAGCTGTTCCTGGGTGCCTATGGTTGATATACCATTCTAACTTGTGACAGTGTCACAGGAAGTAGGGGCAGGCTCCATCTCATGGGACTCTTGGAAGCAACTGTTAGGACAAAGTGATTGTCACGGCAGTGACCTCATTCAGTTGCTGAAGGAATTGACCTACCTAACTTCCTTGTTGATGGAACTCTCTGAACATGGTATCCAGGAACCCAGAGACCCAGAGGCAGTCCCAGTCCCAGTCCCAGTGAACTCAATTGTTTGGATTTACCAAGGACAGGGTCAGCTTTTCTTGGTACCTACTGATGTGAGGATGGCAAAATGACAGGAGAGCTATGAAGAGGGTCCTTTCCTGGGAAAGCAGGTAGTTGCTCACCACTGGCTCATGGCAACTTCACAGAGTTGGAAAAGGAGACAAGATCTGAGACTGTAGAGGCAATTTCGGGGGAACATAGTATTGCTCACCAGTTAGAAGACACTCCATAGAGTCACAGACCTACTTGGGGGAAGGAGGTACCTTTTTGAGTGTGGGTGTGAGTATGTGGTTTTCACATTTTCTGAGAATAGGTAGAAAAGTCGGTTTGTTTGGTTTGGGGTGGACTGTTTCTTGTTTGTCATTTGACAATGTGAGTGTTTCTATGTCTGTGTATTTTACTGTGTCAGTGGTTGTAGACAATAGTAAAGAGAATGCATCAATGGATGTGTTGTGTCTAGTAGAAAGCTCCCAGCATTCATCCTGCCCAATTTATGAATAGAGAGTGGCTAGCCTTATTGATGTGCAATACCTATTATCTTCCAAAGTTCCAGTTTTCTTCCTGAATTCAGTCATCTATCCAGAATAGGCTCATGGTTTTGTGTCCAAGGTATGTACCACCTCCAAGCTCTGTGAAATGGCCATGTACTGAATAGCTGAAGAGAATGAGAGCATCTCAGAAAACTCAGATATCCGTGTGAATAGGAAAGTCTCAGTGGAGAAACCCTGCTTTGGGCCTTTTGCTTACCTATTTTTCTGTTGCCCTGAATGTCAGGAAGGTCTTTGCCTCAGGTCACACTTTGTGAAGCATGAAGAAAATAGATTTCAAATGGAAATGAATGGGCATCACCTGTGGCTCTTTGCTTAATTTCTTTTAAAATGGATGTGTCTGAATCAGCATCTTGGCCGTGTGTGAGGTTGTCGCTTAGATTCTCAACACCAGATGGATCTAAAGAAAGATGCCATGTGTACATCCAAAACCAAAATGGCAAAAAAATCAGTAATTGTGGATGAAGCTTCTTGCCTATCTCTCTTAGTTTCCGGACATCCATCAAGTGAAAATAGGGATCCCTTGGGTCAAATTAGTACATCAAAGCCCTGTAGTGGTGCTTGGGTTTCCTCATGACTCCAAATCACATGAAGAATCTATACCAGACTGTCAGTAGGCCTCAAATTCGAGAAGCAGAGCAGTATTAAGAGCAGGCCTATTTGATCACTCCTGGTTCACAGGAAAGTTGTCCCGGCCACAAAGACTTTAGGCAAATGAGGGGAAAAGGAGCTTATTTTGGACCCTGTTTTTAGATGTGCCCCTCATGGAAACCTCAATCCAGAGGTTATGATGAGTGTCTATATGGAAGAATATGAGGGCTATGTGGAAGTGTTTTGGTTTTAATTGTGGTCATTTGTGTGGCGATTGGAAAAGATGACTGGGTCCACCGGGGTTTAAACTCTGGTGTGATTACCCTTTGAGACTGCATTGTGGAACTGACCTCAAAAAAGTATTGCCATTATTTGTGTTGGCATTTTTGGAGGCCACGCATGAGAGTCGCCCTTGAAAACTGAGATGTAGACCAAGGGTGGCTTTCCACAGAACACAGGGAATCTCAGCCATGATATCATATGATTTTATTTTGAAAGCCTTGGCATCCATAGTTGAGAGTCAAAACACACAAGGACCTCTCATTGTAGACCTCTATGGGCCTGGCTTCATGTAACCTTTTGCCCACTCTGTGGGAAGCCTTGCCTGTGAGATTTCTCCAGAGTTTTCATTGAAATGATCTTCCTCAACATTTAATGGTTCCTGAATGAATTGAAACCCACAGTGCCTCCGACTTCATCCTTGAAGAATGCCTAGATAAATATCATGAAATTTTTGAAATTCCCATGACCAGGTGGCACTGGAAAATCTTGGATGTCCTGTTGCTATTTTAAGTGTACCAGACGGTGCCTTAATTGACTGGGTTTTATGATAATGGTGTAGAACAGAGATGTCGGTAAGTTGGAGCCTCCTGATTAGTGGTCATAGAGCAGTGTTGTGCAGGTGTGTGATAAAACATCTGTGGTGGGGCCATGTGGATCTGCATTTACTTCCAAATGGGTTGTGACTGACATGGTGCAGCCAGCAGAACCTTCTATGTAAAGGCATCTTGTTATATGGAGAAATTTCAGGGCAATGTTCAGAATCAGGTTGCTATGGTCAAGGGGGCAGGCTCTGTGGGATAGAAGCCTGGTTGGTGCATTCTCCTGCAGACTCTGACCCACCACACGTGACAGAACTCCCTCCAGCACTGGGTCCCAGTTGAACTCCTTGTATTTCGTGAATCAAATACCAAAATCCCAGTGCAGCAGCAAGAAACAGCAATAAATGTGGAGGATGACCAAATGTCTTCACAGTCCACACGAGGAGACACTTAGCACCCAGTGGCCACAGTTTACCTACAAAGAGAGAATTCAGCACTGCTGCCTCATATTCATTGGAATATAAGAAACCATGTCCTCCAGGTAACATAGATGCAGACCCAGCTTTGATGGTCCCACTAGAAAGGATGCTAAAGCTCCTTAAAACAACATATATTTCAAGTGCCCAATCTCAAGGGAAGTGTCTCAAGAAGTCTTTAGGCCAGCAGAGCTGCAAGTTTTTGGAGTGTTAACCTGTTAGATCAGGACACAAGAAAAGACCACTGACTCCAATAGAAATCAAATTAAATTAAACTTATTATTTCCACTGGCCATGCTGCCTCTCCCTTCGAAAACGGCGGGAACAAGACAGCAACCCCAGCTTTCCTACAGCACAGCTTTATAGCCCAGAAAGTTACACAAAATGGGGGTTAGAGATAACAGAACTCTGACAAGCATCACACTAATGGTAGTTTACATTTTTTTTTTGCTGTAAAATGGAGCCTCAGAGAGGGTTGCTGTCTGGCCAGGGAAGGCAAATATGTATGATATGTCACTAAAGTTTCAAAAAGGGTTGCTATCAGGTCAGAGAGCAAGACATGGGTCAGTTCAAGTCACTGGCAGGCATTCCAAACAGGTTCAGAATTTTCAGTAATTTATGGTAAAGCCAAAATTATCTTTTCATGCTTTGTGGCAAGATGGCTCCCAATTTTAATAAAAGATCAGGTTGGGTCTATCATTTTCCCCTTTTCTCTGTGTCCCTTTCAAATCTTTGATAGATTGGGGGAAGAGCACTGAGGAAATTTTAATCCCTCAGGTAAAAGTCTCCAAATTTTTAGAACTCACCCAAAACCAGTCTCCCTGATTTTACCTGACTTAATTAATTACTTGTATTGATAGTCTATTTATATTTGGCTCCATTGTTGTAATAAGAGAGGCGTGACCCATTTTGGATTCTTCTGAGCTGAGAGAGGGTGACGTGAGTAGGCATGGTGTGAGGGACATGAGTTGCCTTTTAGAAGTAGTTGAGGGACAGGAGTTGCCTTTTAGAAATCAGTTCGTTTTGAAGTCTCGTTAAGGAAGAACAGGTTGTAAAGTCATCTGGGGATGGGTTCTTCTATGAGAGAAACAAAAACCATGAGTACTGAATAAATGTTGCAGCAGCTGGAACATGTCACTCTATAGAATTTCCCTCACCGGTCTTTAATATTCCCAGTTATCAAGACTGTCAACTTAATATTTAACTTTTAGTATTACAGTTGTCCCTCCCCATAAGATACAGTTTAATAATTTAATGTCATCTGATCTTGCAAAATCCTTTTACCAGTATGACCTCTGTGTCTAATAGAGGAAACCTTTAATTCTGATACTCAATGCTGGATAATCGTACTAGCAAACACCAAACTTACCTGTGTAGGTTAGGAATATCTTTAGGCCTTAAACTGAAAATTTCTGCCTCTGGCAGCTCTTCTTGATAGTCTCTTTTAATAAGTATCAGGCATTCCTCTCTGAGAATCCTTCTTTGTAGCCTCCAGTCTTACTTATTTTGGGAGGCTAACATAAAGTGTATACCTTAAAATATTATTATTATTATTATTATTATTATTATTATTATTATTATTTAAAATGCCCAGGAATGGCTGTATTTTGGTTTTCATTGTCTTTGCTAAGTGTTTAAGATGAAGAAGTCAAACTGACTTTTGTTTCTATCTATTGTTAACAGTCAGCTGAGCTTTCATGGGAGTCATTCCTGGGGAAACTTGAGAGCACTTTCTCAGTTCTTCTAGAGCCATTTGCGCTAGGTGGGTCCAGGTCTTGCTTGACCATGTGGCTTCCCTGGGAAGCATCAGGGATTTCTCCCTTCTCTGATGACTCTCCTCTTCATAGAAAATGCACTGATTGGCTTTCTGTTCTCCAGTGGTCTCATTAATCTCCCTGATGGGGAGTTTATGTGGCCCAGAGTTGCAAAACTCTTTAGTGAAGTCCCCTGTTCCCTGGATTCAGACTGACTCAGAGGGAAAGAGACAAATATTGGGTTTTTTTGGCCCTTTTCATTTAAATTTAATTTTAAATCCTAATCTTAAACATCCATCAAATAAATTTTAACATCCTTATATTAAGAGCACTGGGCTTTAATGTCTATAACTTTATAATTATTTATCTTTTTATTAATTGGGATCTGTATTATTCTGTCTGTCTTGTAGGTGATAACTTACTCTCTGAAATTAACCCATGTTTTGTTCTTAAAGCAACACTTCTGTAAAACACTAACAGAGAATCTAGATCACATATAAGGAAATTACAAAATAAAATTTTATAACAAGAGTAAAAATACTTAGTTCGTGTAATAGCTACACTGGATTTTTTGGCTGAGTAATACATTATATCCCCTGTTTGAGATCCTAGTTATTTTGACATAAAAAAAGAACTTTTAACATAACTTTAAAGAAATAAAATCTGACCTACTGCTTTTGTAGTCATTCTCACATGTAGTAAGATGGGACACACAGCCTTATCTCAGGTAAGGCAGTGCTCTTTATAAATATTAAGTGTTTTAGTTCTAAAGCTGATCTTTATTTTTTAAATATTATTTTACTAAGTTTACATAAATTGTTTGAGGTCACATGAACATTAGCTAACAACATATAATATCACTTTTAAAACATGAATTAAAGAAATGCTGAAAGTTTTTAACCTTTACATAGATTAGGCTCTAATTAACATAAAATACATTTAAATTGTTCCCCAATGTAAAAAGTAACATAAAACTTTGCATATCTTATTGGTAACAGGTGAATAAATCCCCAATACATTTTTTACCGTACAACTTCAGAACACTAGCTTGATATAATCCTCTTTTAAAATTTTTACCTTACAGACTTGCATACCTGATATGAGCACATTAGTAGCATCACAATTACATTGATGTTTCTACATTAACCAAGTTTAGCTTTTAAAGAAATGGCAAAACAGTGCTCTAAAATAACAGTTCTAATTTAATCAGTTGTTTAATTTCTATGATTGCTTGCTCTAGAAAAAATAAAACTTAATAAACACAATGCTATGGGTAAACTTATGTTTTAAGAAATTTTTGTCTCTTTAACACATGATTGATTTTTACTATCCTTTACAGACTTTAGTCAAACTTATACAGACGTTAGGAAGTCAATCAGATATCTAACAAAAGTACTCATGAATGAGTAATCCCATATCAAATTTACTTTACTTATTTATCAAAATATTAGACAAATGTATTGAAGAGTGTAAACCATTTTTATGTTGAAGGAAAAGTCCTAGAACCAAGGCATATTAGACATTTTGTAGATATTAACATTTTATTTGATTTTTGAATACCTAGAAAAACTTGAAAGCTTAAATTTAAAAACATTTATTTTTATCTGTTTATCCAATTTAATTGAACCATTTAAATCACGTGAATTAAAGACCTTTGGATCCACTTTTTAAAATTTGTTTATATGAGCGCTTTTTTTATGAGTGCTCCTTATATATGTTAATTTGTGTATCATATATATGATATACGGACATATGTATATATAGACATACAACACATAACAAAATTGAGCACACGTAATAATAGTAAAGGCCTTTTAGATTTTCGCAGGTGAAATCTCCATTGCAATGTTTCAAAAATTCCAAAGTTGGTCAAAGATAGTACTGATCAGAAAAACATTAACCTAGGTCTGTATGATCAAAATCATGAGCTCAAAAAAAAAAAATAAAGTATCTAAGGAAAAAAATAAGAGTCCTAGAAAAAATGACTGGGCAGTAATTAGTAAATACCATACAATTTACCTTTTTTTTCTTAGGCCTCAGATCAGTCTCCTAATAATCTTGCAGGCTTCTTTCATTTGCCTTTCAAAATAAATCATGGCTGAGGTCTGGAAGGAGGAAGAAAAAACTGCTATTCTGAGCAGACACCTCAGGCCTAAGGCATTTTAACCATAATTTTCAGGTTCGGATGTTGAAAATTATGGTACAAGTTTAAGATACAATTCACAAAATTTTATATCTTTACATCTTGTTTTGTCAACAGATATCATACTATGAATTACAATACTTGTCCAGATTAATGCTCTGGTGCACAAAGTGACATTTTCCCAGGCTACCCAATTCAAAATTGGTGAAAAAAAAAGACTGAGTGATTGGGAAGTTACTTGCCAACTTGGAAGTAGAGTTCTTTAGTTTTCATTCCTTAGTATTTAAGTTCTCTGGCATGAATTGTCTGAAATCATAAACTAAACAATTACCTAAACCCGACTTTTAACTGCAAGATTGTGCAATGCTTCAAAAACCCATTCAGATACCAGATTGTTACAATAAAACATCATCATTTAGACACACATTCAGCTAAGATCATTCCCCAAAAACAATTTATAATATCAACACATTATTGCACGTGTCTTAAAGGGCCAGAAACAAAGACACAAGACAGACAGAAAGGAGGTCCAGACTGTGGCTGTCAGACAGAACCCTTTAAACCAGAGCAGATAAGAGAAAAATCTCCTACACCAGTGGCACCATAGATGTCAACAGGGGGGGACCAGATGTTTTAAAAGAGGGGCAACCTGAAATGTACAATCAAGGGTCTCCATGGTGACTTTAATGCATTTAGTGTCCTCTTTTTCTTTTTCTCTTTTTTAGAAGACAGAGGTGGCATAATCCTTACAGTGCAGGGAAGAAAGGAGGGAATTCCCTGAAGCAACAGGGCTTCGGCAGCTGCTGGGAGTCCCTCAGTCCCTCCTTTTACTTACAGGATCAGCTACTCTGGTTTGGATCCACCCCAAGCATGCTACATTTACTTTACTAACATTTAAGTAGTCAGTTCTAAAAAAGTTCCGGGACTAAGCGGGGGGGGGGGGGGGATGTAGCAAAATTTGTAACTTAAAGTTCGGCTCCTGACCTTGAAACCAATTAATGCCAATTTAATAATGAGGACAAGGTTTTTAGAAAAAGAAAAAGGGGGGGGGGGTTATTGCTTTGGTAACAAAGGAAAAACACAGGGGACTCTGCCCAAATGTTGTGACTCTCTGGATCTGGAGGGACAAGGGGTTTTAATGGAGATTCACTTTTTAACCTGGGAGATACTCAGTTCTCAGGTCCACAGCAGGCATTGTCCTCTTCAGTGGGTGTGCTCCAGGCACCCAGCTAGGGGCTTCTCTCATTCTGCTTAACAAATGGGAGTAAAGTTCATCGCAGTTCCTTAAAACACAGTCCAAAGGGATGTCAGTTTTACTTGCTTTGTTACCCATTTTCACGTCCAATATAGTTAAGATTTTGCCACAGAAATCACAGAACAAAACAAACAAGAAAAACATAGAACACAGAACAAAACACAAAAAAACAGAAACCCGGACTCGAAACAGAAAAACAGAGGAGCAATGCAACGTCTTGCTAAAGCTCCGAAGTAGGACCACGTGCATGCCAGTCAGCACCTCTCTACCATTCCAGAGGAATTCCCTACAGAACAGAACAGAAGACAGAATGATTCTCATTACTGTCCCAAAAAGGAGTATATGTGAGCCTCCCCAGGACACCTCTATGTCATCAGAACAGATCTTCCTTTAACGGATATCCGATGTTATAAAGGCAGCACTTAATTATTGAGGCCTCCTCCACCAGGTGCTTGCTAATAGTTTTAGTGAGGTGGTTCACTGCAGTGCACCTGGGACCGAACGCTCACTCAAAGGCCTTGGAACATCTCAAGATGTGCACCCCCTAGAGTGGCTCTCCAGCCCGGAGCCCTGGAGGGAAGGCCAGATTCAGAATTTCCAGCAGTCTGGTCTTGTGATCTGGTCGGCTGGGTCATCTTGCTGGGAAACTCAAAAAGGTTAGATGAGAAAGCAAAAAAAGAACACTGACTCCAACTAAAATCAAATTGAGGCAAGCTTATTATGTCAACCAGCTGGGCTGCCTCTCCCTCCCAAAACGGCAGGAACAAAACAGCAACCCCGCCTTTCCTATAGCCCAGCTATATGGCCCAGAAAGTTACACAAAAGGGGGGTTACAGAAAACAGAACTTTGACAAGCATGACACAAATGGTAGTTTATTTATTTATTTTTGCTGGTCCCAATATCAGAAATTATGAGGACAATTAGAGCCTCAGAGAGGGTCGTTGTCTGGCCAGGGAAGGCCAAAATTTATGGTGTGTCACTAAAGTTTCAGCGAAGCCTGGATGGTGCACTTTCTTGCAGACCCTGACCCACCACACTTGACAGAATTCCCTCCAGCACGGTGTACCAGTTGAACTGTTGTATTTCAAGAAGCAAATACCAAACTCCCAGTGCAGCAGATAGAAACACCACAAAAAGTGGAGGATGACCAATTGGCTTCACATTCCACATGGGGAGAAACTAAGCCCCAGTCGCCACAGTTAACCTACAAAGAGAGACTTCAGCACTGCTGCCTCGTGTACATTAGAAAATAAGAAACTATGTCCTCAAGGTCTCAGAGACGCACACCCAGCTTTGAGGGTGTCACTGCAAAGGAAACTTAACTCCTGACAACAACATATATTTCAAGTGCACAACCTCAGTGGCAGTTTCTCAAAAAGTGTTAGGCTGGCAGAGCTCCATGTTTGTGGAGTGTGTACCCTGTCCTTACTTTTAGAAACTCCTATACCACCTCCAATTTTGTGCACTCATGAGCATTTTCCATTCCAGAAATGTAATCACAGATTTTTTAACTCTTCTTCTCTAAATGTGTCTAACTTGGGGCGAAGGTAATGTCAAGGCATTGTTCTGGATGAGAGTGGGAAGATTTTTTGTAGCACATATTTGCATACATATTAGATTAATTTTCCTATTTTCCATTCGAATTTCTGAATACCTGACACTAACCCATATTCTACTAGATTCTGACTACTAATCCTAATATGATAGAGAAAAATAACCAAAACAGTATATAAATACACGCAGTTCAGAGTTGAAATTGACTTTTGCATGAGAAAGGGTAGGTGTTATAAATCTAGTCAATTTTTAATTGAAATAGTTCTCCATGTGTTTTTAAAGTTAATAAATATGTGAATTACTGTCTCCCTTTCTCTGGAGCTTATTCAGCACATGTATTTTTATATGCACAAATAGAATCCTACGGGGATCACACGTACATTCTTGTGAGTTACATGACTTGGCAGATACAAAGTGTGAGAAGAGATCACTCTTCCAAAATGGTGTTGGAACTGAAAATTCAACCTATGGGTGAGCTTCCCAGTAGAACAACACTATACATAAACCCATGTTCAGTCAAAAGAATATTTTTGGATCTTTATGATATATATTTCATGATGAATTTTGATCGGCATATATTTTGCTAGTTTTTAATATCTGGTTGTGTGTGTGTGTGTGTGTGTGTGTGTGTGTGTGTGTGTGTGTGTCTGTATATATATATACACACTCTACAGATTTATCAAAATATGTAATATATGTGTCTTATTATACACTCCCTAAATTCATTCATATTCATATGTGTGGATTTATAATCAAAATTTCACAAGATTATTCTCACAAATATTCATCTACCTGAACTACATATTTCTTTCCTAGTACTGACAACTAACTTCAGTGAATGGTGCATACAAATCCTAATATTTCTACAGTAACTGATCCAGTATAACATCAATGCAAGTAGATTCCTATGGGACATGATATGCATTTTGATGTTCATTTTTATTCAACACTGGTACATTACTATTTCTTCAGTTTATGCACATGATAGGATATGTATTTCATCCACAAGTTCACAAATTCATAGGCATTTTTTTTACTTACAATCACTTCCTACTTCAGAACACGTGTATTTCTCCATGTTTCTTCACTGGTCTTTTAATGAGGCTTCTTTCCAAAGTCATTATTTTCGTTTTCCATAATCATTTTTGAACCAAAACTCACACACCCTTCATGATAAACCATAACACTAATATTTCCATTAGTTGTATAACTGGTTGGAATGAATGATTGTATATCAATATATGATTTCATATATAATTTCAGATAATAATTCAATCCATTATTTAAAGTAGATTCAGTTATATTATTTATTCACAGTATGGACTATTCATGCATTATCTCTGTATTCATAAACAAAGGTTACACCTCTCTGTACCCCCAAGACTAATTTATACGTCTTCCAATTATTCCTAAAAAAATGGTGGAAGAAATACTCATGTCACCTGATCTACATATACATTTATCACAGTAATATTCTGGACAAAAAAAGGAAAGATAACACTTAAGATTCTACCAAAGCCTAAATGGAAACTGAGCAAGGACAACTAAAAGCATCCATGTTCATATTGCCTAATGCTTTCAAATGTCAATCCAATTCGTAATTACATATTTGTTTCTTTCTAAGATTATATATTCAACCTCAACCATATTGAAAATATCTAATCTTATCACTCACTTTATACTTTGCCTGATTTCCTAATGTCTCTGTTGATATCTGCTTTCTGACATATTTTCCCCAGTTCATCATTGTGACTGACTCTTCACATGTGCTCACGTTTACATTCACTCTCTACCCGAAACCCTGTTGCTAAAGAACTTTTGGTCCAAATCCTATACTCACTCGTCTTTCTAAACCTACCGACTATCTTCTTAATCCTACTGACTATGCCTTTTTGACTGGATGTTCTCTTCGACATTCAATCATCCAAGGTACAAGGTCCTATGCCATTGTATATCGATTTATCTGAGACATCTGTGCAGAACGTAATTGAATGCTAAGTATCCCAATCAACGGCCCAATGCCCTCTGGGCTTCAAATCTTACCTAGATTTCTGTTTTCATACTTATATTTCACCTATATATTCTTGTGAATATCGCAGGTTCCCAATACCATTATGCATCCCGCAGAATGATTCATAACCCAAATTGAACCAGGTATTAAACCTAACCATACACAGTTCCCTCAATCTAACTTTATAGAAGAGCAGGGCCAGAGCTGGTCTTACAATACAGAATGTAGGGGATCTTCCACCTGCTGAGAACCTCAAAGGTCCATGCAGAAATGATCCCTGGAGAAGATATAGGCAGCTATGAAGGACCTGAGAGAGCAAAAGTCATCTTCTATGGCAAACAACCTAGTCAGGACGAAGGGACGTGTTTGAATCAGCCTCTCTTTTCTTAATGTGGCGAAGATGGACCAAACCAGACCTAGGTGGAATCATTCTTTAGATCCATCATGTGCTTAGAATCTAAATCACAGCCACAAACAAGGCCAAGAGGCTAATTCAGCCACATCACTTTCGAAAGCAATAAAGCAAAGAGCCACAGGTGATGCCCATTCATTTCCATTTCAAAACTATATTCTTCAGGCTTCACAAAGTGGTGGCCAGAAGCAAAATCCTTCCAGATATTCAGTGCAAGAGAACAGTACTTAAACAAAAATCCAAAGCAGGGTCTCTCAACTGAGAGTTTCCTGGTCACACTGATATCTGAGTTTTCTGAGATGCTCGCCATTCTCTTCAGCTCTCCAGTACTTGGCCATGTCAGAGAGCTTGGAGGTGGTACATGTCTTGTACACAAAACCGTGAGCCTATTCTGCAGAGTGGACAGAATTTAGGAAGAAACCAGCAACTTAGGAAGATAGCAGGTGTTTCCCATTGATAAGACAAGCTGCAGTTCATTCATATATTGGGCAGGATGAATTATGGGAAGATTTATACTAGACAGGACACATCCATTAATGCATTTTCTTTTCTAATGTGTACAACACCAGACACAGTGGGATACACAGACAAAGAAACACTCGCCTTGTCAAACGACTTACTAGAACAGTCCACTCAAAACCAAAAAAAAAAAAAACAAAAAAAAAAAACGCCTTTCCTACCTATTCTCAGAACATGAGACAGAACCACAAACCCAAACCCACTCCCACAAAGGCACCTTCTTTCCCCAAGTAGGTCTGTGACAACCCGGAGTGTCCTCTGACTGGTGAGCCATACAATGTTTCCCCGAATTGGCCTGTCTTGTCTCAGATCTGGTCTCCTTGTCCAACTCTGTGAAGTTGAGAGGAGCCAGCGGTGAGCCACTACCTGTTTTCTCAGAAAAGGTCCCTCTTCAGAGCTCTACTGGCATTTGGCCATCCTCACATCAGTAGGTACCAAGAAAGGCTGACTTTGTCCTTGGAAAATCCAAACAAGTGAGCCCACTGGGACTGGGACTGGGACTGGGACTGCCACTGGGTGGCTTCTTGGATACCAAGTTCAGAGAGTTCCATCACCAAGGAAATGAGGTATGTCACTTTCTTTGGAACTGAATGAGGTGACTGCCTTGGCAACCACTTTGTCCTAACAGTTGCTTCCAAGAGTCCCAAGAGATGGAGCCAGCCGCTCCTTCTTGTGACACTTTCACAAGTTAGAATGGAATATAAACGATAGCCAAACGGGAACAGCTCTCCACACAGGCCTGTTTTGGTCAGTCTTCTCTACAATAAGAAGAGAGAGGCTGATTCAGACACGTCCCTTCGTTCTAACTAGGTTTTTTTGCCATGGAAGATGACTTTTGCTCACTCAGGTCCTTCATACATGCCTACAACTTGTGCAAGTATCATTTCTGCATGGACCTTTGAGGTTCTCAGCAGGTGGACGGTCCCCTACTTTCCTGTATTGTAAGAACAACTCTGTTCCTGCTCTTTTGTGAAATGAGTTTGAGGGAACAGTGTATGTTTATGGTTAATAACAGGTTCGATTTGGGTTAGGAATCATTCTGTGCGATGAATAATAGTGTTGGAAACCTGTGATATTTACAAGAATATAGAGGTGAAATATAAGTATGAAAACAGAAATCTAGGTATGATTTGAAGCCCAGAAGGGCATTGAGCCCTTGATTGGGATACTTAGCTACGAATTATGTTCTGCAAATATGTCTCATATAATTCGATATACAATGGCATAGGACCTTGTACCTTGGATGATTGAATGTAGAAGAGAACATCCAGTCAAAAAGGGATAGTTGCTAGGATCATGAAGCTAGTCGGTAGGTTTAGGTGGAAGAGTGAGTATATGATTTGCACCAAAAGTTCTTTAGCAATAGGGTTTCGGTTAGAGACTGAATTTAAATGTCAGCACATATGAAGAGTCAGTCACTAGGATGAGCTGGGGAAAATATGCAGAAAAGCAGATATCAATAGAGACATTACAAAATTAGGCAAAGTATAAAGTGACTGATAGGATTAGACATGTTCAACAGTGTTGAGTTTCAATATATAATCTTAGGAAGAAACAAATATGTAGTCACCAATAGGATTGGCATTTGAGAGCATTACGCAACCTGGACATGGATGTTTTTAGTAATCCGTGTTCACTTTCCATTTAGGCCTTGGTACAATCATAAGTATGGCCATTAATTTTTTTGTCCAGAATATTACTGGGATAAAATGTATATGTAGATCAGGTGACATGAGTATTTCTTCCACCATTTCTGGGAGCAATAGATTAAAGACGTAAAATTAGTATTGGGGTTACAAAGAGGTGCACCCTGTGTCTATGAATATAGAGATAAAGCATGAATAGACCATACTGTGAATAAATAATATAACTTGTTCCAATTTTAAATAATGGATTTAACTGATATCTGAAAAATTACAGGAAATCTTATATTGATATACAATCATTCATTCCAACCAATTATACATCTAATTGTAATATTAGTGTTTTGGTTTATCATGAAGAGTGTGTGAGTTTTGCTTCAAAAGTGATTATGGAAATCGAAAATAACGTGTTTGGAAAGAAGTCTCATAAAAAGACCAGTCAGGAAACCTGGAGGAATACATATGTTGTGAAGCAGGAAGTGATTGAAAGTAAAACAAATGCCTATAAGTTTGCTAATTTGTGGATGAAATATATATCCAATGATGTGCATAAACTCATGAAATAGTAATGTACCAGTGTTGAGTAAAAATGAACGTCAAAATACACATCATGTCCCATAGGAATCTACTTGCATTGATATTAAACTGGGTCAGTTACTGTAGAAATATTAGGATTCTCGTGCATCATTCACCAAAGTTAGTATTCTTTTTTTTTTAATTTTTATTTATGGTTGTTAAAAACATTACATAGTTCTTGATATATCATATATCGCATTTTGATTCAAGTGGGTTATTAACTCCCATTTTTACCCCTTGTACAGATTGCAGAATCACATCAGTTACACATCCATTGATTCACATATAGCCATACTAGTGTCTGTTCTATTCTGCTGCCTTTCCTATCCTCTACTATCCCCCCTCCCCTCCCCTCTCCTCCCCTCTTCTCTCTCTACCCACTCTACAGTAATAAATTTCTCCCCCTTGTATTATTTTTCCCTTTTCCCGCACTTCCATTTGTATAAAATTTTGTATAACCCTGAGGCTCTCCTCCCATTTCCATGCAATTTCCCTTCTCTCTCCCTTTCCCTTCCACCTCTCATCCCTGTTTAGTGTTAATCTTCTTCTCATGCTCTTCGTCACTACTCTGTTCTTAGTTACTCTCCTTATATCAAAGAAGACATTTGGCATTTGTTTTTTAGGGATTGGCTAGGTTCACTTAGCATAATCTGCTCTAATGCCATCCATTTCCCTGCAAATTCTAAGATTTTGTCATTTTTAAATGCAGAGTAATACTCCATTGTGTATAAATGCCACATTATTTTTATTCATTCTTTCATTGAAGGGCATATAACTTGGTTCCACAGTCTTGCTATTGTGAATTGTGCTGCTCTGAACATCGATGTAGCAGTGTCCCTGTAGCATGCTCTTTTTAGGTCTTTAGGTTTTAGACCGAGAAGGGGAATATCTGGGTCAAATGGTGGTTCCATTGCCAGCTTTCCAAGAAATCTCCATACTGCTTTCCCATTTGGCTGCACCAATTTTCAGTCCCACCAGCAATGTACAAGTTTACCTGTTTCCCCATATCCTCGACAGCACTTGTTGTTGTTTGACAATCTTACTGGAGTGAGATGGTATCTTAGGGTGGTTTTGATTCACATTTCTCTGACTGCTGGAGATGGTGAGCATTTTTTTATGTACTTGTTGATTGATTGTATGTCCTCCTCTGAGCAGTGTCTGTTCAGGTCCTTGGCCCATTTGTTGATTGTGTTATTTGTTATCTTATTGACTAATTTTTTGAGTTCTTTGTATACTCTGGATATTACGGCTCTATCTGAAGTGTGAGGAGTAAAGATTTGTTCTTAGGATGTAGGCTCCCTATTTACCTCTCTTATTGTTTCTTTTGCTGAGAAAACACTTTTTAGTTTGAGTAAGTCCCATTTGTTTATTCTAGCTATTAACTCTTGTGCTATGGGTGTCCTATTGAGGAATTTGGAGCCCGACCCCACAGTATGTAGAATACTAACTTTGGTGAATGATGCACGAGAATCCTAATATTTCTACAGTAACTGACCCAGTTTAATATCAATGCAAGTAGATTCCTATGGGACATGATGTGTATTTTGACGTTCATTTTTACTCAACACTGGTACATTACTATTTCATGAGTTTATGCACATCATTGGATATATATTTCATCCACAAATTAGCAAACTTATAGGCATTTGTTTTACTTTCAATCACTTCCTGCTTCACAACATATGTATTCCTCCAGGTTTCCTGACTGGTCTTTTTATGAGACTTCTTTCCAAACACGTTATTTTCGATTTCCATAATCACTTTTGAAGCAAAACTCACACACTCTTCATGATAAACCAAAACACTAATATTACAATTAGATGTATAATTGGTTGGAATGAATGATTGTATATCAATATAAGATTTCCTGTAATTTTTCAGATATCAGTTAAATCCATTATTTAAAATTGGAACAAGTTATATTATTTATTCACAGTATGGTCTATTCATGCTTTATCTCTATATTCATAGACACAGGGTGCACCTCTTTGTAACCCCAATACTAATTTTACGTCTTTAATCTATTGCTCCCAGAAATGGTGGAAGAAATACTCATGTCACCTGATCTACATATACATTTTATCCCAGTAATATTCTGGACAAAAAAATTAATGGCCATACTTATGATTGTACCAAGGCCTAAATGGAAAGTGAACACGGATTACTAAAAACATCCATGTCCAGGTTGCGTAATGCTCTCAAATGCCAATCCTATTGGTGACTACATATTTGTTTCTTCCTAAGATTATATATTGAAACTCAACACTGTTGAACATGTCTAATCCTATCAGTCACTTTATACTTTGCCTAATTTTGTAATGTCTCTATTGATATCTGCTTTTCTGCATATTTTCCCCAGCTCATCCTAGTGACTGACTCTTCATATGTGCTGACATTTAAATTCAGCTTCTAACCGAAACCCTATTGCTAAAGAACTTTTGGTGCAAATCATATACTCACTCTTCCACCTAAACCTACCGACTAGCTTCATGATCCTAGCAACTATCCCTTTTTGACTGGATGTTCTCTTCTACATTCAATCATCCAAGGTACAAGGTCCTATGCCATTGTATATCGAATTATATGAGACATATTTGCAGAACATAATTCGTAGCTAAGTATCCCAATCAAGGGCTCAATGCCCTTCTGGGCTTCAAATCATACCTAGATTTCTGTTTTCATACTTATATTTCACCTCTATATTCTTGTAAATATCACAGGTTTCCAACACTATTATTCATCGCACAGAATGATTCCTAACCCAAATCGAACCTGTTATTAACCATAAACATACACTGTTCCCTCAAACTCATTTCACAAAAGAGCAGGAACAGAGTTGTTCTTACAATACAGGAAAGTAGGGGACCGTCCACCTGCTGAGAACCTCAAAGGTCCATGCAGAAATGATACTTGCACAAGTTGTAGGCATGTATGAAGGACCTGAGTGAGCAAAAGTCATCTTCCATGGCAAAAAAACCTAGTTAGAACGAAGGGACGTGTCTGAATCAGCCTCTCTCTTCTTATTGTAGAGAAGACTGACCAAAACAGGCCTGTGTGGAGAGCTGTTCCCGTTTGGCTATCGTTTATATTCCATTCTAACTTGTGAAAGTGTCACAAGAAGGAGCGGCTGGCTCCATCTCTTGGGACTCTTGGAAGCAACTGTTAGGACAAAGTGGTTGCCAAGGCAGTCACCTCATTCAGTTCCAAAGAAAGTGACATACCTCATTTCCTTGGTGATGGAACTCTCTGAACTTGGTATCCAAGAAGCCACCCAGTGGCAGTCCCAGTCCCAGTCCCAGTCCCAGTGGGCTCACTTGTTTGGATTTTCCAAGGACAAAGTCAGCCTTTCTTGGTACCTACTGATGTGAGGATGGCCAAATGCCAGTAGAGCTCTGAAGAGGGACCTTTTCTGAGAAAACAGGTAGTGGCTCACCGCTGGCTCCTCTCAACTTCACAGAGTTGGACAAGGAGACCAGATCTGAGACAAGACAGGCCAATTCGGGGAAACATTGTATGGCTCACCAGTCAGAGGACACTCCGGGTTGTCACAGACCTACTTGGGGAAAGAAGGTGCCTTTGTGGGAGTGGGTTTGGGTTTGTGGTTCTGTCTCATGTTCTGAGAATAGGTAGGAAAGCCTTTTTTTTTGTTTTTTTGTTTTTTTGTTTTTTTTTTGGTTTTGAGTGGACTGTTCTAGTAAGTCATTTGACAAGGCGAGTGTTTCTTTGTCTGTGTATCCCACTGTGTCTGGTGTTGTACACATTAGAAAAGAAAATGCATTAATGGATGTGTCCTGTCTAGTATAAATCTTCCCATAATTCATCCTGCCCAATATATGAATGAACTGCAGCTTGTCTTATCAATGGGAAACACCTGCTATCTTCCTAAGTTGCTGTTTTCTTCCTAAATTCTGGCCACTCTGCAGAATAGGCTCATGGTTTTGTGTACAAGATATGTACCACCTCCAAGCTCTCTGACATGGCCATGTACTGGAGAGCTGAAGAGAATGGCGAGCATCTCAGAAAACTCAGATATCAGTGTGACCAGGAAACTCTCAGTTGAGAGACCCTGCTTTGGACTTTTTGTTTAAGTACTGTTCTCTTGCACTGAATATCTGGAAGGATTTTGCTTCCGGCCACCCCTTTGTGAATCCTGAAGAATATAGTTTTGAAATGGAAATGAATGTGCATCACCTGTGGCTCTTTGCTTTATTGCTTTCGAAAGAAATGTGGCTGAATTAGCCTCTTGGCCTTGTTTGTGGCTGTGATTTAGATTCTAAGCACATGATGGATCTAAAGAATGATTCCATGTGTGCGTTCAAAACCATAATGACAAAAAATCAGTCATTGTGGATGAAGTCTCTTGCCTTCCTGTGTTAGGTTCCTGACCTCCATCAAGTGAAAATATGGATTCTTTGTGTCAAATGAGTTCTTCCAAGCCCTGCAGAGGGGCTTGGGTTTTCGCATGACTCCAAATCACATATAGAATCTATACCTGAAAGTCAGTAGGACTCAAATTGGAGAAACACAGCAGTATTTACGGCAGGCTTATTTGATCACTCCTGGTTCACAGGAAGGGTGTCAAGGACACCCTGACTTTAGGCAAATGAGGGGCAAGGGAGCATTTTTTCGACACTGTCTTTGTTTGCACCCCTAATGGAAACCTCCAGCCAGAGGTGACTATATGGAAGAAGATGAGGGACATGTGGAAATATTTTGGTTTTAATTTTGGTCATTTGTTTGGCGGTTGGAAGAAATGACTGGGTCCACGTGGGCTTGAAATCTGGTGTGATTCCCCTTAGAGACTGAGTTGTGAAACTGACCTCAGAGAAGTATTGCCATGAATTTTATTTGGATTTTAGGAGGCCATGCATGAGAGTCGCCCTTGGAAACTGACATCTAGGCCCAGGGTGGCTTTCCACAGAGCCCTGGGAATCTCAGCCAGGATATCACATGATTTTATTCTTAAAGACATGGCAGCCATATTTGAGAGTTGAAACACACATAGGCCACACATTGTAGACTTCAATGGGCCTGGCTTCATGTGACCTTTTGGACACTCTTTCGGAAGCCTTGCCTGTGAGAGTTCTCCAGAGCTTTCATTGAATTGAGCTTCCTCAAAATTTAATGGTTACTGAATGAATTGAAACCCACAGTGCCTCCAACTTCATCATTGAAAAATGGCTAGATAAATACCATGAAATTTTTGAAATTCCCATGACCAGGTGGCACTGGAGAACCTTTGGATGTCCTATTGCTGATCATGAGTATACCAGACAGATCCTTGTATGACTGGGTTTCATGAAAATGGTGTAGAACAGAGATTCCAGTATGTTGGAGCCTTCTGAGTAGTGGGCCAAGAGCAGTGGTGGACAGGTGTGTGATAAATCTTCAGTGGTACGGCCATGAGGATCTACCATTGTATTCCAAATGGCATGTTACTGACATGGTGCAGCCAGCAGACTCTTATATGTAAAGGCATCTTGTTATATGGAGAGGTTTCAGGGCAATGTTCAGAATCAGGTTGATATGGACAAGGGGGCAATGGGGCAAGCTATGAGGAATAAAAGCATGGTTGGTGCATTCTCTTGCAGACCGTGGCCCACCACACGTGACAGAACTCCCTCCAGCACTGTGTCCCAGTTGAGCTCCTTGTATGTCATGAAGCAAATACTAAACTCCCAGTTCAGTAGGAAAAACATCACAAAAAGTGGACGAGGACCAAATGGCTTCACAGTCAACACGGGGAGACACTTAGTCCCCTGTGGCCACAGTTTACCTTCAAAGAGATAATTCAGCACTGCTGCTCATCTTCATTGGAAAATAAGAAGACATGTCCTCCAGGTCACATAGATGCAGACCCAGCTTTGATGGTCTCACTACAAAGGAAGTCAAATCTCCTGACAACAACATATATTTCAAGTGGCCAAACTCAGAGGCAGTTTCTCAAAAAGTTTTTAGGCCAGCAGAGCTTCATGTTTGTGGATTGTTTACCCTGTCCCTTACTTTTGGAAACTCCTCTACCACCTCCAAAGTTGTGAATTCCAGAGCATTTCCATTTCAGATATGTATTCACTGATTTTCTAACTCTTTTCCTCTATTTGTGTCTTAATTTTGGCGAAGGTATTGACAAGGCATTGCATTGGATGAGAGTGGAAGGATATTTGTGCAGCACATATTTGCATACACATTAAATTCATTTTCCAATTTTCCTTTCGAAATACTGAATCCCTGACACTAATACCTACCTACTAGAGTCAGACTACTCATCCTAATATAAAGGAGAAAAATAACCCAAACACAATAGAAATACAAGCAGTTCAGAGGAGGCATGTTGTATACTTGGACTTGCCTTTTGCATTATATAAGGTAGGAGTTATAAATTTAGTCAATTTTTAATTGAAATAGTCCTCCATGTTTTTTTTTAAAGTTAACAGATATGTGTATTCTTGTTCCCCTTTCTCTGTAGCTTATTCACTCATATATATTCATATGCACATATAGAATCCTACCTGGTATCACATGTACATTTTTGTGAGGTGGCTGACTTGGCAGATACAAGTTGTGAGAAGAGTTTACTACTCTTAAACGCTGTTGGAACTGAAAATTTAACCTACAAGCTTCCTAGTAGAACAACATTATACATTAGCTCATGTTCAGTAAAATAAATATTTTGCATCTGTGGATGATATATATTTAATGATGAATTTTGATTGGCATATATATTGCTTCTTTTTAATGTCTGTATGTGTTTTTTTTTTGTATCTATAAATACACTCTCCAGATTTTTCAAAATATAAAATATATGTGTCTTATATACACTCTCTAAATTTGTTCATGTTCATGTACGTGGATTCATAATCAACTTTTCACAAGATTATTTTCAGATATATTCATCTACCTGAAATATATATTTGTTTACTAGTACTGAAAACTAACTTCAGTGAATGGTGCATACAAATGCTAATAATTCTACAGTAACTAACCCAGTCTAACATTAATGCAAGTAGATTCCTATGGGACATGATATGTAATTTGACGTTTATTTGTATTCAACACTGGTACATTACTTTTTCTTCAGTGTTTGCACAACATAGGATTTACATTTCATCCACAAGTTCACAAATTTATAGGCATTTGTTTCAACTTTAATCACTTCTTGCTTCAGAACACGTGTATTGTCAGGGTGTCTTGACTGGTCTTTAAATGAGAATTCTTTCCAAACATATTATTTTCAATTTTCATAATCACTATTGAAGCAAAACTCACATACTCTCCATGATAAACCAAAACACTAATATTACCATTAGATGTATGTCTGTTTGGAATGAATGATTATATATCAATATAAGATTTCTTATAATTTCTCAGATATCAGTTCAATCCATTATTTAAAGTTGGAACAAGTTAGATTATTTATTCACTTATGGTCAATTCATGATTTATCTCTATATTCATAGACACAGGGTACACCTCTTTGTACCCCCAATACTAATATTACGTCTTCAATATATTGCTTCCAGAAATGGTGGTAGAAATACTCATGTGACCTTATCTACATATACATTTTATCACAGTAATATTCTGAACAAAAAATGTAAAGGTCACACTTATGATTGTACCAAAGCCGAAATGGAAAGTGTACATGGATTACTAAAACATCCATGTCTAGGTTGCCTAATGCTCTCAAATGTCAATCCTATTGGTGACTACATATTTGTTTCTTCCTAAGATTATATACTGAAACTCAACCCTGTAGAAAATGTCTAATCCTATCACTCATTTTATACTTTGCCTGATTTCATAATGTCTCTATTGATATCTGCTTTTCTACATATATTGCCCAGCTCATTATAGTTACTGACTCTTCATATGTGCTGACATTTACATTCATTCTCTTACCAAATCCCTATTGGGAAAGAACTTTTGGTGCAAATCCTATACTCACTCTTCTTCCTAAACATACCAAATATCTTCTTAATCCTACCTACTATCCCTTTTTGACTGGATGTTCTCTTCTACATTCAATCATCCAAGGTACAAGGTCCTATGCCATTGTATATCAAATTATCTGAGACATATTTGCAGAACATAATTCAAAGCTAAGTATACCAGTCAAGGGCCCAATGGTTTTCTGGGCTTCAAATCATACCTAGATTTCTGTTTTCATACTTTTATTTCACCTCTATATTCTTGTACATATCGTAGGTTCCCAATACCATTATTCATGGCACAGAATGATTTATAACCCAAATCGAACCTGTGATTAACCCGAAACATACACTGTTCCCTCAATCTCATTTTACAGAAGAGCAGGAACAAAGTTTTTCTTACAGTACAGGAAAGTAGGGTACCTTCTACCTGCCGAGAATCTCAAAGGTCCATGCAGAAATGATACCTGGAGAAGTTTTAGGCAGGTATGAAAGACCTGAGAGAGCAAAAGTCATCTTCCATGGCAAACAACCTGGTCAGAATGAAGGAATGTGTCTGAATCAGCCTCTCTCTTCTTATTGTAGAGAAGATGGACCAAACCAGGCCTGGGTGGAGAGTTTTACCCAGGTTCCTATGGTTGATATACCATTCCAACTTGTTAAAGTGTCACAGGAAGTAGGGGCCAGCTCCATCTCATGGGACCCTTGGAAGCAACTTTTAGGATAAAGTGGTTGCCAGGGCAGTGACCTCATTCAGTTCCAAAGAAAGTGACATACGTCATTTCCTTGTTGATGCAACTCTCTGAACTTGGTATCCAAGAAGCCAGGCACCCAGAAGGAGTCCCTGTCCCAGTCTCAGGGGGCTCACATGGTTGGATTTAACAAGAATAGAGTCAGTCTTTCTTGGTACCTACTGATGTGAGGAAGCACAAATGCCAGGAGAGCTCTGAAGAGGGACCTTTCCTGAGAAAGATGGTAGTGGCTCACCAATTTTTTCTGACAACTTCAGAGAGTTGGCCAAGGAAACCAGATCTGATAGAAGACAGGCCATTTGGGGGAACATAGTTTAGCCCACCAGTCAGAGGACTCTCTGGATAGTCAAAGACCTACTTGGGGGAAGGAGGTGCCTTTGTGGGCAGTGGGTGTGTGTTTGTTATTTTGTCTCATCTTCTGAGAATAGGTAGGAAAGTCGCTTTGTTTGGTTTGGAGTGGACTGTTTCTAGTAAGTCGTTTGACAAGACTAGTATTCCTATGTCTGTGTATCCCACTGTGTTTGTTGTTGTAGACATTAGAAAAGATAATGCATTAATGGATGTCTAGTCTAGTATAAATCTTCCCATAATTCATACTAGCCAATTAGTGAATGGACTGCAACTTGTCTTATCCATGGGCAACACCTGCTATCTTCCTAAGTTCCTGTTTTCTTCCTGAGTTCTGGCCACTCTCCAGAATTGGCTCATGGTTTTGTTTCCAAGATATGTACCACCTCCAAGCTCTGTGACACGGCCATGTACTGGATAGCTGAAGATAATAGCGAGATTCTCAGAAAACTCAGATATAAGTGTGACCAGGAAAGTCTCAGTGTAGAGACCATGTTTTGCACCTTTTCTTACATATTGTTCTGTTGCCCTGAATGTAGGATATCAGTGTGACCAGGAAAGTCTCAGTGGAGAGACCATGATTGGGTCTTTTGCTTAACTATTTTTCTGTTGCAATGAATGTCTGGAAGGTCTTTGCCTCAGGCCACCCCTTTGTGAAGCCTGAAGAATATAGTTTTGAAATGGAAATTAATGGGCATCACCTGTGGCTTTTTGCTTAATTGCTTTGGAAAGGGATGTGGCTGAATTAGCCTCTTGGCCTTGTGTGTGGCTGTGACTTAGATTCTCAGCACCTGATGGATCTAAAGAATGATCCCATGTGTGCATCCCAAACCAAAATAGCCAAAAGATCAGTCATTGTGGATGAAGTCACATGCCTTCCTCTGTTAGGTTCCTGACCTCCATCAAGTGAAAATAGAGATTCTTTGGGTCAAATGAGTTCTTCCAAGCCCTGCAGAGGTGCTTGGGGTTTCGCATGACTCCAAATCACATAAAGAATCTATATCTGAAAGTCAGTAGGCCTCAAATTGGAGAAACAGAGCAGTATTAAAGGCATGCTTATTTGATCATTCCTGTTTCACAGGAAGGGTGTCCTGGACATCCTGACTTTAGGCAAATGAGGGGCAAGCAAGCTTATTTTGGAAACTGTCTTTGGCTGCGCCCCTGATGGAAACCTTCAGCCAGAGGTGATGATGAGTGACTACATGGAAGAAGATTAGTATCATGTGGGAGTGTTTTGGTTATAATTTTGGTCATTTGTGTCTCGGTTGGAAGAAATGACTGGGTCCACCTAGGCTTGAACTCTGGTTTGATTCCCCTTAGATACTGAGTTGTGGAACTGAACTCAGAGAAGTATTGCCATGAATTTTGTTGGGATTTTAGGAGGACACGCATGAGAGTCGTCCTTGGAAACTGAGATCTAGGCCCAGGGTGGCTTTCAAAAGAGCACTGGGAATCTCAGCCCGTATATAACATGAATTTATTATAAAGACTTGGAAGGCTGAGTTGAGAGTCAAAACACACATGGGCCTCACATTTAGACCTCAATGGGCCTGGCTTCATGTGACCTTTTTGGGCACTCTTTGGGAAGCCTTGCCTGTGAGAGTTTTCCAGAGCTTTCATTGAAATGAGCTTCCTCAACATTTAATGATTCCTGAATGAATAGAAACCCACAGTGCCTCCAACTTCATCTTTGAAAAATGGCTAGATAAAAACCATGAAATTTTTGAAATTTCCATGACCAGGTGGCACTGGAAAACTTTTGGATGCCCTGTTGCTGATCATGAGAATACCAGACAGTGCCTTGATTGACTGGGTTTCATGAAAATGGTGTATAACAGAGATGCCAGTAAGTTCGATCCTGCTGAGTAGTGGCCCAGAGCAGTGGCGGGCAGGTGTTTTATAAAACATCGGTGGTAGTGCCATGAGGATCTACCATTGGATTCCAAATGGCTTGTGACTGACATGGTGCAGCCAGGAAACCCTTATATGTAAAGGCATCTTGTTATATGGAGAGGTTTCAGGGCAATGTTCTGAATCATGTTGCTATTGTCAAGGGGGCAAGCTACGTGGGATAAAACTTGTTGGTGCATTCTCCTGCAGACCCTTCCCCCCACACCTGACAGAACTCTCTCCAGTACTGTGTCTCATTTGAACTCCTTGTATTTTGTGAAGCAAATACCAAACTCCCAGAGCAGCATCAAAAACACCACGAAAATTAGAGGATGACCAAATGGCTTCACAGTTGACACGGGGAGAAACTTATCCCTTAGAGGCCACAGTTTACCTACAAAGAGAGAATTCATCACTGCTGCCTCATTACATTGGAGAATAAGTAACCACGTCATCCAGGTCACATAGATTCAAATCCAGCTTTGATGCTCTCACTACAAAGTAAGCTAAAGCTCCTGACAACAACATATATTTCAAGTGCCCAACCTCAAAGGCAAATTCTCAAAAAACTTTAGACCAGCAGAGCTCCATGTTTGTGGAGGGTTTACTCTGTCCATTACATATAGAAACTCCTCTACCAGCTCCAATGGTGTGAAATCTGGAGCATTTTCCATTCCATATAGGTATTGACAGATTTTTTTAACTCTTCTCCTCTAATTGTGTCTTACTTGAGGCGAAGGTAATGTCAAGGCATTGTTCTGGATGAGAGTTGGAAGATTTTTCTGTAGCATATGTTTGCATACACATTGGATTCAATTTCCTATTTTCCATTCAAAATACTGAATCCCTGACACTAACCCATACCCTACCAGACTCTGACTACTAATCCTAATATGATGGAGAAAAATAACCCAAACAGAATAGATATACAAGCAGTTCAGTGGAGGCATGTTGTATAGTTGGGCTTGCCTTCTGCATGATACAGAGCAGGAGTTATAGATCTAGTCAATTGATTATTGAAATAGTTCTCCATGTATTTTTAAATTTAACAAATATGTGAATTCCTGTCTCCCTTTTTCTGTAGCCTATTCAGCATGTATATTTTTATATGCACATATAGAATCCTACTTGGTACCACATGTATATTCTTGTGATTTGGTGGACTTGGCAGATACAAATTGTGAGACGAGATCACTCCTACTTAACCCTGTTGGTACTGAATATTCAATAATGGGTGAGATTCCTAGTTGAACAACATTTTACATAAATCCATGTTCAGTAAAATGAATATTTTTAGATCTGTGGATGATATATATTTTATGATGAATTTTGATTGACATACACATTGCTACTTTTTTTGTCTTGTGTACTCTCCAGATTTTTCAAAATATAAAATATATGTGTCTTATCTACACTCCCTAAATATGTTCATGATCATGTATGTGGATTTATAATCAACTATTCACAAGATTATTCTCAGAAATATTCATCCACCTGAAATTTGCCTAATGCTCTCAAATATCAATCCGATTGTTGACTACATATTGGTTTTTTCCTAAGATTATATATTCAAACTCAACCCTGTTCAAAATGTATAATCCTATCACTCACTTTATACTTTGCCTGATTTTCTAATATCTCTATTTATATCTGCTTTCCTACATATTTTCCCCCCTTCATCATTGTGACCGACTCTTCACCTGTGCAGACATTAACATTCACTCTCTAATCGAAACCCTATAGCTAAAGAACTTTTGTTCCAAATCCTATACTCACACTTCTTCCTAAACGTACTGACCATCTTCCTAATTCTATCAACTATCCCTATTTGACTGGATGTTCTCTTCTACATTCAATCATCCTAGTAAATGTCAGGCGAGCTTTGCAGGAGGAGACCACCAATAGACTATCTCATGCAACAGCCAAAGTTTATTGACTGTCCAGCATGCTGGTGCTCAGAGCTCACTTGAATAGAGCAGACAGCCCTGAGAATAGCTTAAGTAGAGCTTATATACTTTACCTGGAGAGGGCAGGGAGGGAAGTTTATTGATGGATCAAGGCGAGTGGGCGATTTGCGTGGAACTGGGTCAGGGAGCACATTCTGCAGTTTGGCAGTTGGGGACAGCACATACTGGGAACAAGATTTGCAAGTATCTCTCAAGATTTCAACAGTGTTTTGTTAAGCATACAGAAAAACAGGAAGTGACAAGTACCTATTTTATTAACCTTTTATTCCCCAATTCTTCTTCTGGCTACTTTTAATCATAAAAATGATCATTGGGGGTGTCACATTCTATGTCTGCTAGTGGGGTATTACCTTAAGTTTAACTCGTCCAATTTGAGCCTGGAGAAAAGAAATTACACGGTTGAGAAAACAGGGTTTTATAGTTAGCAATAATATGAGGATTATTTTTGGACCGGCCAGGGTTGATAAAAACGTAGTTAACCAGGGGGACTGTGTGAACCAAGACTCAAACCACCCTTTTTGGGCCTCTCTCTATCGTTGATGCTCTTCAAGACGTCTTTTTAATTTACTCATACATTTTATTACAACTCCAGTATGCTCGGCATACAAACAACATTCTTCCCTCAATGGAGCACAAAGGCCCCCTTCTCTCATGAAGAGCAGGTCCAACCATCGAGTGTTCTGAAAAACAACTTCAGAGAGAGAGGTTAAAGATTCATGCAAAGCTCTGATGGAGGTTTCTAATATCTTCGTTTTGGTCTATTGCTATCATATTTTTTGTCATTTGTTGAGTCCCATGGACAAAGGCAGTAGTTCCCGTGCCCACCAGTGCAGCAATTCCTATTCCTAATAGGATGGCTAAAGGGAGGGATATATATTTTCAGTGGAACAGGGTTGTATGCCCCCCTATTTGATCTTCAAATGAACCTGTGTCGTGATAGAGCACTCTGGGAAACATCTGCACCATTACACAATTAATCACATCTGTTGACCATTTCATGAAAACATAAGCAATGTTTAAGTATATAGAATTATGCTGTAGTAGGGACAGACAAGGCAAGGCACCTAAGATAGCAGTGAAGACAGGGAAACTGTCCTATTTGGTTGCAACCGGATTCAGAGGGCATTGATTCTGTTGTAATCAAGTAATCCTCTGAAACCCAAGTTGAGGTAGTTTCAGAATTTTGTACCCAACATTTAAGGGAAGGGGCTCAGAAGTTCACAGTCTGCAGAAGTTGAAAAAAGCAGTTTTTGTTTCTGTTTTTTTCCTCAGTTCTGGGCAAGTTAACTTTTCAAGGACACCTGGGAAGGTAAGAGCTTTTTCTTCCCTTTCTTATTTTCCCCCTGACAGCTGTTACCACGGAGCCCAGTTGCTAACTTCTTTAACTTAGAAATGTAGCCATCTCTCTGAAGCCCCAGGTCAAGGCCCAAGGCTTTTTTCACATATTTTTGTGAAAAACTAGAAAATGGGTGTCTAGCTAAGGATTGCTGATTTTTTTAGCCAGTGGCCAAGTAGAACAGGGCAATATGAAAAGAGGAAGTTTAACTACATTGAACTCTTTTACAGGGACTCTTTTCATGAAAGTCCAAAACTCAGCCATGGTGAAGACTTCTGGAGAAGGTCAGTTAAGACTTTTCAGTGGGCCTGGTACAGAAGGGGAAGACAGGGAAGGTGGGGCTGAGAGCAGCTCCGAGGATCTGAGAATGAGGAAGGAGGGATGTAAAAGAATAATTTGAGAAATGGTTTGGGATTTTCCTAGCAACAAAAACTTGAGCAGTAGAACAGGTAGAGCAGAGGGGAAGACGGAAGTGAGTATCCCAAAACGCATGTGAGGGACTTTAAATTCTTAGTAAACTGTTTTCAGTGATGACAAAGCAACTTTAAAGGCCATTTTTATTACATCTTGAATAGGGGTCTGAGGACTCTCCTCAGCTGGTTTGAGCTTTGGGTTAGCTGAAAAGAGGACCTGGTGGGACCCGGTGTGGGCACTGACAGGAGAAGAGAGGAGTGAGTGGGTGGAGGGATACTTCAGTAGCTGCTAACTCAGCAAGGGGGCAATGGTCTGAGAACCAGCGAAGGTTTGGGCTTTTGATCTATTAATTGGAGGGAAGAAATCAGGTTTCTGAAGTGGGAGTGACAGCAGAGACTCTGGAGCAGAAGGCTGAAGGTGAGGATCTATTGGATAAGCAGAGTTCAGGATGTGAGTGAAGGAGGGAAAAGGCCTCCACATAGGGGAATCTCCTTTCACCCTTTTGAGCACTTGCAGATGTTAAAAAGGTCATGCAGAATTTGAGGATCTAGAGACCCCTCTGGGAGCCATTGGTTTTTGTTATCTAATTCGTAATATGGCCAATGCTGTGCACTGAATTTGATGAGGAGTTTGGGTTCCACCAGGCAACCCCTGTATGCTCACATCCCCATTACTTACAGAAGAAGTCGGCTTTCCCCAAACACACTCATGGCTGTTTGTGGCTTTGATCGTCGGTCGGGCAAACATAGTAATCTAGGCTAGCCAACCTGCATCTGGCTCGTGTGTCCCTACATCCATAATGTTTGTTTCCATTATCTATGGTACGGAAGGGATTTAATGGAATTTTAGTGGAATCCTCTTCATCAGGAATATCCCAATAGGAAAGACCTAAAGCCAGCTGACAAATGTCTGGGTAAAGTGATGGTCACCAGGTACCTAAGGGGGCTGTATGCAAGATAGATTATACATCTTTTCCAGTAGAATTTGTGATCAGCCATCGCTGCTGCACGGGCTGATGAGGGTTAGGACTACTGGTTGCGAAGGGGAGATTCTATAGCCTTATCCACATGGTGAATATGCAATTTGAAAGTGTTACCAGTCTTTTCCAGTTTCTAGCCAGAGTGTGGACAGGGCGCAGGCTTGAGATGAGAGGCATGGATCCAGGAAGTGATTATGTCTACCTTTACCACTGTAGATGTTATAAGTAGCACCTGGTATTGTCCTTTCCAGCAGGGTTCCAGGGATGACACCTGATATCGTCTTACGTAGATGAAGTCTGTTACTTGATATCGATGTGGAGTCCCCTCGTCCCCAGTTTGGTAGGCAGTGGCCAGCTGTTTTCACAGGTATCACTGAGTTCTTTCAAGAGTTTAAGTCTGTCAAGCAAGGGGTTGTGGAAGGGATCGTTAGGTCTTACAGTTGGGCTTAGGTCACTTACTGGAGGAGAGGCACCCTAGAGAATTTCACAGGGGATGAGGTTACTCAAAAAAACAGAGGGAGTATTTCTTGCATGAAACATTGTATATGGCAGGAGCATAGTCCAATCTTTTATGCTGGTCTCTAAGCTTAATTTCATTAAGGCCTCTTTAATGCTTCTATTCATTCTTTCTACCTGTCCTGAACTCTGGGGTCTGTTAGCACAATATAACTTCCAATTAATCCCCAGATTCCTGGCTAACCCCTGACTTACCTGAGCCACGAACGCTGGTGCATTATCAGACGGTATTACCTTAGGCAGGCCGTGTCTTTGAAAAATATCTTCCAGGATCTTCTGGACCACCTTTTGTGCTGTTTCTTTTATTTTTTCTTTTCTTTTTTAGTGGGGAAAGATTCAATCCATCCTAAAAATGTATCTACAAAGACTAGGAGATATTTATGTCCATACCTTGCTGGCTTAATTTTAGTAAAGTCAACTTCCCAGAATTGTCCTGGTCTGGATCCTCATAGGTGCTTTCCTGCAGGAAGCTTGGAAGGGTAAGCATTAACCATTTGATGGACTTGACAGGCTTTTTTTACCCATTCAGCTATTTCTTTTTGCTGTGAGTCAGTTAGTGGAAAACTCTGTTCTTGATACTTCAGAAATACCTGCAGTTTCTTTTAACCAAGGTGAGTGAGTTGATGTGCATTTTCTACTGACATAGTTAGAGCTGTGATTATAGGAGTTTTTACTGAAAGATTTAGAAATTCCACTTGGGGGCCTTCAGGGTGAAAAGTTATTTTGGCCCTGAGCTTGGTGAGCAGATCTCTGCCCATCAATGGGGCCCGGCATTCTGGGATTACTAGGAAGGAGTGATCTATTTTTCCTTTCCCCAGGTCCATGATCCTCTTAGTTGTCCAAGCCAGATATTTACTGCCATTAGCCCCTTGAACTAGAGACCTTTTATTTGATAGAGGGCCCAAAGTGGTCTTAGGGGTGAGTATATTGCCCCTGTATCCACTTCAAAGTTTACTGGGGTCCCCTCCACTTCAAAAGTTGCCCTGAACTCAGGGAGGGGATCTGAGCCGCGACTTTCTTAGTCATCCTCCAGAGTCAGAATGGCTGACTGGCGTGGCTTTCTCTTTCTACGGCACTCTTTGGCCCAGTGTCCCTTTTTTTTTACAGTAGGCACATTGTTCTGAGGCCAGGGGTGGCCTCTGGCATGGGACCAGGTATCCATTCCTGTCTCCCTGTTTCTTAATTTCTGGCCCTTCTGTTGTTGTGACCAGGACCTTAGTCAACACCTTAGTCTGTCTTTTGTTTCTTTTATCCTCCCTTTGCTCCCTTGTCTTCCTCAGTTTCTCTCTTAAGGTATACTTTCTTGTCTTCTGTGACTAAGTCTCTCAAAGTCATATCTTGTAATCCATCTAAGCATTGTAACTTTCTTTTAATATCCAGGGCAGCTTGCCCAATAGAGGCCATCCTGACAGATGTCTTTTGATCCTCTGCCTGAGCATCGAAAGGAGTATATCTCCTATATGCCTCCCTAATTCTCTCTAGAAACATAGAGGGAGATTCATCAGGCCTTTGAATAATCTCTCTTACCTTGGCCAAATTAGTTGGTTGCCTAGCGGACACTCAGATGCCCACTATTAGAACCTGGCCATAAGTGGACAGATGCATTCTAACTTCAAAGGTGTTGGTGTCCCATTTGGGTTGTTTCAAGGGAAAACCAGCTTTGATTAAGTTGGGAAGATGTGTTGGTCTCCAATCTGGCCCGAGGATTTTTTTTCTAGCTTCCAGGAGAATTCTCTTTTGTTCCTCTGTCATAAAGAGAGTGTCTAGGAATTGTTGACAGTCATCCCAAGTATTCAGGTGTGAAAACATCAATGACTCAACCAGACCTGTGAGCCGGGTGGGGTCCTCGGAAAAAAAGGGATTGTGATTTTTCCAGTTATATAGGTCTGAAGAGGATAAAGACCAATATTTGTCAGCTTGCATTTTCCCCCTATGGCCTTCGTCAATCAATGGTCCATAGGGACATAAGGGGAGCATCACGGGAGTTCCAGGGTTTTCAATCATTCGAAGCCAGCGAGTTCCCTCAGGCGGGCCAGCTTCCTCCTGGGGAGGTGGGGCTGTGTGTGCTGTGGGGGAGTTATCTGGAGGGCGCAGGGCCAGCTTAGCTTCCTCCAATGGCGGAGAGGCTGAGTCAGCTGCAGGGGAATCACTTAGAGGGGGTTGGTGGTTGGGGGATGAGGGCAGGGTATGAGGAGGGGGATGAGAGTCCAGTAGAGTCAAATCTTGTGACTCAGGGAGAACAGAGGGTGGTGGAGGAGGAGGAGCAGAGGGTTTGAGAGGTCATGGGGGAAGCAGTACCAGCAGGGAAAGGGACAAGGAAAGGCTTCACCCATGGAAGAGGAGACTTGCAGAGGTCCTACAAAGTTAAGATGCATGGCTGTTGATCAGGATGGCTATGTGTGTGCAGCTGAAAGACAATATCTCTGACTTTTTAAATTAGTGGGAAGAATAAAGATGCTTCTAGGGGCAATCCGACTTGAAAGGTGAAACATTCTGAGGCACAGACAGTCTGGCAAGTCTGCAGTTTTACAGAAAAAGAAAGATTCTGAGCCCTTAAGCGAACTTTGGTCCAGTGATCAAAGGTCAGGGACAGAGACATTGAAGTGCTCTGTCCCATATTGAAAGATACACAAACAGTGAATGCAACAACACACAACACAGACAAGACAAGACAATAAAGACAGGCAATGGACGTTCAAAACTGAGACCAGGACTGCGTAGCAGGCAAAATCCTATGGGCTGGCAATACCGAATCTGAAACAAAAAATCACTGAGTCGAGGAGACAATTGTTCCTCGATTTCTCGAGTCCTCGGTGGCATCCCCCAATACCATTATTCATGCAGCAGACTGATTCCTAACCCAAATTGAACATGTTATCAACCCTAACCATACATTGTTACCTCAATCTAACTTTACAGAAGAGCACGGACAGAGTTGGTCTTACAATCCAGGAATGTAGGGGATCTTCCACCTGCTGAGAACCTCAAAGATCCATGCAAAAATGATCCCTGAAGAAGATGTAGGCAGCTTTGAAGGACCTGATTGAGCAAAAGTCATCTTCCATGGCGAACAACCTGGTCAGGATGAAGGGTTGTGTCTGAATCAGCCTCTCTATTCTTAATGTAGAGAAGATGGACCAAATGAGACCTGTGTGGAGAGTTGTTCCAGGTGCCTATGGTTGATATACCATTCTAACTTGTGAATGTGTCACAGGAACCAGGGGCAGCTTCCATCTCATGGGACCCTTGGAAGCAACTGTTAAGACAAAATGGTTGCCAAGGCAGTGAACTCATTCTGTTCCTGAAGGAAGTGACCTCACCTCACTTCTTTTGTGATGGAACTCTCTGATCTTGGGATCCAGGAAGCCAGTTAAACAGTGCCAGTTTTAGTCCCAGTCCCAGTGTTCTCACTTTTTGGATTTCCCGAGGACAGGGTCATTCTTTCTTGCTAACTACTGATGTTAAGATGTCGAAATGGCAGAAAAGCTCTGAAGAGGTGCCTTTCCTGAGAAAGATGGTAGTGCCTCACTGCTGACTCCTGACAACTTCAGAGAGTTGGCCAAAGACACAAGATCTGAGACAGGACAGGCTATTTTGGAGGAACATTGTATGGCCCTCCAGTCAGAAGACACTCCGGTTTCTGTAAAACTGCAGACTTGCCAGACTGTCTGTACCAGACCTACTTGTGGGAAGGAGGTGCCTTTGTGGGTTTGGGTATGAGTTTCTGGTTTTGTCTCATGTTCTGAGAATAGGTAGGAAAGGTGGTTTGTTTGGTTTGGAGTGAACTATTTCTAGTAAGTCTTTTGACAAGGTGAGTGTTTCTATGTCTGTAACTCACTGTCCGTGGTTGTAGACATTAGAAAAGATAATGCATCAGTGGATGTGTCCTGTCTATGAGAAAGCTCCCCAGCATTCATCCTACCAAATTTATGAATGGACTGCCGCTTGCCTTATGGATGGCCAACTCCTGCTATGTGTGCATCCAAAACCAAAATGGCTAAAAGAACAGTCATTGTGGATAGAGTCTCTTGACTTCCTCTGTAAGGTTCCTGATCTCAATTAAGTGAGAATAGAGATCCTTTGGGTCAAGTGAATTCTTTAAATCTTACAGAGGCTAGCTCATAGTTGCTTGGGTTTTCTCATGACATTAATTCACATAAATAATCTAAAATGCACAGTCAGTAGGCCTCAAATTGGAGAAGCGGAGCAGTATTAATGGCAGGCCTATGTGATCACTCCTGGTTCACAGGAAGCATGTCCAGGCCACCATGACATTAGGCAAATGAGGCGCACGGGAGCTTATTTTGTACACTGCCTTGGGCTGCACCCCTCATGGAAACCTCCAGCCAGGTTTTATGATGAGTGTCTATATATAAGAAGATGAGGGCAATGTGGGAGTTTTTTGGTTTTAAATGTGGTCATTTGTGTGGTGGTAGGAAGAGATGACTGGGTCCATCTGGGCTTGAACTCTGGTGTGATTCCCCATAAAGACTGAGTTCTGGAATTGACCTCAAAGAAGTATTGCCATGAATTGTGTTGGCATATTAGGAGGCCACGCATAAGATTCCCCCTTGGAAACTGAGATCTAGGCCCTGGGTGGCTTTCCACAGAGCACTGGGAATCTCAGCCAGGATATCACATGATTTTATTGTGAAAGATTTGGCAGCCATAGTTGAGAGTCAAAACACACATGGACTTCACATTGTAGACCTCAATGGGTCTGGCTTCATGTGACATTTTGGCCACTCTTTTGGAAGCCTTGACTGTGAGAGTCCTCCAGGAATTTCATTGAAATTAGCTTCCTCACCATTTAATGGTTATTGAAATAATTGAAACACTCAGTGCCTCCAACTTCATTCTTGAAAAATGGCTCCATATATACCATAAAATTTTTGAAATTCCCATGACCAGGTGGCACTGGAGAACCACTGGATATCCTGTTGCTGATCATGAGTGTGCCAGATACTGCCTTGATTGACTGGGTTTCACAAAAATGGTGTAGATCAGAGATGCCAGTTAGTTGCAGCCTGCTGAATAGTGGGCCTAGAGCAAAGGTGGGCAGGTGTGAGATAAAACAGCTGTGGTGGTTTCATGTGGATCTACCATTGGCATACAAATGGCTTCTGACTGACATTGTGCAGTCAGCAGACCCTTATATGTAAAGGCATCATGTTGTATGGATAGGTTTCAGGGCAATGTTCAGAATCAGGATGCTTTGGTCAAGGGGGCAAGCTATGTTCGACAGAAGCCTGGTTGGTGCATAATCCTACAGGCCCTGTCCCACCACACGTGACAGAACGCCCTCCAGCACTGTGTCTCAGTTGAACTCCTTGTATTTTGTGAAGCAAATACCGAACTCCCAGTGCAGCATCAAGAAAAACCACAAAAATTGGAGGATGAGCAAATGGGTTCACAGTCCACACGAGGAGACACTTAGAACCCAGTGGCCACAGTTGACCTACAAAGAGAGATTTCAGCACTGCAGCCTCGTGTTCATTGGAAAATAAGATACCATGTCCTCCAGGTCACATAGATGAAGACACATCTTTGATGGTCTTACTACAAAGGAAGCTAAAGCTCCTGACAACCACTTATATTTCAAGTGCCCAATCTCAGAGGCATTTTCTCCAGAAGTCTTTAGGCCAGCAGAGCTTCATGTTTGTGGAGTGTTTACCATGTCACTTACTTTTGGAAACTCCTCTTCCACCTCCAAGTTTGTGAACTCCTGAGCATATTCAATTCCTGATATGTATTCACAGATTTTCTAACTCATCTCCTCTAAATGTCGTATTTGGTGCGAAGGTAATGTCAAGGCATTGTTCTGGATGAGAGTGGGAAGATTTTTGTGTAGCACATATTTGTATACACATTGGATTCATTTTCCAATTTTTCATTCAAAATACTCAATCCCTGACACTATACCATACCCTACTAGGCTCTGACTACTATTCCTGACATGATGGAGAATAATAACCCAAACAGAATAGAAATACAAGAAAATCAGAGGAGGCATGGTGTACATTTGGACTTGCCTTTTCCATTATATAGCGTAGGAGTTATAAATCTGGTCAATTTTTTGTTTAAAGAGTTCTCCATGTGTTTTTAAATTTGTCAAATATGTGAATTCCTTTCTCCCCCATTTCTCTGTATCCTATTCAGTACATGTATTTTTATATGCACATATAAAATCGTATCTTGTATCATACGTACTTTCTTGTGAGGTGGCTGACATGTCAGATACAAATTGTGAGAAGAGATCACTCCTCCTAAACGCTGTTGAAACTGAAAATTCAACTTATGGGTGGGCTTCCTAGTTGAACAACTTTATACATAAATCCATGTTCAGTAAAATGAATATTTTTGGATACGTGGATGATATATATTTCACGATGAATTTTGATTGGTATATATATTGCTAGTTTTTAATGTCTCTGTGTATGTGTGTGTGTGTGTGTGTGTGTGTGTGTGTGTATATATATATATATATATATATATATATATATATATATATACACTGTCCAGATTTTTAAACATATGAAATATATGTGTCTTTGGCCACTCTTTGGGAAGCCTTACCTGTGAGAGTTCTGTAGAGCTTTCATTTAAATGAGCTTCCTCAACATTTAATGGTTCCTGAATGAATTGAAACCCACAGTGCCACAAACTTCATCCTTGAAACATGGCTTAATAAATACCATGAAATTTTTGAAATTCCCATGACCAAGTGTCACTGGAGAAACTTTGGATGTCTTCTTGCTGATCATGAATGTACCAGACAGTGCCTTGACTCACTCTGTTTCATGAAAATTGTGTAGAACAGAGATGCCAGTAAGTTGGAGCCTGCTGAGGAGAAGTGGGCCCTGAGTTGTGGTGTGCAGGTGTATGATAAAACATCTGAGGTGGGGCCATGTGGATCTGCCATTGACTTCCGAGTGGCTTTTGGCTGACATGGTGCAGCCAGCAGACCCTTATATGTAAAGGCATCTTTTTATATGGAGAGGTTTCAGGGCAATGTTCAGAATCAGTTTGTTATGGACAAGGGGGCAAGCTATGTGGGGTAGAAGCCTGGTTGGTGAATTCTCCTGAAGACCCTAACCCTCCACACATGACAGAACTCCCTCCTGCTCTGTGTCCCAGTTGAACTCCTTGTATTTCATGAAGCAAATACAAAAACCCCAGTGCAGAACCAAGAAACACCACGACAATTGTAGGATGACCAATTGGCTTCACAGTCAATACGAAGAGACACTTAGCCCCCAGTGGCCACAGATTACCTACAAAGAGAGAATACAGCACTGCTGGCTCATGTTCTTTGGAGAATAAGAAACCAAGTCCTCCAGGTCACATAAATGCAGACCCATCTTTGATGGTATCACTACAAAGGACAGTAAATCTCCTGAGAACAACATGTAGTTCAAGTGCCCAACCTCAGAGGCAGTTTCTCAAGAAGTATTTAGGCCAGCAGAGTTGCATGATTGTGGAGTGTTCATCCTGTCGCTTACTTTTGAAAACTCCTTTACAACCCCCAAGGTTGTGGTCTCCTGAGCATTTTCCATTCCAGATATGTATTCACAGATTTACTAATTCTTCTCCTCTAATTGTGTCTTACTTGGGGTGAAGGTAATGTCAAGGCATTGTTCTGAATGAGAGTGGGAAGATTTTTTGTAGCACATATTTCATACACAATGGATTCATTTTCCTATTTTCCATTCGAATTACTGAAACCCTGACACTAACCCACACCCTACTAGACTCTGACTACTAATCCTAATATGATGGAGAAAAATAACCCAAACAGAATAGAAATACAAGCAGTTCAGAGGAGGCATGGTGTATAGTTGGACTTGCCTTTTGCATGATAAAGTGTAGGTGTTATAAATCTGGTCAATTATTAATTGAAATAGTTCTTCATGTGTTTTGAAAGGTATCAATTATGTGAATTCCTGTCTCCCCTTATCTGTTGCCTATTCATCACATGTATTTTTATATGCACATATAGAATCCTACCTGGTACCACACGTACATTCTTGTGAGGTGGCTGACGTGGCAGATACAAATTGTGAGAAGAGATCACTCCTCCTAAACGCTGTTGGAACTGAAAATTCAACCTATGGGTGAGCTTCCTAGTTGAACAACATTATACATAAATCCATATTCAGTAAAATAAATATTTTTGGATCTGTGTATGATATGTATTTCATGATGAATTTCGATTGTCATATATATTGCTACTTTTTTATATCTCTGTATGTGTTTTGTGAAAAATCTACACCCTCTAGATTTTTCAAAATATGAAATATATGTCTCTTATTATACACTCCCTAAATTCATTCATGTTCATGTATGTGGTTTTATAATCAACTTTTCACAAGATTATTTTCAGATGTATTCATCCACCTCAAATACATATTTGTTTTCTAGTACTGAAAACTCACTTCAGTGAAGGGTGCATACAAATCCTTATATTTCTACAGTAACTGACCCAGGTTAACATCAATACAAGTAGATTCCTATGGGAAATGTTGTGCATTTTGATGTTCATTTTTATTCAACACTGGTACATTACTATTTCTTCAGTTTATGGACATCTTAGAAAATAGATTTCATCCACATTTCACAAATTTAAATGCATTTGGTACACATTCTATCACTTCCTGCTTAAGATCACACGTATTCCTCCTTTTTTTTTGACTGGTTTTTTCATGATAGTTCTTCCTAACGCATTATTTTTGATTTCCATAATCTTTTTGAAGCAAAACTCACACTCTCTTTATGATAAACCATAACACTTACATTACCATTAGATGTATAATTGGATGGAATGAATGATTGTATATCAATGTAAGATTTCCTGTATATTTTCAGATATCAATTTATTGCAATTTCCAAATTAGATACCAGTTATATTATTTATTCACAGTATGGACTATTCATGCATTATCTCTATATTCATAGAAAAAGCGTACACCTATTTTTATCCCCAATACTATTTAATGAGTTTTCAAAATATAGCTCCCCTTAATGGTAGAAGAAATACTCATGTCACCAGAACTACATATATATTTTATCACAGTAATATTTTGGAAAAAAATGCAAAGATCACACTTATGTCTGTACCAACTCCTAATTTGAATGTGAGTATGAATTACTAAAAACATCCATGTCCAGGATGCCTAAGGCTCTCAAATGTCAATTCTATTGGTGAGTACATATCTGTTTCATCCTAAGATTATATATTCAATCTCAACCATGTTGAAAATGTCTAAACCTATCACTCACTTTATACTTTGCCTGATTTCCTAATGTCACTATTGATATCTATTTTTCTACATATTTTGCCCAGTTCATCATAGTGACTGATTCTTCAGATTTGCTGACATTTACATTCACTCTCTAACGAAAATCCTATTACTAAAAAAGTCTTGGTCCAACTCCTAGACTCACTCTTCTTCCTAAACTTATTAACTTCCTAATCCTCCTGACTACCACTTTTTGACTGGATGTTCTCTTTTACATTCAATCATCTGAGGTACAGTGTTTTAGCCTACAGATGTTGCACATCGTAGGATATATATCTTATTCACAAATTCACAAATTTATAGGCATTTGCTTCACTTTTAATCACTTCCTGCGTCAGAACACATGTATTCCTCCAGGTTTCTTGACTGTTTTTTTCATGAGACTTTTTTCAAAACACATTATTTTCGATTTCCAAAAACACTTTTGAAGCAAAACTCACACATTCTTCATGATACACCATAACGCTAATATTACCATTAGATGTATTACTGGTTGGAATGAATGATTGTATATCAATATAAGATTTCCTGTACATATTCAGATATCAGCTCAATCCATTACTTAAAGTTGGAACAAGTTTTATTATTTATTCACAGTATGGTCTATTCATGCTTTATCTCTATATTTATAGACACAGTGTACACCTCTTTGTACCCCTAATACTAAATTTACATCTTTAATATATTGCTCCGAGAAATGGTGGAAGAAATACTCATGTCACCTGATCTACATATACATTTTATCACAGAAATATTCTGGAAAAAAATGTAAAGGTCACACTTATGACTGTATCAAAGCCTAAATGGAAAGTGAACATGGATTACTAAAAACATCCATGTATAGGTTGCCTTTTGCTCTCAAATGTCAATTCAATTGGTGACTACATTTTTGTTTCTTCCTAAGATTACGTATTCAAACTCAACCCTGTTGAAAGTGTCTAATCCAGTCACTCACTTTAAACTTTGCCTGATTTTGTAATGCCTCTATTGATATCTGCGTTGCTACATATTTTCCCCAGTTCATCATACTGAGTGACTCTTCATATGTCCTGACATTTACATTCACTCTCTAACCGAAACCCTATTGCTAAAGACCTTCTGTTCCAAATCCTATATTCACTCTTCTTTTTAAACCTACGGAATATCTTCCTAATCCTACTGACTATCCCTTTTTGATTGGATGTTCTCTTCTACATTCAATCATCCAAGGTAAAAGGTTCTATGCCATTGTATATCGTGTTATCTGAGACATCTTTGCAGAACATAATTCAAATCTAAGTATCCCAATCAAGGGCCCAATGCCCTTCTGGGATTCAAATCATACCGAGATTTCTGTTTTCATACTTATATTTCACCTCTGTATACTTGTAAATATCGCAGGAAATGATTACTAACCCAAAATGAACCTGTTACTATCCCTAAACATACACTGTTCCCTCAATCTCATTTTACAGAAGAGCAGGGACAGAGTGGTTCTTACAATACAGGAAAGTAGTGGACTTTCCACCTGCTGAGAACCTCAAATGTCCATGCAGAAATGATACCTGGAGAAGTTGTAGGTATGTATGTAGGACCTGAGAGAGCAAAATTCATCTTCCATGGCAAACAACCTGGTCTGGATGAGGGATGTGTCTGAATCAGCCTCTCTATTCTTATTTTAGAGAAAATGGACCGAACCAGGCCTGTGTGGAGAGCTGTTCCCGGGTGCCAATGGTTGATATACCATTCTAACTTGTGAAATTGTCACAGGAAGTAGGGGCAGACTCCATCTCATTGGACCCTTGGAAGCAACTCTTAGGACAAAGTTGTTGCCAAGGCAGTGACCTCATTCAGTTCCAAAGAAAGTGGCAAACCTCATTTTCTTGGTGATGGAACTCTCTGAACTTGGTATCCAAGAAGCCAGGAACCGAGGGGCAGTCCCAGTCCCAGTCCCAGTGGGCTCACTTGTTAGGATTTACCAAGGACAGTGTGAGTCTTTCTTGGTAACTACTGATTTGAGGATGGCCAAAAGCCAGGAAAGCTCTGAAGTGGGACCTTTCCTGAGAAAGCAGGCAGTGGCTCACCACTTTTTCCTCACAACTTCACAGAGTTGGCCAAGGAAACCAGATGTGAGAGAGGACAGGCCATTTCAGGGGATCATAGTATGGCCCACCATTCAGAGGACACTCCAGATAGTCACAGACCTACTTGGGGGAAGGAGGTGCCATTGTGGGAGTGGGTGTGGATTTGTGGTTTTGTCTCATGTTCTGAGAATAGGTTGGAAAGGCGGTTTGTTTGGTTTGGAGTGGACAGTTTCTAGTATGTTGTTTGACAAGGTGAGTGTTTCTTTGTCTGTGTATCCCAGTATGTCCGTTGTTATAGACATTAGAAAAGAGAATGCATTAATGGATATGTCCAGTCTAGTATAAATCTTCCCCTAATTATTTCTGGAAAATTTATGAATGGACTGCAGCTTGTCTTATCGATGGGCAACACCTGCTATCTTCCTAAGTTGAAGTTTTCTTCCTGAATTCTGGCCACTCTCCAGAATAGGCTCATGGTTTTGTGTCCAAGATATGTACCACCTCCAAGCTCTGTGACATGGCCATGTACTGGAGAGCTGAAGAGAATGGCGAGCATCTCAGAAAACTTGGATATCATGGTGATCAGGAAAGTCTCAGTGGAGAAACCCTGCTTGGGGCCTTTTGCTTACTTATTGTTGTGTTGCACTGAATGTCAGGAAGGTCTTTGCCTCAGGCCACCTCTTTGTGAAGCCTGAAGAAAACTGTTTTCTTTCCAAATCCTATATTCAAATGGAAATGAATGGGCATCAACTGTGGCTCTTCGCTTAATTGCTTTGGAAAGGGATGTGTCTGAATTAGCCTCTTGGCCCTGTGTGTGGCTGTGGCTTAGATTCTCACCACCTGATGGATCTATAGAATGATCTCATGTGTGCATCCAAAACCATAATAGCAAAAAGTCAGTCATTGTGGATGAAGTCTCTCCCCTTCCTCTGTGAGGTTCCTGACCTCCATCAAGTGAGAATAGGTTTTCTTTGGGTCAAATGAGTTCTTCAAAGCCCTGCAGAGGTGCTTGGGTTTTCGCATGACTCCAAATCACATAAAAAATCTATTCCTGAAATTAGTAGTCCTCAAATGGGAGAAACAGAGCAGTATTAATGGCAGGCTTATTTGATCACTTCTGGTTTACAGAAAGGATGTCCAGGCCACCCTGACTTCAGGCCAATAAGGGGCAAGCGAGCTTAATTTGGACATTGTCTTAGGCTGCGCCCCAAATGGAAAACTCCAGTCAGAGGTGAAGATAATTGACTATATGGAAGAAGATGAGGGCCATGTGGGAGTGTTTTGGTTTTAATTTTGGTCATTTGTGTAGCGGTTGGAAGAAATGACTGGGTCCACCAGGGCTTGAACTCTGGTGTGATTCCCTTTAGAGACTGAGTTGTGGAACTCACCTCAGAGAAGTATTGCCATGAAATATGTTGGGATTTTAGGAGGCCACGCATGAGAGTCACCCTTGAAAACTGAGATCTAGGCCCAGGGTTGATTTCCACAGAGCACTGGGAATCTCAGCCAGGATATCACATGATTTTATTCTTAAAGACAAGGCAGCCATAGTTGAGAGTCAAAACACACATGGTCCTCACATTGTAGACCTCAATGGGCCTGGCTTCCTGTGACATTTTAGCCACTCTTTGGGAAGCCTTGGCTCTGAGATTTCTCCAGAGCTTTCATTGAAATGAGCTTCCTCAACTTTTAATGGTTACTGAATGAATTAAAACCCACAGTGCCTCCAACTTCATGCTTGAAAAATGGCTAGATAAATACCATGAAATTTTTGAAATTTCCGTGACCAGGTGGCACTGGAGAACCTTTGGATGTCCTGTTGCTGATCATGAGTATAGCAAACAGTGCCTTTATTTACTGAGTTACAAGAAAACGGTGTAGAACAGAGATGGCAGTAAGTTGGAGCCTGCTGACCAGTGGGTCTACAGCAGTGGTGGGCAGTTTTGTGATAAAACATCAGTGGTAGGGCCATGAGGATCTACCATTGGATTCCAAATGGCTCTTGACTTACATGATGCAGCAAGCAGACCCTTATATGTGAATACATCTTGTTATATGATGAGGATTCAGGCCAATGTTCAGAATCAGGTTGATATGGACAAGGGGGCAATGGGGCAAGCTATGATGGATAGAAGCATGGTTGGTGCATTCTCCTGCAGACCATGACCCACCACACGTGACAGAACTCCCTCAAGTACTGTGTCCCATTTGAGCTCCTTGTATTTTGTAAGGCAAATACCAAACTCCCAGTGCAGCTGCAAAAAACACCACAAAAGTGGAGGAGGACCAAATGGCTTCACAGTTCACACGGGGAGACACTTAGTCCACAGTGGACACAGTTTACCTATAAAGAGAGAATTCAGCACAGCTGCCTCATGTTCATTGGAAAATAAGAAACCATGTCCTCCAGGTCACAGGGATGCAGACCAAGCTTTGATGGTCTCACTACAAAAGAAGCCAAATATCCTGACAACAACATATATTTCAAGTACCCAACCTCAGAGGCAGTTTCTCAAAAAGTTTGAAGGCCAGCATAGGTCCATGTTTGTGGAGTGTTTACCCTGTCCCTTACTTTTGGAAACTCCTCTACCACCTCCAAGGTTGTGAACTCCAGAGCATTTTCCATTCCAGATATACATTCACTGAATTTCTAACTCTTCTCCTCTAATTGTGGCTTACTTGGGGAGAAGGTAATGTGAAGGCATTGTTCTGGATTAGAGTGCTAGGATATTTTTGCAGCACATATTTGCATACACATTGAATTACTTTTCCAATTTTCCTTTTGAAATACTGAATCCCTGACACTAACACACACCTACTAGACTCAGAATACTCTTCCTAATATATTGGAGAAAAAAACCCAAACAGAAAAGAAATACAAGCAGTTCAGAGGAGGCATGTTGTATAGTTGGACTTGCCTTTTGCATTATATAAGGTAGGAGTTATAAATCTATTCAATTTTTAATTGAAATAATTTTCCATGTGTTTTTAAAGTTAAGAAATATGTGATTTATTTTTTCCCTTTCTCTGTAGCCAATTCACACATGTATATTTATATGCACATATAGAATCCTAACAGGTATCACACGTACATTTTTGTGAGGTGGCTGACTTGGAAGTTAAAAATTGTGAGAAGAGATCACTCCTCTTAAACGCTGTTGGAACTAAAATTCAACATATAGGGTAGCTTCCTATTTGAACAACATTATACATAAACTTATGTTCAGTAAAATAAATATTTTTGCATCTGTGAATGATATATATTTAATGATGAATTTGGATTGGAATATATATTGCTACTTTTTAATGTCTCTCTTTGTGCGTGTGTGTCTATATATATATATATATATATATATATATATATATATATATATATATATATACACACTCCACAGATTTTTCAAAATATAAAATATATGTGTCCTATATACACTCTCTAAATTCATTCATGTTCATGTATGTGGATTTATAATGAAATTTATACAAGATTATTCCCAGAAATATTCATCCACCTGAAATACATATTTGTTTCCTAGTACGGAAAACTAACTTCAGTGACTGGTGCATACAAATCCTAATAATTCTACAGTAACTGACCCCGTCTAACATCAATGCAAGTAGATTCCTATGGGACATGATATGTAATTGGACGTTCATTTTTATTCAACACTGGTACAATATTATTTCTTCAGTTTTTGCACATCATAGGATATGAATTTCATCCACAATTCACAAATTGATAGGCATTTGTTTCAAATTTAATCACTTCCTGCTTCAGAACGCATGTATTGTCAGGGTTTCTTGACAGGTCTTTTCATGAGAATTCTTTCCAAACACATTATTTTCAATTTCCATAATCACTTTTGTAGCAAAACTCACAAACTCTTCATGATAAACCAAAAAACTAATATTATCATTAGATGTATAACTGGTTGTAATGAATGATTGTATATCAATATAAGTATGGTCTATTCATGCTTTATCTCCATATTCATAGACACAGGGTACACCTCTTTGTACCCCCAATACAAATTTTATGTCTTCAATATATTGCTCCCAGAAATGGTGGTAGAAATACTCATGTCACCTGATCTACATATACATTTTATCACAGTAATAATCTGGACAAAAATGTAAAGGTCACACTATGATTGTACCAAAGCCTAAATGTAATGTGAACATGAATTACTAAAAACATCCATGTCCAGGTTGCCTAATGCTCTCAAATGTCAATCCTATTGGTGACTACATATTTGTTTCTTGCAAGGATTATGTATTCAAACTCAACCCTGTTGAAAATGTCTAATCCTATCGCTCACTATATACTTTGCCTGATTTCGTAATGTCACTATTGATATCTGCTTTTCTACATATTTTCCACAGCTCATCATAGTGACTGACTCGTCATATGTGCTGACATTTACATTCACTCTCTAACTAAAACCCTATTACTAAAGAACTTTTGGTCCAAATCCTATACTCACTCTTCTTCCTAAACCTACCAAATATCTTCCTAATCCTACCTACTATCCCTTTTTGACTAGATATTCTCTTCTACATTCAGTCATCCAAGGTACAAGGTCCTATGCCATTGTATATCGATTTAACTTAGACAACTGTGCAGAACATAATTCAAAGCTAACTATCCCAATCAAGGGCCCAATGACCTTCTGGGCTTCAAATCATACCTAGATTTCTGTTTTCATACTTCTATTTCACCTCTATATTCTTGTAAATATCGTAGGTTCCCAATACCATTATTCATCACACAGAATGATTCCTAACAAAAATCAAACCAGTTATTAACCCTAAACATACACTGTTCCTTCAATCTCATTTTACAGAAGAGCAGGGACAGAGTGGTTCTTACAATACAGGAAAGCAGGGGACCTTCCACCTGCTGAGAACCTCAAAGGTCCATTCAGAAATGATACCTGGAGAAGTTGTAGGCAGGTATGTAGGTCCTGAGAGAGCAAAATTCATCTTCCATGGCGAGCAACCTGGTCAGGATGACGGGATGTGTCTGAATCAGCCTCTCTCTTCTTATTGTAGAGAAGACTGACCTGACCAGGCCTGTGTGGAGAGCTGTTCCTGGGTGCCTATAGTTGATATACCATTCTAACTTGTGAAAGTGTCACAGAAAGTAGGGGCAAACTCCATCTCATGGTAGCCTTGGAAGCAACGGTTAGGACAAAGTGGTTCCCAAGGCAGTGACCTCATTCAGTTCCAAGAAAGTGACATACCTCATTTCCTTGGTGATGGAACTCTCTGATCTTGGTATCAAAGAAGCCAGGCAGCCAAAAGTAGTCCCAGTCCCAGTCCCAGTGGGCTCATTGTTTTGATTTTCCAAGGACAGAGTCAGTCTTTCTTGGTACCTACTGATGTGAGGAAGGCAAATGCCAGGAGAGCTCTGGAGAGGGACTTTTCTTGAGAAAGCAGGTAGTGCCTCACCACTTTTTCCTGACAACTTCACAGAGTTGGCCAAGAAAACCAGATCTGAGAGAGGACAGGCCATTTTCGGGAATCATAGTATGGCCCACCATTCAGAGGACACCCCGGATAGTCACAGACCTACTTGGGGAAAGGATGTGCCTTTGTGGGAGTTGGTGTGTGTTTGTGGTTTTGTCTCATGTTCTGAGAATAGGTAGGAAAGGTGGTTTGTTTGGTTGGATTGGACTGTTTCTACTAAGTTTTTGACAAGCCGAGTCTTTCTATGTCTGTGTCCGTTGTTGTTGACATTAGAAAAGAGAATGCATTAATGGATGTGTCCTGTCTAGTATAAATCTTCCCAAAATTTATCCTGCCCTATTTGTGAATGGACTGCAGCTTGTCTTATCGATGGGCAACACCTGCTATCTTCCTAAGTTGGTGTTTTCTTCCTGAATTCTGGCCACTCTCCAGAATAGGCTCATGGTTTTGTGTCCAAGATATGTACCACCTCCAAGCTCTGTGACATGGCCATGTACTGGAGAGCTGAAGAGAATGGCGAGCATCTCAGAAAACTCAGATATCAGGGTGACCAGGAAAGTCTCAGTGGAGTAACCCTGCTTTTTGCCTTTTGCTTACTTATTGTTCTGTTGCACTGAATGTCAGGAAGGTCTTTGACTCAGGCCACACCTTTGTGAAGCCTGGAGAAAACAGTTTTCAAATGGAAATGAAGGGAATCACCTTTGGCTCTTTTCTTAATTGCTTTGGAAAGGGATGTGTCTGAATCAGCCCCTTGGCCATGTGTGCGGCTGTGGCTTAGATTCTCAGCACCTGATGTATCTAAAGAAAGATCCCATGTGTGAATACAAAACCAAAATGGCCAAAAGAGCAGTCATTGGAATGAAGCCTCTCGCCTTTCTCTGTAAGGTTCCTGACCTCCATCAAGTGAGAATAGAGATCCTTTGTGTCAAATGAGTTCTTCACAACCTGCAGAGGCTAGCCCATAGGTGCTTGGGTTTTCTCATGACTCCAATTCACATAAAGAATCTAACCCCTAAGTCAGTTGGCCTCAAATTGGAGAATTGGAATTTTATTAACGGCAAGCCTATTTGTTTACTCCTGGTTCACAGTAATGGTATCCAGGCCACCCTGAAGGTATGCAAATGAGGTGCACGGATGCTTATTTTGGACACTGTCTTGGGCTGTGCCCCTCATGGAAACCTTCAGACAGAGTTTATGATGAGTGTTTATATGGAAGAAGATGAGGGACGTGTGGGAGTATTTTGGTTTTAATTGTATTCATTTGTGTCACGGAAGATTTGACTGGGTCCATCTGGGCTTGAACTCTGGTGTGATTCCCCTTACAGACTGAGATCTGGAACTGAACTCAGAGAAGTATTGCCATGAATTGTGATGGGATTTTAGGAGGCCAGGCATGAGAGGTAACCTTGGAACCCGAGGTCTAGGCCCAGGTTGGCTTTCCAAAGAACACTGGGAATCTCAGCCAAGATATCACATGATTTAATTCTGAAAAACTTGGCAGCCATAATTGAGATTGAAAACACACATGGACCTCGCTTTGTAGACCTCAATGGGCCTGGTTTCATGTTACTTTTTGGGCACGTTTTGGGAAGCCTTGCCTGTGAGAGTGCTCCAGAGTTTACTGAAATTAGCTTCCTCAGCATTTAATTGTTCCTGAATGAATTGAAACCCACAGTGCCTCCAACTTCATCCGTGAAATATTGCTGGAAAATTATCATAAAATTTTTGAAATTCCCATGACCAGCTAAAACTGGAGAACCTTGGGATGTCCTCTTGATGATCATGAGTATACCAGACAGTGCCTTGATTGACTGGGTTTCAAGAAAATGGTGTAGAACAGAGATGCCAGTAAGTTGGAGCCTGGTGAGTAGTGGGACTAGAGCAGTGTTATGAAAGTGTGTGATAAAACATCTGTGGTGGGCCATGTGGATCTTCCATTGGCTTCCAAATGCCTTGTGACTGACATGGTGCAGCCAGTAGACCTTTTATTTGATAGAGGGCCCAATGGAGCCTTATGGGCTGAGTATATTGCCCCTGTATCCACTTCAAAGTTTACTGGGGTCCCCTTCACTTCAAAAGTTACCCCGAACTCAGGGAGGGGATCTGAGCCCCAACTTTTGTAGTCATCCTCCAGAGTCAGAATGGCTGGCTGGCATGGCTGTCTCTTTCTAGGGCACTCGTGGGCCCAGTGTCCTTTTTCTTTAGAATAGGCACATTGATTTGAGGCCAGGGATGGCCTCGGGCATGGGACCAGGTATCTCTTCCTGTCTCCCTATTTCTTAATTTCTGGCCCTTTTGGTGTTCTGACCAGGACCTTAGTCAACGCCGTAGTCTGTCTTTTGTTTCTTTTATCCTCCCTTTGCTCCCTTCTCTTCCTCAGTTTCTCTCTTATAGTATACTTTCTCGGCTTCTCTGACTAAATCTCCCAAAATCATATCTTGTAATCCATCTAAGTATTGTAACTTTCTTTTAATATTTAGGGCAGCTTGCCCAATAAAGGCCATTGTGACAGATGCTTTTTGATCCTCTGCCTGAGGATTGAAAGGTGTATATCTTCTATATGCCTCCATAATTCTCTCTAGAAACATAGAGGGAGATTCATTAGGCCCTCGAATAATCTCTCTTACCTTGGCCAAATTATTTGGAACCCAGTGAAAAGTGGACAGATGCTTTCTTACCTTCAAATGTGTTGAGGATCCAGTTTGGTCGCTTCAAGGAAAGCTGGCTTTGATTATGTTGGGAAGATGTGTCGGTCTCCCATCTGGTCCGAGGACATTTTTTCTAGCTTCCAGGAGGATTCTCTTTTGTTCCTCTGTCATGAAGAGAGTCCCTAAAAGTTGTTGACAGTCATTCCAAGCAGGCGGGTATGAAAACATCAATGATTCAACCAGACCTGTGAGCCGGGTAGGGTCCTCGGAAAAAGGGGGATTGTTATTTTTTCAGTTATATAGGTCTGAAGAGGAGAAAGGCCAATACTGGTAGGCTTGCAATTTTCCCCCATTGTTGTCGTCAATCATTGGCCCGTAGGGACATAGGGGGAGCATCACGGGAGTTACAGGGTTTTCAATGATTCACAGCCAGCGAGTTCCTTTATCCGGGCCATCTTCCTCCAGGGGAGGAGGTCTGTGTGTGCCACGGGGGAGTTATCTGGAGGGCCCTGGGCCAGCTTAGCTTCCTCCAATGGCGAAGAGGCTTAGTCAGCTGCAAGGGAATCACTTAGAGTGTGTTGGTGGTTGGGGGAAGAGGAGAGGGGATAAGGAGGAGGAGGAGAGTCCAGTAGAGTCAAATCTTGTGACTCAGGGAGAACAGAGGGTGGAGTAGGAGGATGAGCAGAGGGTTTGAGAGATCGTGGGGGAAGCAATAGGAGTAGGGGAAGGGGCAAGGAAAGGCTTCACCCATGGAGGAGGAGATTTGCAGAGGTCCTACCAATTTAAGGTATATGGCTGTTGATCTGGATGGCTATTTGGGCCCAGCTGAAAGACAATATCTCTGACTTCTTAAATTAGTGGTAAGTAGAAAGATCCTTCTAGGGGCCATCCGACTCCAAAGGTGGGACATTCTGAGGCTCAGAGATTCTGGCCGGTCCGGAGTTTTACTGAAAAAGAAAGATTCTGAGCTCTTAAGCGAACTTTGGTCCAGTGATTAAGGGTCAGGGACAGAGGCATTGAAGTGCTCTGTCCCATGATGAAAGATACACAAACTAAATGCAACGACACACGACACAGATATAACAAGACCATAAAGACAGGCAATGGACGTACATCACTGAGACCAGGAATCAGTAGACAGCAAAACCCGATGGAATGGCAATACCGAATCCGAAACAAAATATCACTGAATCGAGGAGACAATTGTTCCTTGATTTCCTGAGTCCTCTGCGGCGTCCCCCAGGGAGGTGCCCTGTGTCTCTGTGAGAGGTCTCTCAGCCAAAGTCGGAGAGAACTCAGGCTCTTCATCGCAAGCGATATTGCCAAGCCCTAACATGAATCCTGAAACCAGAAAGAGGTGCCTTACTTGCTCCGAGAGGAGCCCTTTGGGGTCTCTCGTCCGCCAGTGACGGAACTCGGTGGAACGTCAATATGTAAAGGTCCGGCGAGTGTCAGAGGAAGAGACCACCAAGAGACTGTCTCATGCAACAGCAAAGGGTTTATTTGGGGTCCAGCATGCTGGGGCTCAGAGCTCACTTGAATAGAGCAGAGAGCCCTGACAACAGTTTAAGCAGGGATTATTTACTTTCCTTGAGAGGGCAGGGAGGAAGTATACTGATGGGTAAGGGCGAGTGGGCGGTTTACATGCAACCTGGTGAGGGAGCATATTCTACAGTTTGGCAGTTGGGGACAGTACATTCTGGGAACAAGATTAGCAAACAGTTCTCAAGATTTCAACAGTGTTTTGTTAAGCATACAGAAAAACAGGAAGTGACAATTAACTATTTTAATAACCTTTCACTACCGACTATCCTTTTGGACTGGATGTTCTCTTCTACATTCAATTTTCCAAGGTACAAGGTCCTATGCCATTGTATATCGATTTATTCAAACCTAAGTATCCCAATCAAGGGCCCAATGCCCTTCTGGGCTTCAAATGTTACTTAGATTTCTGTTTTCATACATATATTTCACCTATGTATTCTTATACACATCACAGGTTCCCAATACCATTATTCATTCAGCAGAACGATTCCTAACCCAAATCAAACCTGTTATTAACCCTAACCATACACTGTTACCTCAATCTAACTTTACAGAAGAGCAGGGACAGAGTTAGTCTTACAATACAGGAATGCTGGGGATCTTCCACCTGCAGAGAACCTCAAAGCTCCATGCAGAAATTATCACTGAAGAAGATATAGGCACCTCTGAAAAACCTGAGACAGCAAAATTCATCTTCCATGGCAAACAACCTGGTCAGGATGAAGGGTTGTATCTGAATCAGCCTTTCTATTGTTAATGTAGAGAAGATGGACCAAATGAGACCTGTGTGGAGAGCTATTCCCGGGTGCCTATGGTTGATATACCATTCTAACTTGTGAAAGTGTCACAGGAAGCAGGGACAGCATCCATCTCATGGGACCCTTGGAAGCAACTCTTAGTACAAAGTGGTTGCCAAGGCAGTGAACTCATTCAGTTCCTCATGGAAGTAACCTCACCTCACTTCCTTGGGGAAGAAACTCTCTGATCTTGGGATACAAAAAGCCAGTCAAACAGTGCCAGTCCATGTCCCAGTCCCAGTGGTCTCAATTTTTGGAATTCTTGATAACAGAGTCAGTCTTTCTTGGTACCTACTTTGGACCATCCTGTTTGCATGGCCAAATGGAAGGAAAGCTCTGAAGAGGGGCCTTTCCTGAGAAAGAAGGTAGTGACTCACCGCTGGCTCCTGACAACTTCAGAGAGTTGGTTAAGGACACCAGATCTGAGACAGGACAGGCCATTTCGGGGCAACCTAGAATGCCCCACAGTCAGAGAACACTCCAGATATTCACAGACCTACTTGGGGGAAGAAGGGGCCTTTGTTGGTGTGGGTGAGGGTTTGTGGTTTTGTCTCATGTTCTGAGAATAGGTAGGAAATGCGGTTTGTTTTGTTTGGAGTGAACTGTTTCTAGTAAGTCGTTTGACAATGCGAGTGTTTCTGTGTCTGTGTACCCCACTGTGTCCGTGGTTGTAGATATTAGAAAAGAGAATGCATCAATGGATGTGTCCTGACTAGTAGAAAGCTTCCCAGCATTCCTCCTGCCCAATTTATAAATGGAATGCAGCTTGCCTTATTGATGGGCAACACCTGCTATCTTCCTAAGTTCCTGTTTTCTTCCTGAAATCTGGCCACTCTCCAGAAGAGGCTCATGGTTTTGTATCCAAGATATGTGCCACCTCCAAGCTCTGTGACATGGCCATGTAGTGGATAGCTGAAGGGAATGGCGAGCATCTCAGAAAACTCAGATATCAGTGTGACTACTAATGTCTCAGTGGAGAAACCCTGTTTGGGCCTTTTGCTTAACAATTGTTCTGTTGCCCTGAATGTCAGGAAGGTCTTTCCCACATGCCACCCCTTTGTGAAACCTGAAGAAAACAGTTTTCAAATGCAAATGAATGGGCATCACCTGTGGCTCTTTGCTTAATTGCTTTGGAAAGGGATGTGTCTGAATCAGCCTCTTGGCCCTGTGTGAGGCTGTTGCTTAGATTCTTAGATGGATGGATCTAAAGAAAGATATCATGTGTGCATCCAAAACCAAAATGGCTAAAAGAGCAGTCATTGTGGATGAAGTCTTTCCCCTTCCTCTGTAAGGTTTCTGACCTCTGTCAAGTGAGAATAAGGAAGACACACCAAGCCAATTGATGGCTACTTTTGGAAAAATTGTACCACTGCTGATAGCGTCAGCATATATACCCCAACACTACCACAAGTGGCTTCACCAAGAGAGAGTTCACAATGCATAAAAGTGATACATTGTCCTGACAAGTTCTGCAAGAATTTCAGGGATGGCTATTGCAGAAGCTGTAGATTGGTTTTATCTTTGACTTCAACGGCACTGGTATGAAGATAGAAATTCTGGCAATAATGTGTCAAGGAAAATTATTTAACATTCCAGAAGGCACTAAAAGAAAATAATTTTCTTAAAAATTTACATTATTTTGAAGAGAATTATTAAATATAATGAAATGAAAAGATGAAGTAAACAAACAGGTCTGTTAACTTCCTTTTTTGTTCACATATTAAAACAATGCTCAACAGTTGTTTACCCAATTTAAATTAAACCATTTAGATCACGTGAATAAAAAAATATTTGCATACATTTTTTTATGAGCACTCATCATATATGATATATGGACATACGTACATTCAAACATATAACACAAAACACAAGTGTGCACACATTATATAATACATACAACACATAACATAATAGTAAAGGCCTTATAACTTTTCACAGGTGAAATCACCAGTGCAATGTTTAAAAACTCTATAGTCAAAATATAGAACTGATCAGCAATACATTAACCTAGGTCTCAATGAGCTCAAAAAAACAAATAAAACTTCATGATACGGGAAAGGGCAATAATAAAATAGATATTGAAAAAAGCATCCCTGTTCTGTCACAGATGTAAGGATAGTGAAACTGGAGTTTTGGATATCAGCTGTTATGGATTTGAATCAAATCATCTTATTTTGGTCTATAGAAATCGAATAACTTAATCTCTCTGAAATCCAAATCGGCTGTTGTTCTTCCTGTGGAAACACACAAACAGACCCCTGACTCCAGACAATCACTGGGTCAGTACTTTAGTTAATCTCTCTGGAATCCAATTTGGCTGCTGTTCTCCCTGTGGAAACACATAAAGAGACTCCCGACTCCAGGCAATCTCTGGGTCAGGACCTTAGTTAATCTCTCTGTTATTTAAATCGGCTGCTGTTCTCCCTGTAGAAACACAGAAAAAGACCCCCGAGTCCAGACAATAATTGGGTCAGGACATTTCTGTTGTCCTGTTAGAATATCCTTCCAAAGTACCTTGAACTTATGCACATTTTTTGGACACATATGCTTTTCCGCAGCACTAAGTCCTGATGAATCCAAATTTAAAAAGTTTAGAGTAAAAAGGGTTATTTTAAGTTTATCTTTGAGGAATTCATACCCCTTCCCAATTGCGTCTTTTTGCTTTAATAAGTACATTTTAATAGTTTCATGTGCTCTTTCACTATGCATTGTCCCTGTGGATTGTATGGGATTCCTGTTATATGAGTAATGCCAAATGATGAGAAAAATTGTTTAAAAGAGGTAGGAGTATAATCAGGGGCATTATCTGTTTTTAACTGTTTTGGAATGTCCAAAGTGGCAAATTTTGTAAGTAATGAGCTATAACATCTTTAGTTTTTTCCCCCGCATGAAGGGAGCCCATCAAAAATCTAGAAGAAGTATCAACTGTAACATGCAAATATTTTAATTTTCCAAATTCTGGCAAGTGTGTGACATTCATCTGCCAAATGTGGTTAGGTATCAATCCTCTAGGATTGACTCCAAGATTAACTTGTGGTAAAAAGGTCACACAATTTTGACATTGTTTTATTATTTTTCTATCTTTTTCCTTAGTTATTTTAAAACACTTTTGTAAAGTATTAGCATTGACATGAAACTTTTTATGAAAATTTGTAGCTTCTTCTAGTGTAGAGAAAATATGTATGTAAGTCATGTGTAGTTTAATCTGCTAAATCATTGCCAAAACTAAGGGCTCCAGGCAATCCTGTATGTGCCCTGATATGTCCTATAAAGAATGAATCTTTTCTGTCCCAGATTAGACATTGTATACTGGAAAGCAAAGAGAAAACAGTAGCGGAAGGGGAAATACTACCAGCATCTTCAAGGGATACTATAGCATTAACTATATACTGACTAAGGGAAAATAAATTAAATACAGAATCTTTAAACATCACAAAAGCTTGTAATACTGCATTAAGCTCTACCTTTTGAGCTGATTGTTTGGGTCGTAAAAATGTAAAAGTTTGATCAGGTGTAACTATTGCTGCTGTGCCATGATTTGTCTCATCAGTGAATATACTTGGAGCATTCATGATACTTGTTTTCTTGTCATTTTTGGAAAAATTACAGGATGCGATGACCAAAAAGACAATAAAAGATTACATGGTAAGTGGTTATCAAATGAAACATTTGATTTACACATGATTACTGCACAAGTATTTAACTCATTAGCTAATTTATCAATTTGATTCAAAGAATATGGAGTAATAATTTTATTGGGTGAAATTCCACACACTCACTTTGCTGCTTTTATTCCTATGAGTATTAATTGTCCCTCAGTCTCAGGATACCTAGTAATAATAGTGTGAGAAGAATAAGATAAATGAATCCATAATAATGGACCTTCTTGCCAAAATACTCCTGTAGAAATACTTTTTTTTGTTGGTAGTACAATAAATAATAAAGGCAAAATTATATCAACTCTATCCAAATGCATATTTCCCATTTATGTTTCAATGATTTTTAATGCCTTTCTTGCTTCAGGTGTTAACATTCTGGGTGAATTTGGATCTAATAGACCTTTTAGGATATCAAATAAAGGTCCCAACTCTCCTGTTGGTATAATTAGTTAAGGCCTTATCCAATTTATGTCTCCTAATAACTTTGAAAGTCATTAGTTGATTGGAGTTGATCTACTCCTATTTGAATTTTTGGTGGACTGACCATGGTTGAGGATAATAGAACTCCTAAATAATTTATTGGAAATTTTAATTATACTTTATCTATTGCTATCTCTAGATTATAATTTTTTTTAATCAGTTTGTAAGTGTGACATAACATTCTAGCAATGTGTTTTTAGCTTTGTGTGCAAATGATACATCATCCATATAGTGAAATATTTGTAGTTAAGGATTTTGATTTCTAAATGGCAGGATTACTTTGTTAACATAAATTTGACATGTAGTTGGGCTGTTAGCCATCCCTTGAGGGAGTAGTTTCCACTCTTATCTCTGATAAGGAGCTTCATGATTCAGTGCAGGAATAGTAAATGCAAAACGTGGACTATCCTCAGGATGAATTGGAAATGAAAAAAAAAACAATCTTTAATATGTATAACTAAAACATACCAAGTTCTTGGCAAAGCAGACAATTGAGGAATCCCTGATTGAGCAGGTCCCGTAATAACCATCTCATTATTAATGGTTCTTAAATCTTGCAATAATCCCCATTTACCAGATTTCTTTTTGGTGACAAAAATGGGAGTATTATGGGGAGATACAGAAGGTTGTATATGTTCTTCCGCTAATTGTTGTTTGATCAGGTCATGGGCTGCTTGTATCTTTTCTTTAGTCAGGGGCCATTGAGGAACCCATACTGGTCTTTCTGATTTCCAAGTATTTTTTATTGTCTCAGTGGCCCTTTCTGAAAATCCAACACATTTTTGTCTGTTCCTTGATCTATTTGTGTTGGTGCTCCTATACCTTCTTCTTGTTTTTCTAATATTTTTCTTTTCCTAAAACCTTGTCTAGCCATAGTAGTGGGTGCATTTTGGTTGACCTTATTTGTTAATGTCAAACCTAATTGATCAAGGACATATCATCCCCATTAATTAACGGGAAGACGATCCAATACATATGGCTGTATAGTTCCTTCACATCCTTCAGGATCCTTCCAATCTAATACAATTGCACCTTTAAGGGGATTAGTCGCCACTCCTAGGCCTCCAAGCATTTGAGTGGCTTGTTGTAATGGCCAATGTTTTGGCCATTCTTGATGAGAGATGATGCTAGAGTTTGCACCTGTATCCAGTAGCCCATTAAATTCATGTCCTTGAATATTTAGTTTTAGCATGGGGCGAGAATCTAAATTTAAAGAAAGCATAGCCCAATCTACACCTGTGTAGTCTAATCCCATGGAACCTCTTTCTACAGAATGACTAGAAAATTTATTATGTAGGGTGAGTATTATTAATAACTGTGCTATTCTATCTCCTGGTGAAATTACTGATAAATCCTTTGGAGAACTGGCTATAATTTTTATTTCACCTTCATAATCGGAAACAATCACCCAAGGAATTATCCTAAGTCCTTTTAGAGTAGAAGAGCTGCATCCTAATAATAAGCCTACTGTTCCTTTGGGAAGAGGTACTTTCAGCCCTGTGGGAATTATTTGAACTCTCATCTCTGGAATTAGTACTGATCTGGCGGAGGCGCTGATGTCCAACCCTGTACTCCCTCTGGTTTGTCTGACGAGGGATCTGATAAAAAATGTGTCCTGTGCACTATCCTGATGGGGTTGCTGGGTTCCTCCAGTGCTCCGTATATTTGTGGTTTTGGGACCCAGAGCATTGGGCCCACCTCTCCATTTTTTGGCAGTGGAGCCCGATGCCTTTCTCCATAATATTGTGGATAAACACCTAGTCTTTGTTCATTTTTTGATAATGAAGTACCTTCTACGTTTGTTTGAGAATGACATTCATTAGCCCAATGTCTTCCTCTATGGCATCGTGGGCAAATACACGGTATTCTACTCCTTTGATTCCTAGTTTTGTTAAACCCTCCTCCTATGGGGCAATTCCTTTTAAAATGTCCTTTTCTTCACAATTCTAGCATGTTCTTGGCCTGGCATCTAAAGCCTGTTTTACTGTAGCTGCAACGACTTGCTCTTATTCATTAATGTCTCTACATAATTTAATATATGTGTTTAAATCTTCATGTTTCCATGGTCTAATGATATCTCTGCACCAACAATTCCCTTGGTCATAAGCCAGTTGTTTTATTAATGGAATTGCTTGTTCTGTATTCCCAAAAACTCTGGTAGCTGTTTTAATAAGCCTATCTACAAATTCAGCATAAGATTCATTTGCTCCTTGTATTACCTTAGATAATTGACCTTGTAATCCTCCAAGTTCTTGTGAAGTCTTCCATGCCCTAACCACTTCTACAGCAATTAATTCGTATATACCATGATCATATGAAATTTGTTGCTGCTGATCCTCATTAGGTCCCTTTCCTAACAACATATCTAGATTTCTCTGAGGATAACCAGCTGCTGCATTTCGCCTAGCCGTCTCCTTGCAAAATTTCTCATTGGCAACCTTCCATAACAGGTATTGTCCTCCCTTTAGCACAGCTTTACACATATTAGCCCAATCTACTGGCATCACATTTAAGTTGTTAATAGATTGGACCAAGCTTACAATGAAGGGTGCTTGAGGACCATAGGTTGTTACAGCCACTTTTAGCTGCTTCACTATTTTAAAATTTAAAGCAAGGTGAATTCTCTGCCCTCCTACCTAAAATACCGGGCATGTAAATACTTGAGATCCTGTCTCAGGAACCGAACTATCAACTGCGGGGGTTGGGGGCCTCCCAGGATATGGAGGTGGCCTTGTTAGTTGGACATTTACATCCTCTGGTGATAGAAAGGTGTTAGTAACAGTTTCCTGTAGAGGTGGCGCTGTTGTTGGACACTTATGCCCTCTGGTGATAGAAAGATGTTAGTAGCAGTCTCCTTTTGTAACTTTGCCCCTGATGGCTTTTTCTGCTCTAAGCTTTATTCCTCTATCTGTGTCTTAACTGAATGCTTTGGACTAAGCAAAGCAGATATGAACGTCCACAATGGCAATGTGCCAACTGGCTGAGTCCCTGGGCTGTTCTTTTCTACTCTTTTGAAATCTTCACCATGATGGTTCCATTATGATATACTTAACAACTCCTCCTTAAAAGGCCATGGGGTACATTTTTGTATTTTATCACTGTATGCCCTGACTGTTCTTGATTTTACTGATACACCTCCTTCCTCTAACAATTTACTTATCACTCTTTCAGTTTGTTTTTTACTAATTTCTGATCCCGTATTTCTACTATAATAAAACCCAACAAGATGACTCCAAACAAAACAGAGACAGACTGAAATAAAAAGGGAACAACAAAAAGTCATTATAGCCTTTCTTTCCTAATGACATGTGTGTCCGTACTTTCTCCCTATCTGTTCCTCAGACGTGAATAGTTTTTCCTCATATGTGAGTGGTTTTTCTTCCGTCTCAATCATCTCCATGGACAGGCAGCTTAAAACAAAAGTGAAGCAAAACTAAAGAGGAATCTTAAAATGGCTACCCATCCTCTTGCCCTGCCCTCAGGGGCTAGCAGTTTACCTTATCACTTACCCTCAGTCGTTCCCTGTGCAAGCGAGGAAATGCTGCAGTCTGGCTGGGAAGAGTTAGGAGCCACTTGTCAAAAGAAATGAGCTTTATTTTTAGAAAAACACACGCCATACAAAACAGCTCCTCAGGAAAAACCCTCAGAGCCCAACTGCCACCACTGGCTTCCTTATAAAGTCTCTGTCACTCCCACAAGCCTCTCCACCTTCCACAATTCTCCTGCTCTTGAGGCCGATTGGTTGGGTTGCGTGGGTGGAGCCAAAAAAGTCCCCCAATGAGCAGCTCCGTGGTCTGAAAGGGCAGGGAAACTGTCCAATGAGCATCACCAAAGAGGAGCCAATCAGCTAGATGTTGCTGGGGCCGCTGTGAGCCAATCATCAGCTTGCAGTCTGAAAGGGCGGGGAAACAGTTCAATGAGAATCTCCAATGAGCTAGATGTTGCTGGGGCCACTGTTAGCCAATAATCATCCAACAGCTGGAAATTTGCTGCCAGCTGGAAGTTTGCTGGGGCCCCTTCATATGTGGGTCTCAACAAATTCCTGTCTCCTTTCTCTGTAGCCTATTCAACACATGTATTTTTATATGCACATGTAGAATCCTACCTGTTATCACACGTACGTTTTAGTGAGGTTTGTGACTTGGCCAATAGAAGTTATGAGAAGAGATCACTCTTCCTAAACGCTGTTGGAACTGAAAATTCAACCTATGGGTGAGCTTCCTAGTAGAACACCATTATACATAAAAACATTTTTAGTGAAATAATTATTTTTGCATCTGTGGATGGTATATATTTTATGATGAATTTCGATTGGCATATATATTGCTAGATTTTAATTTCTCTGTGTGTGTGTCTGTGTGTGTGTATATATATGTATATGTGTGTGTGTGTGTGTGTGTGTGTGTGTATACACACACTCTCCAAATTTTTCTAATTATCAAATATATGAGTCTTATTATACATTCCTTAAAATCATTCATATTCATGTATGTGAATTTATGATCAACTATTCACAAGATTATTCTCAGAAATATACATCCACCTGAAATACATATTTGTTTCCTAGTACTGAAAACTAACTTGAGAGAATGGTGCATACAAATCCTAATGTTTCTACAGTAATACCCAGTTTAACATCAATGCATGCAGTTTCCTATGGGACATGATGTGTATTTTGCAGTTCATTTTTATTAAACAGTGGTATATTAATATTTCTTCAGTTTATGTACATCATAGCATATATATTTCTTCCACAAGTTCACAAATTTATAGACATTTGTTTCAATTTCAATCACCTCCTGCTTCAGAACTCATATATTCCTCCAGGTTTCTTGACTGGTCTTTTCATGAGACTTCTTTCAAAACACATTATTTTCGATTTCCATAATCATTTTTGAAGCAAAACTCACACACTCTTCATGATAAACCATAACCCTCATATTACTGTTAGATGTATAACTGGTTGTAATGAATGTATGTATATCAATTAAAGATTTTCTGTATATTTTCAGATATCAAATCAATTCATTATTTAATGTTGGAATCATTTTTATTATTTATTCACAGTATGGTCTATTCATGAATTATTTCTATATTCATTGACACAGAGTACACCGCTTTGTTCCCCCAATATGAATTTATATGTCTTCAAAATATTGCTCCCAGTAATGGTGAAAGAAATACTTATGTCACCTGATCTACATATACATTATACCACAGTAATACTCTGGACACAGAAAGCAAAGGTCACTCTTATGTTTGTACCAAAGCCTTAATGAAAAGTGAGCATGGATTACTAAAAACATCCATGTCCAGGTTGCCAAATTGTCTCAAATGTAATTCCTATTGGTCGCTATATATTTGTTTCTTCCTAAGATTATGTATTCAACCTCAAGCCTGTTGAAAATGTCTAATTCTATCCCTCACTTTATACTTTGCCTGATTTTTAATGTCTCTATTGATATCTGCTAACCTACATGTTTTCCCCAGTTCATCATTGTAACTGACTCTTCACATGTCCTGACATTTACATTCACTCTCTTATTGAAAAGCTATTGCTAAAGAACTTTTGGTCCAAATTCTATACTCACTGTTGTTTCTAAACCTAGCAACTATCTTCCTAATTCTACTGACTTTCCCTTTTTGACTGGATGTTCTCTTCGACATTCAGTCATCCAAGGTACAAGGTATTATGCCATTGTGTATCGATTTATCTGAGACATCTGTGAAGAACATAATTCAAAGCTAAGTAACCCACTAAAGGGCCCAATGTCCTTCTGGGCTTCAAATCTTACGTAGATTTTTGTTTTCATACTCATATTTCATCTATATATTCTTGTAAATATTGCAGGTTCCTGATACCATTATTCATCCTGCAGAATGATTCCTAACCCAAATCGAATGTGCTATTAATTCTAACCATACAATGTTCCCTCAATCTAACTTTACAGAAGAGCAGGGACAGTGTGACCAGGAAAGTCTCAGTGGAGAAACCCTGCTTTGGACCTTTTGCTTACCTATTGTTCTGTTGTCCTGAATGTCAGGAAGGTCTTTGCCTCAGGCCACCCCTTTGTGAAGCCTGAACAAAACAGTTTTCAAATGGAAATGAATGAGCATCACCTGTGGCTCTTTGCTTAATTGCTTTGAAACAGGATGTGTCTGAATCAGCCTCTTGGCCCTGTGTGACTTAGATTCTCAGCACCTGATGGATCTAAAGAAAGATTCCATGTGTGCATCCAAAACCAAAATGGCAAAAAGTTCAGTAATTTTGAATGAAGTCTCTTTCCTTCCTCTGTTAGGTTCCTGACCTCCATCAAGTGAGAATAGGGATCCTTTGGGTCAAATGAGTTCTTGAAACCCTGAAGAGGTGCTTGGGTTTTCTCATGACTCCAAATCACATAAAGAATCTATACCTATCAGTCAGTAGTAGTCAGTCAATATTGCTCCCAGAAATGGTGGAAGAAATACTCATGTCACCAGATCTACATGTACATTTAATCACAAAAATATTCTGGACACAAAATTCAAAGTTCACATTTTTTATTGTACCAAAGCCTAAATGGAAAGTGAACATAGATTACTAAAAACATCCATGTCCAAGTTGCCTAATGCTCTCAAATGACAAACCTATTGGTGACTACATATTTGTTTCTTCCTAAGATTATATATTCAAACTCAACCCTGTTGAAAATATCTAAGCCTATCTCTCACTTTATACTTTGCTTCATTTCATAATGTCTCTATTGATATCTGCTTACCTAAATATTTTCCCAAGTTCATCATTGTGATTGACTCTTCACATGTGCTGACATTTAAATTCATTCTGTAACTATTGCTAAATAACATGTGTTCCAAATCCTACACTCACTCTTCTTCCTAAACCTACCTACTATCTTCCTAATCCTACCGACTATCCCTTTTTGACTGGATGCTCTCTTCGACATTTAGTCATCCAAGGTACAAGGTCCTATGCCATTGTATATGGATTTTTCTGAGACATCTGTGCAGAACGTAATTCAATGGTAAGTAACCCAATCAAGGGCCCAATACCCTTCTGAGCATCAAATCTTACTTAGACTTCTGTTTTCATGAGTACATTTCACCTCTATATTCTTATCAATATTGCAGGTTCCCAATACCATTATTCATCCAGCAAAATGATTCCTAACCCAAATCGAACCTGTTATTAACCCTAATCATACAGTGTTCCCTCAATCTTACTTTACAGAAGAGCAGGGACAGAGTTGGTCTTATAATACTGGAATGTAGGTGATCTTCTACCTGCTGAGAACCTCAAAGGTCCAAGATGTAGGCAGCTATGAAGGACCTGAGAGACCAAAAGTCATCTTCCATGGCAAACAACCTGGTCAGGATGAAGGGTTGTGTCTGAATCAGCCTCTCTCTTCTTAATGTAGAGAAGATGGACCAAAGAAGGCCTGTGTGGAGAGCTGATTCCGGTTGCCTATGGTTGATATACCATTCTAACTTGTGAAAGTGTCACAGGACGTAGGGGAAGCCTCCATCTCATGGGACCCTTGGAAGCAACTGTGAGGACAAAGTGGTTGCCAAGGCAGTGACCTCATTCAGTTCCTGAAGGAAGTGACCTGACCTCACTTCCTTGGTGATGGAATGTGGGATCCAGGAAGCCAGGCACACAGAGCCAGTCCCAGTTCCACTCCCAGTGGTCTCACTTGTTTGGATTTACCAAAGGCTGAGTCAGGCTATCTTGGTACCTAGAGATGTGAGGATGGCCAAACGGAAGGAAAGCTCTGAAGAGGGGCCTTTTCTGAGAAAGCAGGTAGTGGCACACCACTGGATTTTGAAAAGTCTCAGTGAAGAAACCCTGGTTTGTGCCTTCTAATTACCTATTGTTCTGTTGCCCTGAATGTCAGTAAGGTCTTTGCCTCAGGCCAACCCTTTATGAAGCCTGATGAAAAAGTTTTCAAATGAAAATGAATGGGCTCCAGAATGGCAATATGTAAATCAATGGTTGTGCAACTGAAGTGATTCTGCAATCTGTATATGGGGTAAAAATGGGAGCTCATATCCCACTTGAATCAAAGTATGAAATATGATATATCAAGAACTATGTAATGTTTTGAACAACCTACAATAAAAATTAATTTAAAAAAAAAGAAAATGAATGGGCATCATCTGTGGCTCTTTGCTTAATTTCTTTGGAAAGGGATGTGTCTGAATCAGCCTCTTGGCCCTGTGTGAGGCTGTGGCTTAGATTCTCAGCACCTGATGGATCTAAAGAAAGATCCCATGTGCGCATCCAAAACCAAAATGGCCAAAAGAGCAGTCACTGTGGATGAAGTATCTCGCATTTCTCTGTAAGGTTCCTGACTTTCATCAAGTGAGATTAGGGATCTTTGGGTCAAATGAGTTCTTCCAAGCCCTGCAGAGGCTAGCCCATAGCTGCTAGGGTTTTCTCATGACACCAATTCACATACAGAATCTAATCCCCACGGTAGGTAGTCCTCAATTTGGAGAAGCAGAGCAGTATTAACGGCAGGCCTATTTGATCATTCCTGTTTCACAGGTAGGGTGTCCAGGCCACCTAGATGTTAGGCAAATGAGGGGCTGGGGAGCTTATTTTGGATACTGACTTGGGCTGCGCCCCTCATGGAAACCTCCAGCCAGAGTTTATGATGAGTGTCTATATGGCAGAACATGAGGGCCATGTGGGAGTGTTTTGATTTTATTTGTGGTCATTTGTGTGGCAGTTGGAAGAGATGACTACGTCCACCTGGGCTTGCTCTGATTCCCCTTAGAGACTGAGTTCTGGAACTGACCTCAGAGGAGTATTGCCATGAATTGTGTTGGGATTTAAGAGGCCACGCATGAGAGTCGCCCTTGGAAACTGAGATCTAGTTCGAGGGTAGCTTTCCACAGGACACTGGGAATCTCTGCCAGGATATTATATGATTTTATTCTTAAAGACTTGGCAGCCTTAAACACACCCCAAAACACACATGGACCTCACATAGTAGACCTCAATGTGCCTGGCTTCATGTGACCTTTTGGAACTCTTTGGGAAGCCTTGCCTGTGAGAGTTCTCCAGAGATTTCATTGAAATGAGCTTCCTCACCATTTAATGGTTCCTGAATGAATTGAAACCCACAGTGCCTCCAACTTCATCCTTGAAAAATGGTTAGATAAATACCTTGAAATTTTTGAAATTCCCATACCCAGGTGGCACTGGAGAAACTTTGGATGTCCTGTTTCTGATCATGAGTATACCAGACAGTGCCTAGATTGACTGGGTTTCATGAAAATGGTGAAGAAGAGAGATGTCAGTAACTTGGAGCCTGTTGACTAGTGGGCCTAGAGAATTGGTGGGCAGGAGTGTGGTAAAACATCTGTGGTGGGGCCATGTGGATCCGCCATTGGCTTCCAAATGGCTTTTGACTGACATGGTGCAGCTAGCAGACCCTTCTATGCAAAGGCATCTTGTTATATGGAGAGTTTTCAGGGCAATGTTCAGAATCAGGTTGCTATGTTCAAGGTGGTTCAGGTTGCTATGTGAGATAGAAGCCTGGTTTGTGCTTTCCCCTGCATACCCTGATCCACCACAAGTGACAGAACTCCCTCCAGCACTGTGTGCCAGTTGAACTCCTTGTATTTCATGAAGAAAATACTTAACTCCCAGTGCAGCAGCAAAAAAAAACCAGGAAAAGTGGAGGATGACCAAATGGCTTCATAGTCCACACGGGGAAACACTTAGCCCCCACTGGCCACAAAGAGAGAATTCAGCACTGCTGCCTCAGGTTCAATGGAAAATAACATCCCATGTCCTCCAGGTCACATAGATGCAGACACAGCTTTGTTGGTCTCACTACAAAGGAAGCTAAAGCTCCTGACAACAACATATATTTCAAGTACCCACCCTCAGATGCAGTTTCTCTAGAAGACTTTAGGCCAGCAGCACCCCATGTTTGTGGAGTGTTTACCCTGTCCCTTACTTTTGGAGACTCCTCTACCACCTCCAAGGTTGTGAAATCCTCAGCATTTTTCATTCCATAAATATATTCACAGATTTTCTAACTTTTCTCTAATTGTGTCTTACTTGGGATTGATGGTAATGTCAAGGCGTTGTTCTGGATGAGAGTGGGAAGATTTTTGGTAGCACATATTAACATACACGTTGGATTCATTTTCCAATTTTCCATTCTAAATACTGAAACCCTGACACAAACCCATTACCTAATAGTCTCTGACTACTAATTCTAATATGATGGAGAAAATTAACCAAAACAGAATAGAAATGCAAGCAGTTCAGAGGAGGCATGTTGTATTTTTGCACTTGCCTTTTGTGTTATATAGGGTAGGAGTTATAAATCTAGTCAATTATTTGTTGAAATAGTTCACCATGTGTATGTAAAGTTAAAAAATATGTGAATTGCTGTCTCCATTTCTCTGTAGCCTGTTAAGCACATGCAATTTTATATGCACATATAGAATCCTACCTGGTATCACATGTACATTCTTTTCAGCTGGCTGACTTTGCAGGTACAAATTGTGAGAAGAGATCACTCCTCCTAAATGCTGTTTGAACTGAAAATTCAAACTATGGGTGAGCTTCCTGGTTTAACAACATTATACATAAATCCATGTTCAGCAAAATGAATATTTTTGCATCTGTGGATGATGTATATTTCATGGTGATTGTCCATTGGAATATATATTGCTATTTTTAATGTCTCTCTGTATATATATATATATATATATATATATATATATATATATATATATATATATATATATATAATACTCTCCAGATTTTTCAAATTATGAAAAATGGGTTTTACTATACACTCCCTAAATTCATTCATATTCTTGTATGTGGATTTATAATCAACTTTTCACAAAATTATTCTCAGAAATATTCATCCACCTGAAATACATATTTGTTTCCTATTACTGAAAACTAATTTCAGTGAATGGTGCATACAAATCCTAATATTTCTACAGTAAGTTTAACATCAATGCAAGTAGATTCTGATGGGACATGATGTGTAGTTTAACATTCATTTTTATTCAACACTGGTACATTACTATTTCTTCAGTTCATACATATCATAGGATATATATATTTCAAGCACAAGTTAGAAAATTTATAGACAATTTTTTTCACTTTCAATCACTTCCTGCTTCAGAACACATGTATTCCTCCATCTTTCTTGGCTTGTCTTTTCATGAGACTTATTTCCACACATATTATTTTTGATTTCCATAATCACTTTTGTAGCAAAACTCACACATTCTTCATGATAAACCATAACCCTAATATTACCATTATTTGTGTAACAGGTTGGAATGAATGATTGTATATCAATATAAGATTTCTTATACGTTTTCAGATATCAATTCAAATCATTATTAAAAGTGGAACCAGTTTCATTATATATTCACAGTAATGTCTACTCATGCATTATCTCTATTTTCATAGTCACAGGGTACACCTCTTTGTTTCCCCAATATGAATTTATACGTCTTCAAATATTGCTCCCAGATATGGTGGAAGAAATACTCATGGCCCCTGATCTAAATATACATTTAATCACAGTAATATTCTGGACACAAAATGCAAATGTCATGCTTATGATTGTACCAAAGCCACAATGTAAAGTGAACATGTATTACTAAAAACTTCCATGTCTAGGTTGCCTAGTGCTCTCAAATGTCAATCCTATTGGTGACTACATATTTGTTTCTTCCCAAGATTATATATTCAAACTCAACCCTCTTGAAAATCTCTAATCCTGTCAATCACTTTATACTTTGCCTGATTTTGTAATGTTTCCATTGATATCTGCTTTCCTACATATTTTGTCCAGTTTGTCATTGTGACTGACTCTTCACGTGTGCTGACATTTAACTTCACTCTCTAAATGAAACCCTATTGCTAAAGAACTTTTTTTCCAAATCCTATACTCACGCTTCTTCCTAAACCTACCAACTATCTTCCTAATCCTACGAACTATACCTTTTTGACAGGATGTTCTCTTCTACATTCAATCATCCAATAAATGTCGGGTGAGCGGCAGAGGAAGATACCACCAAGAGACTGTCTCATGCAACAGCTAAGGGTTTATTGGGGGTCCAGCATGCTGGGGCTCAGTGCTCACTTGAATAGAGCAGAGAGCCCTGAGAACAGCTTAAGCAAATCTTATATACTTTCCTTGGAGAGGGCAGGGAGGAAAGTTTATTGATGGGTCAGGGCGAGTGGGCAGTTTTCATGCAACTGGTGAGGGAGTACATTCTACAATTTGGCAGTTGGGGACAGCACATTCTGGGAACAAGATTAGCAAACAGTTGTCAATATTTCAACAGTGTTTTGTTAAGCATACAGAAAAACAGGAAGTGACAAGTACTAATTTTATTAACCTTTTATTCTCCACTTTTTCTTCTGGCTACTTTTAGTCATAAAAGTGATCATTTTTGGGTGTACATTCTATGTCTGCTAGTGGGGTATTGCCATAAGTTTAACTTGTCCAATTTGAGCTTGGACAAAAGAAATTACACGGTTGAGCAAACATGGTTTTATAGTTAGCAACAATATGAAGAGTATTATTGGACCGGCCAGGGTTGATAAAAGCATAGTTAACCATGAAGACTGTGTGAACCAAGACTCAAACAACCATTTTTGGGCCTCTATCTCTGGTTGTTTCTCTTCAAGTTGTCTTTTTAATTTACTCATAGATTTTTTTACAACTCCAGTATTGTCGGCATAGAAACAACATTCTTCCCTCAATGCAGCACAAAGGCCTCCTTCTCTCATGAAGTGGAGGTCCAACCCTCGACTGTTCTGTAAAATAAGTTCAGAGAGACAGGTAAAAGATTCTTGCAAAGCTCTGATGGAGGTTTCTAATATCTTAGTTTTGGTCTATTGCTGCTTCTAATTGGGTCATTTGTTGTGTCCCATGGACCAGGGCAGTGGTTCCTGTGCCCACACCTGCAGCAACTCCTATTCCTAATAGGATGGCTAAAGTGAGGGTATATGTTCCCAGGGGAACCGGGTTCTATGCCCCCCCTATTTGATTTCAAATGAACCTGTGTTATGATAGTGCACTCTGGGAAACATCTGCACCATTACATAATTAATCATATCTGTTGACCATTTCATGAAAACATAAACAATATTTAAGTATATAGAATAATACTGTTGTAGGGACGGACGAGGCAAGGCAACCTAAGATAGCACCAAAAACAGGGAAACAGTCCTAATTGGGTGCAACCGGATTCAGAGGGCATTGCTTCTGTTGTAATCAATTCATCCCCTGAACCCCAAGTTTAGATAGTTTCAGAATTTTGTACCCAACATGTAAGGGAAGGGGCTCAGAAGTTCACAGTTTGCAGAAGTTAACAAAAAGCAAATTTTGTTTCTGTTTTTTTCTTTATTCTGTGCAAGTTTACTTTTAAAGGACGCCTGGGAGGGTGAGAGCTTTTTCTTCCCTTTCTTTTTCCCCCCTGCCAGCTGTTACCAAGGAGCCTAGTTGGTAACTTCTTAATCTTACAAATGTAGGCATCTCTGTGAAGCGCCAGCTCAAGGCCAGAGGCATTGTTCACATATTTTGGGAAAAACTAGTAAGGGGTTGTCTAGCTTAGAAGTGCTGAGTTTTTTAGCCAGTGGCCAAGTAGAACAGGGCAATACAAAAAGTGAAAGTTTATCTACATTGAACTCTTTTATATGGAGCCTTTTGCTGAAAGTTCTAAAGTCAGCCATGGTGAAGACTTCTGGAGAAGGTCAGTTAATACTTTTCTGTGGGCCTGGCACAGAGGGGAAACACGGGGAAAGTGGGGCTGAGAGCAGCTCCGAGGATCTGAGAATGAGGAAGGAGAGATGTAAAAGAATAATGGGAAAGGGGTTTGGGATTTCTTAGCAACAAAAACATGAGCAGTGGAACAGATAGAGTAGAGGGGAAGATGGGAGTGAGTATCCCAAAACCCTGTGAGACACTTCAAATTCTTAGTAAACTGTTTTCAGTGATGACAAAGCAACTTTAAAGGCCATTTTTATTACATCTTGGATAGGGGTCTGAGGGCTCTCCTCAGCTGGTTTGAGCTTTGGGTTAGCTAGTAAGAGGTCCTGGTGGGACCCGGTGCAGGCACTGACAGGAGAAGAGAGGAGTGAGTGGGTACAGGGGTGCCTTAGTACCTGCTACCTGAGAACCGGCGAAGTTAGGGGGTTTTGATCTAGTAATTCGAGGAGAGAAATCAGGTTTCTGAGGTGGGAGTGACAGCAGAGAGTCTGGAGCAGAAGGCTGAGAGTGAGGATCTATTGGAGAAGCATTGTTCAGGATGTGAGTGAAGGAGGGAAAAGGCTTCCACATAGGGGAATCGCCTTTCACACTTTTGAGCACTTGCAGAAGTTAAAAAGGTCACCCAGAATTTGAGGATCTAGAGACCCCTCTGGGGGCCATCGGTTTTGGTTATCTAATTGGTACTATGGCCAATGCTGTGTACTGAGTTTGATGAGGAGTTTGGATTCCATCAGGCAGCCCCTGTATGCTCACATCCCGATGACATACAGAAGAAGTCGGCTTTTTCCCCACCCATCCGTGACGTTTTGTGTTTTTGATAGTCTGCCAGGCAACCATAGTAATCTAGCCTAGCCAACCTGCATCTGGTTGCGTGTCCCTACATCCATAATGTTTGTTTCCATTATCTATGATACAGAAGGGATTTAATGGAATTTTATTGGGATCCTCTTCATCAGGGTTATCTCAATAGGAATGACATATAGCCAGCTGACAAATGTCTGGGTGGAGAGATGGCCACCAGGTCCCTAAGTTGACTCTTTGTGAGATTGATTATACTTCTTTTCCAGTAGAATTTATGATCAGCCATCGCTGCTGAATGGGCTGATGAGGGTTAAGACTACTTGTGGCCAAGGGGAGAGTCTATAACCTTATCCACATGGCGAATATGCAATTTGAAAGTATTACCAGTCTTTTCCAGTTTCCAGCCAGAGTCTGGACAGGGCGCAGGCTTGGGATGAGAGGCATGGATCCAGGAAGTGATTCTGTCTACCTTTACCACTGTAGGTGTTATAAGTAGCACCTGGTATGGTCCTTTCCAGCGGGGTTCCGGGGATGACACCTGATGTCGTCTTAAGTAGATGAACCCTCTTATTTGATATCGATGTGGAGTCCCCTCATTTCCAGTTTGGTAGGCAGTGGCCAGCTTTTTTCACAGGTATCACTGAGTTCTTTTAAGAGCTTTAAGTCTGTCAAGCAAGGGTGTATAAAAGTGATGGTTAGGTCTTAGAGTTGGGATTAGGTCCCTTATTGGAGGAGGGCCACCATAGAGAATTTCACAGGGGGTACGGTTACTCAAAGAAAGAGAGGGAGTATTTCTTGCATGAAACATTGCATAAGGCAAGAGCATAATACAATCTTTTATGTTGGTCTCTATGCTTAATTTCGTTAAATCTCTTTAGTGGTTCTATTCATTCTTTCTACATGTCCTGAACTCTGGGGTCTATAAGCACAATATAACTTCCAATTAATCCCCTGTTTCCTGGCTAACCCCTGACTTACCTGGACCATGAACACGGGTTCATTATCAGACCCTATTACCAGCTTAGCTTCCTCCAATGGTAGAGAGGCTGAGTCAGCAGCACGGGAATCACTTAGAGGGTGTTGTGGGTTAGAGGACGAGTGCAGCGGATAAGGAGGGGGAGAAGAGTCCAGTAGAGTCAAATCTTGTGACTCAGGAAGAACAGAGTTTGCAGGAGGAGGAGTAGTAGAGGGTTTGAGAGATCATGGGGGAAGGAGTAGGAGCAGAGGCAAGGGCAAAAAAAGGCTTCACCCATGGAGGAGGAGATTTGCAGAGGTCCTGAAAAGTTAAGATATATGGCTGTTGATCTGGATGACTATGTGGCCCCTGCTGAAAGACAATATCTCTGACTTCTTAAATTAGTGGTAAGTAGAAAGATCCTTCTAGGGGCCATACGACTCTAAAGGTGGGCCATTCTGAGGCACAGAGAGTCTGCCAGGTCTAGCGTTTTACTAAAAAAAGAAAGATTCTGAGCCCTTAAGCGAATTTTGGTCCAGTAATCAAGGGTCAGGGACAGAGGCATTGAAGTGCTCTGTCCCATGATGAACGATACACAAACTAAATGCAACGACACACGACACAGATATAACAAGACCATAAAGACAGGCAATGGACGTACATCACTGAGACCAGGAATCAGTAGACAGCAAAACCCGATGGAATGGCAATACCGAATCCGAAACAAAATATCACTGAATCGAGGAGACAATTGTTCCTTGATTTCCTGAGTCCTCTGCGACGTCCCCCAGGGAGGTGCCCTGTGTCTCTGTGAGAGGTCTCTCAGCCAAAGTCGGAGAGAACTCAGGCTCTTCATCGCAAGCGATATTGCCAAGCCCTAACATGAATCCTGAAACCAGAAAGAGGTGCCTTACTTGCTCCGAGAGGAGCCCTTTGGGGTCTCTCGTCCGCCAGTGACGGAACTCGGTGGAACGTCAATATGTAAAGGTCCGGCGAGTGTCAGAGGAAGAGACCACCAAGAGACTGTCTCATGCAACAGCAAAGGGTTTATTTGGGGTCCAGCATGCTGGGGCTCAGAGCTCACTTGAATAGAGCAGAGAGCCCTGACAACAGTTTAAGCAGGGATTATTTACTTTCCTTGAGAGGGCAGGGAGGAAGTATACTGATGGGTAAGGGCGAGTGGGCGGTTTACATGCAACCTGGTGAGGGAGCATATTCTACAGTTTGGCAGTTGGGGACAGCACATTCTGGGAACAAGATTAGCAAACAGTTCTCAAGATTTCAACAGTGTTTTGTTAAGCATACAGAAAAACAGGAAGTGACAATTAACTATTTTAATAACCTTTCACTACCGACTATCCTTTTGTACTGGATGTTCTCTTCTACATTCAATTATCCAAGGTACAAGGTTCTATGTCATTGTATATCGATTTATTCAAAGCTAAGTATCCCAATCAAGGGCCCAATGTTTTTCTGGGCTTCAAATGTTACTTAGATTTCTGTTTTCATACATATATTTCCCCTGTACATTCTTATACATATTGCAGGTTCCCAATACCATTATTCATTCAGCAGAATGATTCCTAACCCCGAATAGAATATGTTATCAATCCTAACCATACACTGTTACCTCAATCTAACTTTAGAGAAGAGCAGGGACAGAGTTGGTCTTACAATACAGGGATGTAGGGGATCTTCCACGTGCTGAGAACCTCAAAGGTATATGCAGTAATGATCCCTGAAGAAGATGTAGGCACCTCTGAAGGACCGGATTGAGAAAAAGTCATCTTCCATGGCGAACAACCTGGTCATGATGAAGGGTTGTGTCTGAATCAGCCTCTCTATTCTTAATGTAGAAAAGATGGAAAAATGAGACCTGTGTGGAAAGCTGTTCCCGGGTGCCTATGGTTGATATACCATTCTAACTTGTGAATGTGTCACAGTAAGCAGGGGCAGCCTCCATCTAAAGGGACCCTTGGAAGCAACTGTTAGGACAAAATGGTTGCCAAGGCAGTGACCTCATTCAGTTCCTGAAGGAAGTGACCTGACCTCACTTCCTTGGTGATGGAATGTGGGATCCAGGAAGCCAGGCACACAGAGCCAGTCCCAGTTCCACTCCAATTGGTCTCACTTGTTGGATTTACCAAGGACAGAGTCAAGCTATCTTGGTACCTACAGATGTGAGGATGGCCAAATGCCAGGGATGCTCTGAATAGGGGCCTTTCCTGAGAAAGCAGGTAGTGGCACACCAATGGATTTTACATTTCTCAGTGAAGAAACCCTGGTTTGTTCCTTCTAATTACCTATTGTTCTGTTGCCCTGAATTTCAGTAAGGTCTTTGCCTCAGGCCAACCCTTTAGAAAGCCTGAAGAAAGAGTTTTCAAATAGAAATGAATGGGCAACATCTGTGGCTCTTTGCTTAATTGCTTTGGAGAGGGATGTGTCTGAATCAGCCTCTTGGCCTGTGTGAGGCTATGGCTTAGATTCTCAGCACCTGATGGATCTAAAGAAAGATTTTATGTGCGCATCCAAAACCAAAATGGCCAAAAGAGCAGTCACTGTGGGTGAAGTATCTCGCATTCCTCTGTAAGGTTCCTGACTTCCATCAAGTGAGAATAGGAATCTTTGGGTCAAATGAGTTCTTCCAAGCCCTGCAGAGGCCAGCCCATAGCTGCTAGGGCTTTCTCATGACACCAATTAACATTAACAATCTAATCCCCAAGGTAGGTAGTCCTCAATTTGGAGAAGCAGAGCAGTATTAACGGCAGGCCTATTTGATCATTCCTGGTTCACAAGAAGGGTGTCCCGGCCACCCAGATTTAGGCAAATGAGGGGCTGGGGAGCTTATTTTGGATACTGACTTGGGCTGCGCCCCTCATGTAAACCTCCAGCCAGAGTTTATGATGAGTGTCTATATGGCAGAACATGAGGGCCATGTGGGAGTGTTTTGATTTTGTTTGTGGTCATTTGTGTGGCAGTTGGAAGAGATGACTGGGTCCACCTGGGCTCGAACTTGCTGTGATTCCCCTTAGAGACTGAGTTCTGGAACTGACCTCAGAGGAGTATTGCCATGAATTGTGTTGGGATTTAAGAGGCCACGCATGAGAGTCGCCCTAGGAAACTGATATCTAGTTCGAGGGTGGCTTTCCACAGGACACTGGGAATCTCAGCCAGGATATTATATGCTTTTATTCTTAAAGACTTGGCAGCCATAATTAAGATTCAAAACACGCATGGCCTCCATCTCATGGGATTCTTGGAAGCAACTGTTAGGACAAAATGGTTGCCAAGGCAGTGAAATCATTCTGTTCCTGAAGGAAGTGACCTAACCTCACTTCCTTGGTGATGGAACTCTCTGAACTTGGGATCCAGGAAGCCACTTAAACAGTGCCAGTCCTAGTCCCAGTCTCAGTGTTTTCACTTTTTGGATTTCCCGAGGACAGAGTCATTCTTTCCTGCTAACTACTGATGTTAGGATGGCCAAATAACAGGAAAGCTCTGAAGAAGGGCCTTTCCAGAGAAAGAAGGTAGTGCCTCACTGCTGGCTCCTGACAACTTCAGAGAGGTGACCAAAGACACCAGATCTGAGACACACAGGCCATTTTGGGGGAACATTGTATGGCCCTCCAGTCACAGGACACTCCGGATAGTCACAGACCTACTTGTGGGAAGGAGGTGTCTTTGTGGGTGTGGGTGTGAGTTTGTGGTTTTCTCTCATGTTCTGAAAGCATCACGGGAGTTCCAGGGTTTTCAATCATTCGAAGCCAGCGAGTTCCCTTAGCCGGGCCAGCTTCCTCCTGGGGAGGTGGGGCTGTGTGTGCTGTGGGGGAGTTATCTGGAGGGCGTAGGCCCAGCTTAGCTTCCTCCAATGGCGGAGAGGCTGAGTCAGCTGCAGGGGAATAACTTAGAGGGGGTTGGTGGTTGGGGGATGAGGGCAGGGTATAAGGAGGGGGATGAGAGTCCAGTAGAGTCAAATCTTGTGACTCAGGGAGAACAGAGGGTGGTGGAGGAGGAGAAGCAGAGGGTTTGAGAGATCATGGGGGAAGCAGTACGAGCAGGGATAGGGACAAGGAAAGGATTCACGCATGGAGGAGGAGACTTGCAGAGGTCCTGCAAAGTTAAGATACATGGCTGTTGATCAGGATGGCTATGTGTGCGCAGCTGAAAGACAATATCTCTGACTTTTTAAATTAGTGGGAAGAGGAAAGATGCTTCTAGGGGCAATCCGACTTGAAAGGTGAAACATTCTGAGGCACAGACAGTCTGGCAAGTCTGGAGTTTTACTGAAAAAGAAAGATTCTGAGCCCTTAAGCGAACTTTGGTCCAGTGATCAAGGGTCAGGGACAGAGACATTGAAGTGCTCTTTCCCATATTGAAAGATACACAAACAGTGAATGCAACAACACACAACACAGACAAGACAAGACAATAAAGACAGGCAATGGACGTCCAAAACTGAGACCAGGACTGCATAGCAGGCAAAACCCTATGGGCTGGCAATACCGAATCTGAAACAAAAAATCACTGAGTCGAGGAGACAATTGTTCCTCGATTTCTCAAGTCCTCGGTGGCATCCCCCAATACCATTATTCATGCAGCAGAATGATTCCTAACCCAAATCGAACATGTTATCAACCCTGACCATATACTGTTACCTCAATCTAACTTTTCAGAAGAGCAGGGACAGAGTTGGTCTTACAATCCAGGAATGTAGGGGATCTTCCACCTGCTGAGAACCTCAAAGATCCATGCAAAAATGATCCCTGAAGAAGATGTAGGCAGCTTTGAAGGACCTGATTGAGCAAAAGTCATCTTCCATGGCGAACAACCTGGTCAGGATGAAGGGTTGTGTCTGAATCAGCCTCTCTATTCTTAATGTAGAGAAGATGGACCAAATGAGACCTGTGTGGAGAGTTGTTCCCAGGTGCCTATGGTTGATATACCATTCTAACTTGTGAGTGTGTCACAGGAACCAGGGGCAGCCTCCATCTCATAGGACCCTTGGAAGCAACTGTTAAGACAAAATGGTTGCCAAGGCAGTGAACTCATTCTGTTCCTGAAGGAAGTGACCTCACCTCACTTCCTTTGTGATGGAACTCTCTGATCTTGGGATCCAGGAAGCCAGTTAAACAGTGCCAGTCCTAGTCCCAGTCCCAGTGTTCTCACTTTTTGGATTTCCCTAGGACAGGGTCATTCTTTCTTGCTAACTACTGATGTTAGGATGTCTAAATGGCAGAAAAGCTCTGAAGAGGGGCCTTTCCTGAGAAAGAAGGTAGTGCCTCACCGCTGACTCCTGACAACTTCAGAAAGTTGGCCAAAGACACAAGATCTGAGACAGGACAGGCTATTTTGGAGGAACATTGTATGGCCCTCCAGTCAGAGGACACTCCAAATAGTCACAGACCTACTTGTGGGAAGGAGGTGCCTTTGTGGGTTTGGGTATGAGTTTGGGGTTTTGTCTCATGTTCTGAGAATAGGTAGGAAAGGCGGTTTGTTTGGTTTGGAGTGAACTATTTCTAGTAAGTCTTTTGACAATGTGAGTGTTTCTATGTCTGTAATTCACTGTCCGTGGTTGTAGACATTAGAAAAGATAATGCATCAGTGGATGTGTCCTGTCTATGAGAAAGCTCCCCAGCATTCATTCTACCAAATTTAGGAATGGACTGCCGCTTGCCTTATGGATGGCCAACTCCTGCTATGGCTAAAAGAACAGTCATTGTGGATAGAGTCTCTTGACTTCCTCTGTAAGGTTCCTGATCTCAATTAAGTGAGAATAGAGATCCTTTGGGTCAAGTGAATTCTTTAAATCCTACAGAGGCTAGCTCATAGTTGCTTGGGTTTTCTCATGACATTAATTCACATAAAGAATCTAAAACGCACAGTCAGTAGGCCTCAAATTGGAGAAGCGGAGCAGTATTAATGGCAGGCCTATTTGATCACTCCTGGTTCACAGGAAGCATGTCCAGGCCACCATGACTTTAGGCAAATGAGGGGCACGGGAGCTTATTTTGTACACTGCCTTGGGCTGCACCCCTCAAGGAAACCTCCAGCCAGAGGTTATGATGAGTGTCTATATATAAGAAGATGAGGGCAATGTGGGAGTTTTTTGGTTTTAATTGTGGTCATTTGTGTGGTGGTAGGAAGAGATGACTGGGTCCACCTGGGCTTGAACTCTGGTGTGATTCCCCATAAAGACTGAGTTCTGGAATTGACCTCAAAGAAGTATTGCCATGAATTGTGTTGGCATATTAGGAGGCCACACATAAGATTGGCCCTTGGAAACTGAGATCTACGCCCAGAGTGGCTTTCCACAGAGCACTGGGAATCTCAGCCAGGATATCACATGATTTTATTGTGAAAGATTTGACAGCCATAGTTGAGAGTCAAAACACACATGGACTTCACATTGTAGACCTCAATGGGCCTGGGTTCATGTGAACTTTTTGCCACTCTTTGTGAAGCCTCTCCTGTGATAGACCTCCAGAGCTTTCATTGAAATTAGCTTCCTCACCATTTGATGGTTATTGAATTAATTGAAAAACTCAGTGCCTCCAACTTCATTCTTGAAATATGGCTCAATATATAACATGAACTTTTTGTAATTCCCATGACCAGGTGGCACTGGAGAACCATTGGATATCCTGTTGCTGATCATGAGTGTACCAGACAGTGCCTTGATTGACTGGGTTTCACGAAAATTGTGAAGATCAGAGATGCCAGTTAGTTGGACCCTGCTGAGTAGTGGGCCTAGAACAAAGGTGGCCAGGTGTGAAATAAAACTGCTATGGTAGTTTCATGTGGATCTACCATTGGCTTCCAAATGACTTCGACTAACATTGTGCAGTCAGCAGACCCTTATATGTAAAGGCATCATGTTGTATGGATAGGTTTCAGGGCAATGTTCAGAATCAGGTTGCTTTGGTAAAGGGGGCAAGCTATGTTGGACAGAAGCCTGGTTGGTGCATAATCCTACAGACCCTGTCCCACCACACGTGACAAAACTCCATCCAGCACTGTGTCCCAGTTGAACTCCTTGTATTTCGTGAAGCAATTACCGAACTCCCAGTGCATCAGGAAGAAAAATCATGAAAATTGGAGGATGACCAAATGGCTTCACAGTCCACACGAGGAGACACTTAGACACCAGTGGCCACAGTTGACCTACAAAGAGAGAATTCAGCACTGCTGCCTCGTGTTCATTGGAAAATAAGATACCATGACCTCCAGGTCACATAGATGTAGACACAGCTTTGATGGTCTCACTACAAAGGAAGCTAAATCTCCTGACAACGTATATTTCAAGTGCCCAACCTCAGAGGCATTTTCTCCAGAAGTCTTTGGGCCAGCAGAGCTCCATGTTTGTGGAGTGTTTACCTTGTCACTTACTTTTGGAAACTCCTCTTCCACCTCTAAGGTTGTGAACTCCGGAGCATATTCAATTCCAGATATGTATTCACAGATTTTCTAACTCATCTCCTCTAAATGTGGTATTTGGGGCGAAGGTAATATCAAGGCATTGTTCTGGATGAGAGTGGGAAGATTTTTGTGTAGCACATATTTGCATACACATTGGATTCATTTTCCAATTTTCCATTCGAAATACTCAATCCCTGATACTATCCCATACCCTACTAGACTCTGACTACTAATCCTAACATGATGGAGAAAAATAACCCAAACAGAATAGAAATACAAGCAAATCAAAGAGTCGTGTTGTATAGTTGAACTTGCCTTTTCTATTATATAGCGTAGGAGTTATAAATCTAGTCAATTTTTTGTTGAAAGAGTTTTCCATGTGTTTTTACACTTATCAAATATATGAATTCCTGTCTCCCCCATTTCTCTGTATCCTATTCAGTACATGTATTTTTAAATGCACATATAGAATCATACCTTGTATCACACGTATTTTCTTGTGAGGTGGCTGACTTGGCAGATACAAATTGTGAGAAGAGATCACTCCTCCTAAATGCTGTTGGAACTGAAAATTCAACCTATGGGTGGGCTTCCTAGTTGAACAACTTATACATAAATCCATGTTCAGTAAAATGAATGAATACTTTTGGATACGTGGATGATATATATTTCACGATTAATTTCGATTGGCATATATATTGCTAGTTTTTAATGTCTCTGTGTGTGTGTGTGTGTGTGTGTGTGTGTGTGTGTGTGTATATACACACACACTGTCCAGATTTTACTAAATATGAAATATATGTGTCTTTTGGCCACTCTTTTGGAAGCCTTACCTGTGAGAGTTCTGTAGAGCTTTCATTGAAATGAGCTTCCTCAACATTTAATGGTTCCTGAATGAATTGTAACCCACAGTGCCTCCAACGTCATCCTTGAAAAATGGCTCAGTAAATACCATAAAATGTTTGAAATTCCCATGACCAGGTGTCACTAGAGAACCTTTGGAAGTCTTCTTGCTGATCATGAGTGTACCAGACAGTGCCTTGTTTGACTTGTTTTCTTAAAAATTGTGTAGAACAAAGATGCCAGTAAGTTGTAGCCTGCTGAGAAGTGGGCCCAGAGCTGTGGTGAGCAGGTGTATGATAAAACATCTGTGGTGGGGCCATGTGGTTCTGCCATTGACTTCCAAATGGATTTTGGCTGACATGGTGCAGCCAGCAGACCCTTATATGTAAAGGCATCTTGTTATATGGAGAGGTTTTAGGGCAATGATCAGAATCAGTTTGTTATGGACAAGGGGCCAAGCTATGTGGGATAGAAGGCTGGTTGGTGAATTCGTCTGCAGACCCTGACCCTCTACACATGACATAACTCCCTCCAGCACTGTTTCCCAGTTGAACTCCTTGTATTTCATGAAGCAAATGCCAAAATACCAGTGCAGAAACAAGAAACATCACGAAAATTGTAGGAGGAACAATTGGCTTCACAGTCAAGAAAGGGAGACACTTAGCCCCCAGTGTCCACAATTTACCTACAAAGAGAGAATACAGCACTGCTGCCTCATGTTCTTTGGATAATAAGAAACCAAGTCCTCCAGGTCACATAAATGCAGACCCATCTTTGATGGTATCACTACAAAGGAAGCTAAAGCTCCTGACAACAACATATATTTCAAGTGCCCAACCTCAGGGGCAGTTTCTCAAGAAGTCTTTAGGCCAACAAAGTTCCACGATTGTGGAGTGTTCATCCTGTCCCTTACTTTTGAAAACTCCTCTACAACCCCCAAGGTTGTGATCTCCTGAGCATTTTCTATTCCAGATATGTATTCACCGATTTACTAATTCTTCTCTTCTAACTGTGTCTTACTTGGGGTGAAGGTAATGTCAAGGCATTGTTCTGAATGAGAATGGGTAGATTTTTTGTAGCACATATTTGCATACACAATGGATTCATTTTCCTATTTTCCATTCGAATTACTGAAATCTGACACCAACCCATACCCTACTAGAGTCTGCCCACTAATCCTAATATGATGGAGAAAAATAACCCAAGCAGAATAGAAATACAAGCAGTTCAGAGGAGGCATGGTGTATTGTTGGACTTGCCTTTTGCATGATAAAGTGTAGGTGTTATAAATCTGGTAAATTTTTAATTGAAATATTTCTCCATGTGTTTTGAAAGGTATCAAATATGTGAATTCCTGTCTCCCTTTATCTGTTGCCTATTTAGCACATGTATTTTTATATGCACATATAGAATGCTACCTGGTACCACACGTAAATTCTTGTGAGATGGCTGACGTGGCAGATAAAGATTGTGAGAAGAGATCACTCCTCCTAAACGCTGTTGGAACTGAGAAGTCAACCTATGGGTGAGCTTCCTAGTTGAACAACATTGTACATAAATCCATGTTCAGTAAAATAAATATTTTTGGATCTGTGTATGATATGTATTTCATGATGAATTTCGATTGTCATATATATTGCTGCTTTTTAATATCTCTGTGTGTGTTTTGTGAAAAATCTACACTCTCTAGATTTTTCAAAATATGAAATATATGTCTCTTATTATACACTCCCTAAATTCATTCATGTTCATGTATGTGGTTTTATAATCAAATTTTCACAAGATTATATTCAGAAATATTCATCCTCCTCAAGTACATATTTTTTTTCTAGTACTGAACACTCACTTCAGTGAAAGGTGCATACAAATCCTTATAGTTCTAAAGTAACTGACCCAGTTTAACATCAATGCAAGTAGATTCCTATGGGAAATGTTGTGTATTTTAATGTTCATTTTTATTCAACACTGGTACATTACTATTTCTTCAATTTATGGACAACTTAGAAAATACATTTCATCCGCATTTCACAAATTTAAAGGCATTTGGTACACTTTCAATCACTTCCTGCTTCAGATCACACGTATTCCTCCTTTTTTTTTTGACTGGTCTTTTCATGATACTTCTTCCTAACGCATTATATTTGATTTCCATAATTATTTTGAAGCAAAACTCACACACTCTTTATGATAAACCATAACACTAATAGTACCATTAGATGTATAATTGGTTGGAATGAATGATTGTATATCAATATAAGATTTCCTGTATATTTTCAGATATCAATTTATTCCAATTTCTAAAGTTGAAACCAGTTATATTATTTATTCACAGTATGGACTATTCATCCATTATCTCTATATTCATAGACGCAGAGTACAACTTTTTTATTCCAAATACTAATTTATGAGTTTTCAGAATATAGCTCCCTTTAATGGTGGGAGAAATACTCATGTCACCAGATCTACATATATATTTTATCATAGTAATATTATGGATAAAAAATTCAAAGGTCACACTTATGTTTGTACCAACGCCTAAATTGCATGTGAGTAAGAATTACTAAAAACATCCATGTCCAGGGTGCCTAAGGCTCTCAAATGTCAATCCTATTGGTGAGGAGATATTTGTTTCATGCTAAGATTATATATTCAACCTCAACCCTGTTGAAAATGTCTAATCCTCTCACTCACTTTATACTTTGCCTTATTTCTTAATGTCACTATTGATATCTATTTTTCTACATATTTTGCCCAGTTCATCATAGTGACTGATTCTTCACATTTTCTGACATTTACATTCATTCTCTAACAAAAACCCTATTACTAAAAAAGTCTTGGTCCAACTCCTAGACTCACTCTTCTTCCAAAACTTACTATCTTCCTAATCCTCCCGACTACCACTTCTTGACTGGATGTTCTCTTCTACATTCAATCATCTGAGGTATAGTGTTTTATTCCATTCTATATCAATTTATCTCAGACCTCAGTGCAGAATGTAATTCAAAGCTAAGTATCCCAATCAAGGGCCCAATACCTCTCAGCGCTTCAAATCTTACCTAGATTTCTGTTTTCATACTTATATTCACCTATATATTCTTATAAATATTGCAGGTTTCCAATACCATTATTCATCCAGCAGAATGATTCCTAATACAAATCGAACATGTTATTAATCCTAACTATACACAATTCCCTCAATCTCACTTTACAGAAGAGCAGGGACAGAGTTGATCTTACAATACAGGAATGTAGGGGACCTTCCAACTGCTGAGAACATCAAAGGTCCATGCAAAAATGATTCCTGGAGAAGATGTAGGCAGCAATAAAAGACCTGAGAGAGCAAAAGTATTCTTTCATGGCAAACAACCCAGTCAGGATGAAAGGATGTGTCTGAATCATCCTCTCTCTTCTTAATGTAGGGAAGATTGACCAAACTAGGCCTGTGCAGACAGGTGTTCCCAGGTGCCTATGGTTTTTAAACCATTCTAACTTGTGAAAGTGTCACAGGAAGATGGGGCATGCTCCATCTTATGAGACCCTAGGAAGCAAATGTTAGGAAAAAGTGGTTGCCAAGGCAGTGACGTCATTCAGTTCCTGAAGGAAGTAACCTCACTTCACATCCTTGTTGATGGAACTCTCCGAATTTGGGTTCCAGGAAGCCAGGCACCCAGACCCAGTCCCAGCCCCAGTCCCAGTGATCCCAATTGTTTGGATTTACCAAGGACAGAATCAGTCTTTCATGGTACCTACTTATGTGAGGATGGCCAAATGTCAGGAAAGTTCTGAAGGGGGGCCCTTTCAGAGAAAGCATGTAGAGGCTCACTGCTGGCTCCTGACAACTTCACAGAGTTGTCCAAGGAGACCAGATCTGAGACAGGACAGGCCATTTCTGGGGAACATAGTATGGTGCTCCAGTTAGAGGACACTCTGGATAGCTCCAAACGAACATGGGGAGTGAGGTGCCTTTGTGCGTGTGAGTGTGGGTTTGTGGTTTTTTCTCATGTCCTGAGAATAGTTAGAAAAGGTGGTTTGTTTGGTTTCTAGTGAACTGTTTCTAGTTAGTCCTTTGAAAAGGTGAGTGTTTCTATGTCTGTGTATCCCAGTGTGTCCGTAGTTGTAGACATTAAAAAAGAGAATGTCTCAGTGGGTGTGTCCTGTCAAGGAGAAAACTTCCCAACATTCATCCTGCCCAATTCATGAATGGACTGTGGCTTGCCTTATCACTGGGAAACACCTACTATCTTCCTACGTTCCTGTATTCTTCCTGAATTCTGGCCACTCTCCAGAATAGGCTCATGGTTTTGTGTCCAAGATATGGACCCCTTCCAAGCTCTGTGACATGGCCATGTTTTGGATACCTGAAGGGAATGGCAAGCATCTCAGAAAACTCAGATATCAATGTGACCAGTAAAGTCTCAGTGGAGAAACCCTGCTTTGGTCCTTTTGATTACCTATTGTTATGTTGCCCTGAATATCAGGAAAGTCTTTGCCTCAGGCCACCCCTTTGTGAAGCCAGAAGAAAACAGTTTTCACATGGAAATGAATGGGAATTACCTTTGTGTTTTACAATAATACCTTCAGAGTTTAGGCTCTCATAAACTTAAAAATACATTTAGATTGTATCTCAGTGTAGAAAGTATGATGGAACTGTAAATATCTTATTGAAAAGAAGTCCAATTATAGAACACAAATGACAGACATAAATCTCCAACATGTTTTACTTTTAAGCCTAGAATTACCATACAACCTTAGAACACCAGCTTGATACAATGCTCTTTTGAAGCTTCTACCTTACAGACTTGTATACCTGGAAGATATGAACACATTAACACCACAATTACATTGATGTTTTTGTATTAACCAAGTTTAGCTTTTTAAAGAAATAACATGGCACAATTTTGTAAAAACAGTACTAGTTTAACCAGCTGGTTAATTTTTTAAGATTACTTGCTCAAAACTTACACATATAACCAACTTACACAAAACTTTTTTATTATTAAACCTTTTAATTACTTAATCATATAGACTCTCTTATCCAGAAACACATTTTCCCTCTATTAAATCTATATCTAGAACCTTTTAGTTTCTCTTTTCCATTTGTTAACCTCTTTCTGTTCACATTTTGAAACAATACATGTAAATTTCTGAATTTAAGCAGATTATTTTATAGACATCAACATTATACTAGGGCGTTTTTGAACACCTAGAAAACTTATAGGCCTATTTTTAAAGACATCTTTATTTTTATCTTTTTACCCAATTTGAATTGAACCATTTGAATCACATGAATCAAAGATATTTGAATCCATTTTTAAATTTCTCATGAGCGCTCCTCATCTATCAATTGTCATATCACTGCATTATATATTGACTTACACACATACAGGCATACCGACATACAACACATAACACAAATGTAACACATAACACAATAGTAAAGGCCTTGTAGCTTTTTCAGGTGAAATCTCCATTGCAATGTTTAAAAACTCCACAGTTGATCAAAAATAGATCTGATCCGAAAACATTTACCGATCTGCAGGATAAAGATTATGAGCTCAAAAAAAGAAAAAAAAATACAGAATCTAAGAAAAAGCAGGAGTCCTAAAAAAGATGACTATTCAGTAATTAGTAAATACCATATAATGTACTTATTCGTTGAGTCTAGTTTGAGTTCAGGTAAACATAAACTTTTACTCCTTTTTATCTGTCTCTTCCTGATTGCATATCAACTTAAGTCCTGACTGACGTCTCGAAAACTGGAAAGACGCGAATTTTGAGCAGAAACCTCATGCCTAAGGCATTATAGCTATGTCATAATTTCCAGGTTTGAATGTTGAAAATTATGATGCAAGTTCAAGATGTAATTCTCAAAATTTTATATCTTTAGATTTTTCTACACTAGAAAAATTTGCTCACACAAAACTGAAAATTGGATCATTTTTTGATAATATAAATGGCACCATCACAAAAAAGTTTCTATAAGATAATAACCCACTTTCTTTGTTCTGAAATTTCAAAAGTAGTATTAAGTTACATTAAATTGGCTGAAAAATTTTTTAAAAAACCACACACTGCCTTGGGTATCCGAAATTAAGCTTTAAATATTTCCAAGATTGTTGCTAATTAATGCCATTTCAATAAGCCAGACGAACCTTTTAATTTAGCACCATTTTTTTTTAAATCTTACACACTGAGGGGAACAGATACCATATCATAATTTATTTTCTTTGCCCAAGTTAATGCACTGGTATATCTAGTGGAATTTTCTCAGGCTACCTAGTTAAAAATTTAAACTCTTTAATATTTTTTTTAATCCTAAGTATTTAAGGTTTCTAGCATGAACTATCTGAAATCAAACTAAACAATTGTTTAAACCCAACTTTATACTGTAAGATAGTGCAATGCTTTAGAAACCCATTTAGATACCAGATTGTTACAATAATAAATCATCTTTTAGATACACATTCAGCCAAGATCATCCCCAAGAAACAATCTATAATATCAACATATTACTGCATTCATTCTCCCTTTTGTTAAGCAAACAGAGGTGGAGTAATCCTTAAAGTGCAGGTAAGGAACAAGGGAGTTCCCCACAGCAAAATGGCTTGGGCAGCTGCTGCGAGTCCCTTAGCCTCACTTTTTACTTACAGGATTAGTTCCTCTGGTTTGGTTTGACCCCAGGCACCAGGCATATTCTATATCTCCCAACTTTTCAGTAGTCAGCTCCCAAATAGTTCATTTTCTGCTTGCAGTTTTTTGAGTTCTAGGCTTCCCCAAGAGGGCAGAGTGGGGACTCCTTTAAAGTCCACTCTGGGGTGTCAAAATTTATGACTGAAGGTTTGGATCCCATCCCCAAATCCAATTAATGCCAATTTAATAATGAGGACAGGGTTTTGAGAAAAGTTTATGCGAGATATCAAAGTTCTTAGACCCCAGGCATTTCCCTCTGCAGTTGGCTTGCTCAACCCAACTATGGAAAGAAAAGAAAACAGTGCTTCCCTAATCTCGCTTAACAAAGGGGAGTAAAGTACATCAAAGTTCTTTAAAACACAGCTAAGAGAGGTGTAAAAGGTGAGAACAGAAAAGCTGGCGGTTCTATTGACTTTTGGTCCCTCACAGGAGAAGCATTAGGTTAAAATTTAGCTAAAGTTACTTCCACACATCTAAGGCAGGTTGGAACACGGGACTCTGCATCGGTCCACACAATGCCTTCACATTTAACAGAAACACAGACAAAAAGACACACAAAGACCATCATGCAGCTCCCGTTTGTTCACAACCCTAAGACTTTCAAACTTGTGACTCAGTGAGAATGGAGAAAAGAGGGGGAGGTGCAGAAGGTTTGAGTGATAGGATCGTGGGCAAAGGGGTCAGGTTGGAGCCAGGGACCAGAAAAGGCTTCAAGGACAGAGGCATGAAATGGCTTTGGCCCGTAATGAGAGTTACTCAAACAGAGACAATGACAATACAAACGTGACACAAACACGGACACACAGTTAACGTTTAACACGAGTTCAGAAGGAGAGATTAGAACCTAGTAACTGGCAAAACCTGATGGGTTAGACCACAAAGACAGACAGTGAATTCAACCTGAGAGACATAAGTAGCCAGCAAGACCTGTCAGGTTGGCAGCAGAGTCACCTAATTAGGACACATCCGTCCCTCCCCGAATCGTCCAAGGAGTCCCTTGCAAGGACGTGGTCTGTGGCTTCAGGACATGTCTGTCCACCACCGCCAGTGGGAACTTACGCTCTCTGCTGGCAGCCACTCTGCCAACAAAAACCGAAAACTGAAAAACCAAACCTGGTAGGAAAGATGGCCGCTGCGTACGGGGGTTGCTGAAATGCTGAGTGTGGTGCTCAGTGCAGCGGCTTTAATTGAGATTTTGTGCAGTTGGTTAGAGCTCCTTTTACCGTTAATCTGTAGTAGACCACTTGCCAAGCAGCAGGAAGAACAAAGAGATGGAAAAAGAGACGCTTGGCTGCTCAAAGCCATGGGCGCTTTGCGCCCATCTGCTTCCTCTTTCGCTTCGCTCCAGGCAGAGAACCTGAATGTGTAATCAGCAGTGGATTGTAAGTACCTGATGCAAAGAAAGTTCAGTTACTTCCGCCCCCTTTTTTAAAATATTTTTATATACAGGGAGAGTTTATGGACTGGGATTGTTCGCTGGGCTGTGGTTTCTGTGCCGAAAATCCACTCCTCAGGAGCCACCATTTGCTTTCTGCTGGCTGTCTTGATGACTCTGTCTAAATTGTCCGGCTGCCGCATCTAGAGGTTGGAGCTGGGCTAAGGGCCGAGTCCTGTCCTCTGAAGGCTGGACCGTGGCCTCGAGCGCCTAGGTCGCCTGTTCGCCGCTGCACCTTCGGGCAGAGCCTGTCTCTGGGGTCATTCTGCATTCCCCTGCTAAGGGACCTGTGCTCTGGAGGAGGGGTCTGGAGAGCCATGGTGGCAGCTGCTTGGGCCCCAGGGGATGGGCACCGGGCTGAGGAGCAATGGAGGCCGCGGTGGTTCCGCTATAGTCACAGTCGAGCGCAGCACCCATGAGCGCAGCTAACGTGAGCATGGTCCAGAGGCAGAGGCAATGGCGGCAAGGATTCATTTCTAGAAATCTGGACTTGAAACAGAAGCAGTAGTGTTACAATCCCAAGAACTTGCTTATGCCAGGAAGCTGTAAGGGTAACATGAATATCATTGAGGAGATCTAACATGGTGGCAGGTGCAGAGAGATCAAGTCTCTGACATCTTCAAATGTGCGGGCATAGGGAGCCGTAAACTGTCTAAATGCTGTTTGCTCAGGATCACTAGGCAATGCTCAGCTGATGTGGATCTGGGGCGTACAATCTGGGCCCCTCAGAACACACACACCGAGTCCGCATATGCTGCATTCAACCTCCAGTTCGCCTGCTTCTCATGACTCAGCACTAAAGATCCCGCTGAAATAATTGGTCGGCCCTTCTGAATTTACAGAGGTAAAATCCAACTGAGCCTTCATAGGCAGTGGCCAAAGGACTGAAATGGGGCTTGGGAAAGTCAGTCAGGACTCACCCGTTGCATTGGTCACCCGGCAAAGGGAAAGAACGGTCACCATTTGCACGAGATACCACCATGGCAGAGAACTGACATCACGAGTGGAGGAGATATCTTCATTGAAACCTTTGTGACAGGTGTTTAATCCCCTAGCCATCTCTCTCCACACAGTGGAGAAACCTTAAGAGCCCCTCCCAGCTCTTTCATAACGGCCCCTCCTAGCTCTCCTGTGAGCTCCATAGCCAGACCGAGGGAATCAGGAGTGGCATTGGACTTGCGTTCAGGAGCTCTCGGCTACCGCTCCCACCAGTGCAGACAACTGAGGTCTCTTGCACCAGCTACCAGGGGCGTGGCTCCTGGAGGGCAAGCAAATTTGCTGAGGGTTCTCAGCCCCAAGCTCTACAAACTTAGGGGCTGAGGGAGGCAAACAGGGAGAGTGTGCCCAGGTATTCATGAAAACAGGGCTCCCAGGAGCAGCAGAACTGGCGTGTAGCCAGTATTGTGGTGAGCGGGGCCTGGTTTGAGGAAACACAAGAGAAGGCCCTAGGCACTCAGGATTGGAGACCCACCCAGTCTGGGACTTAGAGCTGCTGCACAGTTAATGGTTCCCACCTTTGAGAGGAGAAGCTTGGCCCAGTGGGCACAGCACCACCTACTTTAAGAGAAGTTAATCGAAATCTATGACTGCATTTATGTTTTTTTTTCTTTTTCTTTCATTTTTATTTTTTGTTGGTGTAGTTGTTCTTTAACTTATTTTATGTTTTCAATTTTTTTTATTTTATTATTAGTAGTATTATTTCTTTAAATTTTAATTTTCATTTTTTTATTATCATTATTATTTTTTTTAATTTCTTCCTTTCTTTATTTTCAATTTTTTTTCTTTTTGTTATTTCTGTAGGTGTTATAAGTACCACCTGGTATGGTCCTTTCCAGTGGGGTTCCAGGGATGACACCTGATGTCATCTTACGTAGACAAAGTCTCTTACTTGATATCGATGTGGAGTCCCCTTGTCCCCAGGTTGGTAGGCAGTGGCCAGCCGTTTTCACAGGTATCCCTGAGTTCTTTCAAGAGCTTTAAATCTGTCAAGCAAGGGGTGTGAAAGGGATCGTTAGGTCTTAGAGTTGGGGTTAGGTCTCTTCCTGGAGGAGGGGCACCATAGAGAATTTCATAGGGGGTGAGGTTACACAAAAAACAGAGTGAGTATTTCCTTCATGAAACAGTGCATAAGGCAGTAGCATAGTACAATCTTTTATTCCGGTCTCTAAGCTTAATTTTTTAAGGTCTGTTTAATGGTTATATTCATTCTTTCCACCTGTCCTAAACTCTGGGGTATATAAGCACAATGTAACTTCCAATTAATCCCCAGGGTCCTGGCTAACCCCTTACTTATCTGGCCCACGAACGCTGGTCCAGTATCAGACCCTTTTAACTTAGGCAGGCCATATCTTGGAAAAATATCTTCTAGGATCTTCTTGACCAAAATTTGCGCTATTTCTTTTCTTTTCTTTTTTCTTTTATTTTGAGGGGAAGGCTTCAATCCATCTTTAAAATGTACCTACAAAGACTAGGAGATATTTAAGTCTATACCTTGCTGGCTTAATTTAAGTAAAGTTCACTTCCCAGAATTGTCCTGGTTTGGTACCTCGTAGGTGCTTTCCTGCAGGAAGCTTGGAAGGGTAAGCATTAACTAATTGATGGACCCGACAGGCTTTTGTTACCCATTCAGTTATTTCCTTCACTGTGAGTCGGTTAGTGGAAAACTCTGTTCTTGATCCTTCAGGAATGCCTGCAGATTCTTTGAACCATGGTGAGTGAGTTGATGTACATTTTCTACTGACATAGTTAGAGCCGTGACTCTTGGAATTTCTACTGAAGGATTTAGAAATTCCACTTGGGGGCCTTCAGGGTTAAAAGTTATTTTGGCCCAGAGCTTGGTGAGCAGATCTCTGTCCATCAATGGGGCCAGGCATTCTGGGATTACTAGGGAGAAATGATGGATTTTTCCTTTCCCCAAGTCAATGGTCCTCTTCGTTGTCCAAGTCCGATATTTACTGCCATTAGTTTTTTGAACTAGAGACCTTTTATTAGATACAGCGCCTATTGTGGCTTTAAGGGCTGAGTATATTGCCCCGGTATCCAGTTTACTGGGGTCTCCTCCACTTCAAAAGTTTCCCTGAGCTCGGGGAAGGGATATGAGACCCGACTTTCTTAGTCATCCTCCAGAGTCAGAATGGCTGGCTGGCCTGGCTGTCACTTTCTAAGGCAATTTTGACCCAGTGTCCTTTTTCTTTAGAGTAGGCACATTGATCTGAGGCCAGGGGTGGCCTCTGTCGTGGGCCAACTTATCCCTTCTTGTCTCCCTGTTTCTTAATTTCTGGCCTATTTGTTGTTGTGACCAGGACCTTAGTCAACACCTTAGTCTGCCTTTTGCTTCATTAACCTCACTTTGCTCCCTTCTCTTCCTCAGTTTCTCTCTTACAGTATATCTTCTCAGATTCTCTGACGAAATCTCTCAAAGTGATATCTTGTAATCAATCTAAGCTTTGTAAATTTGTTTTAATATCGATTGCAGTTTGCCCATCATGACAGATGCCTTCTGATTCTCTGCCTGAGGATCGAAAGGAATATATGTCCTATATGACTCCATAATTCTCTCTAGAAACATAGAGGGAGATTCATCTGGCCCTTGAATAATCTCTCTTACCTTGGCCAAATTAGTTGGTCACTAGCGGCTGTTTGGAGACCCAGTATTAGAACCCAGCTATAAGTGGACAGAAGCTCCCTACTTTCAAAGGTGTTGGGGTCACAGTTGGGTCGGTTAAAGGGAAAGCCGGCTTTGATTATGTTGGGTAGTTGTGTTGGATGAACATCTGGTCCGAGGATATTTTTTTCTAGGTTCCTGGAGGATTCCCTTTTGTTCCTCTGTCTTGAAGAGAGTTCCTAGGAGTTGTTGGCAGTCTTCTGAAGTAGGCTGTTGTGAAAACATTAATGACTCAACCACACCTGAGAGCTGTGTTGGGTACTCGGAAAAGGGGGATTGTAATTTTTTAAGTTATATAGGTCTGGAGAGAGGCCAATACTGGTAGGCTTGCATTTTTCCCCATGGCCATCGATAACCATTGGCCTCTAGGGAAGGAGGGGGAGCATCCCGAGAGTTCCAGGGTTTTCAATCTTTTGCCACCAGTGCATTCCTTTAGCTGGGCCAGCTTCCTCCATGGGAGAAGGTGCTGTGTGTGCCACAGGGAAATTATCTGGAGGGCGCTGGGCCGGCTTAGCTTCCTGCAATGGACGAGAGGCTGAGTCAGCAGCAGGGGAATCACTTAGAGTGTGTTGGGGGCTGGGGAACCAGGGCAGGGGATAAGGAGGGGGAGGAGAGTCCAGTAGAGTCAAATCTGGTGACTCAGGGAGAACAGAGGGTGGAGGAGAAGAAGAAGAAGAGTGTTTGAGAGTTCCTGGGGGAAGAAGTTGGAGCAGGGGCAGCGGCAAGGATAGGCTTCACCAATGGAGGAGGAGCTTTGCAGAGGTCCTGCTGAGTTAAGATACATGGCTGTTGATCCAGATGGCTATGTGGCCCTGGCTAAAAGCCAATATCTCTGACTTTTTAAATTAGTGGGAAGTAGAAAGATCCTTCTAGAGGCCATTCAACTCCAAATGTTTTCCATTCTGAGGTACAGAGAATCTGCAACATCCGGCACTTTACTAAAAAAGAAAGATTCTGAGCCCTTAAGCGGACTTTGGTGCAGTGATCAAGGGTCAGGGAAAAAGGCATTGAAGTGCGCTGTCCCATAATGAAAGATACACAAACAGTGAAAGCAACGACACATGACACAGACAAGACAAGACAATAAAGACAGGCAATGGACGTCCAACACTGAGACCAGGACTGAGTTGCCAGCAAAACCCGATGGGCTGGCAATACCGAATCCGAATCAAAATATCACTGAGTCGAGGAGACTATTGTTCCTCAATTTCTGGAGTCCTCTGTGGTGTCCTCCAGAGACATGGCTTGAGTTCTGTAACACCACTGTCAGGCATCGTCAGAGAGAGCTCACACTCTTCATTGACAGTCAATTTGCCAAGCCCTAACCTGAAACCTGAAACCAGAAAGAGGCGCCTTACTTACCTGAGAGGGGTCCTTTGGGATCTCTCGTCCACAACTGCTCGATCAAGGTGGAACCTCCATATGTAAAGGTCGGGCTAGCGTCAGAAGAAGGGACAACCAAGAGACTTTATCATGCAACAGCAAAGGATTTACTGGGGGTCCAGCATGTTTGAGCTCAGAACTCACTTGAACAGAGCAGAGAGCCCTGAGAACAGCTTAAGTAGAGCTTATATACTTTCCTTGGAGAGGGCAGAGAGGGAAGTTTATTGATGAGTCTGGGCGACTGGGCGGTTTGCGTGCAACCAGGTGAGGGAGTACATTCTGCAGTTTGGCAGTAGGGAACGGCACATTCTGGGAACAAGATTAGCAAATATTCTCAAAATTTCAAAAGTGTTTTGTTAAGCATACAGAAAAACAGGAAGTGACAAGTACCTATTTTATTAAGCTTTCACTACTGACTATCCCTTTTTTACTGGATGTTCTCTTCTACATTCAATCATCCAAGGTACAAGGTCCTATGCCCCTGTATATGGATTTATCTGAGACAACTTTGCAGAAAGTAATTCAAAGATATGGATATCAATCAGGGGCCCAATGCCCTTCTGGGCTTCAAATCTTATTTAGATTTCTGTTTTCATACATATATTTCACCTATGTTTTATATATATATATACATATATATATATATATCATAGTATATATATTTCATCCACGATTTCACAAATTTACAGGCATTTGTTTCACGTTCAATCAATTCCTTCTTCAGAACACATGTATTCCTCCAGGTCTCTTGACTGGTCTTTTCATGAGACTTCTTGCCAAACACATTATTATTGATTTCCATAATCACTTTTGAAGCAAAACTCACACACTGTTCATGATAAACCATAACCCTAATATTACCATTAAATGTGGAACTGGTTGGAATCAATGATTGTATATCAATATAAGATTTTCTGTATATTTTCATGTATCAATTCAAAAAATTATTTAAAATTCTAACCAGTTATATTATTTATTCTCAGTATGGTCTATTCATGCATTATCTCTATATCCAAAGACACGGGGTACACCTATTGTACCCCCAATACTAATTTATACGTCTTCAAAATATTGCTCAAAGAAATGGTGGAAGAAATACTCATGTCACCTGATCTCCTTATACATTTTATCACAGTAATATTCTGGACACAAAAAGCAAAGTTTACACTTATGATTGTACCAGAGCTTTCATTGAAATGAGCTTCCTCACCATTTAATGGTTCCTGAATGAATTGTAAGCCACAATGGCTCCAACTTCAACCTTGTAAAATGGATAGATGAATACCATGAAGTTTTTGAAATTCGCATGACGAGGTGGCAATGAAGAACATTTGGATGTCCTCTTGCTGATCATTATTATACCAGACAGTGCCTTGATTGATGGGTATAATGAAAATGGTGTAGAACTGAGATGCCGGTTAGTTGAAAACTGCAGAGTAGTTGGCCCAGAGCAGTGATGTGCAGGTGTGTGATAAAATATTTGTGGTGGTGCCATGTGGATCTGCCATTGACTTCCAAATGGCTTTTAGCTGATATGGTGCACCAAGCAGACCCTTATATGTAAAGGTGTCTTGTTATATGGAGAGGTTTCAGGGCAATGTTTAGAATCAGTTTGCTATCGTCAAGGGGGCAAGCATATGGGATAAAAGCATGGTTGGTGCGTTCTCCTGCAGACTCTGAACCACCACATGTCACAAAACTCCCTCCAACACTGTGTCCCAGTTGAACTCCTTGTATTTCCTGAAGCAAATACCAATCTCCCAGTGCAGCAGCAAGAAACACCACGAAAATTGGAGGATGACCAAATGGCTTCACAGTCCACATGGGAGACACTTCGGCCCAGTGGCCTCAGTTTACCTACAAAGAGAGAATTCAGCACCGCTGCCTCATGATCATTGGAAAATAAGAAACCATGTTCTCCAGGTAACATAGATGCAGACCCAGCTTTGATGGTTTCATGACAAATGAAGATAAAGCTCCTGACAACAATATATATTTCAAGTGCCACACCTCAGAGGCAGTTTCTCCAGAATTCTTTTGGCCAGCAGAGCTCCATGGTTGTGTAGTGTTTACACTGTCCCGTACTTTTGGAAACTCCTCTACCAGCTCCCAGGTTGGGAACTCCTGAGCATTTTCCATTCCAGATTTGTATTCACAGATTTTCAAACTCTTCCCCTCTAATTGTGTCTCACTGGGCCAAAGGTAATGTCAAGGCATTGTTCTGGATGAGAGTTGAAAGTTTATTGTGTAGCACATATTTGCATACACATTGGATTCATTATCCTATTTACCATTTGAAATACTGAATCCCTGACACTAACCCATACCCTAATAGACTCTGACTACTTATCCTAAAATGATGGAGAAAAAGAAACCTAACAGGATAGAAATACAGGCCTTTCATAGGAGGCATGGTGTATACTTGGATTTTCCTTCTGCTTTATCAAGGGTATGTGTTATCATTCTTGTCAACCTTTCATTGGAATATTTCTCCATGAGTTTTTAAAGTTAACACATATGTAAATTCCTGTCTCCTTTTCTGTGTAGCCTATTCAGAACATGTATATTTTTATGCATATATAGACTTCTACCTGGTATCACACGTACATTCTTGTGAGCAAACTGACTTTGGAATTTACAAATTATGAGAATACATCACTGCCCCTAAATACTGATGGAACTGAAAATTCAACCTATGGGTGAGCTTCCTAGTGAACAACATTAAACATAAATCCATGTTCAGTAAAATTAATATTTTTAGGTATGTGGATGATATATATTTCATGATAAATTTCGATTGGCATATATATTGCTACATTTTAATGTGTGTGTGTGTGTGTGTGTGTGTGTGTGTGTGTATATATATATATATATATATATATATATATATATATATATATATCTCCAGATTTTCCAAAATATGAAATATATGTGTCTTATTATACACTCCGTAAATTCATTCTAGTTCGTGTATGTGGATTTATAATCAACATTTCACATTTCACAAGATTATTCTCAGAAATATTCAACCACCTGAAATACATATTTGTTTCCTAGTACTGAAAACTAACTTCAGTGAATGGTCCTTATATATCCTAATATTTCTATAGTAACTGACCAGGATTAACATCAATGCAGTTAGATTCCTATGGGACATGATATGTATTTTGAAGTTTGTTTTTATTCAACACTGGTACATTACTTTTTCTTCAGTTTATGGACATCATAGGATATATCCTTTCATCCACAAGTTCACAAATTTATAGGCATTTGGTTCACTTTCAATCACTTCCTCTTTCAGAAAACATGTATTCCTTTATGATTATTTAGTGGTCTTTTCACTAGACTTCTTTCTAAACATATTATTTTCGATTCTTTAATCATTTTTGAAGCAAAACTCAGACACACTTCATGATAAACCGTAACCCTAATGTTACCATTAGAAGTACACAAAGTACACCTATTTGTACTCCCAATACTAATTGATACATGTTCAAAATATTGCTCCCAGAAATGGTGGAAGAAATACTCATGTCACCTGATCTACATATACATTTTATCACAGTGATATTCTGGACACAAAATGCAAAGATCACACTGATGATTGTAACAAAGCCTAAATGGAAAGTGAGCATGAATTACTAAAAACATCCATGTCCAGGTTACTTAATGCTCTCAAATGTCAATCCTATTGGTGACTACATGTTTGTTTCTTCCTTAGATTATATATTCAACCTCAACCCTGTGAAAATGTTTAATCCTATTACTCACTTTATAATTTGTCTGATTTCCTAATGTCTCTATTGATATCTGCTTTCCTACATATTTTCCCCAGTTCATCAATGTGACTGACTCTTCACATGTGCTGATATTTACATTCACTCTCTACCCGAAACCCTATTGCTGAAGAACTTTTGGTCCAGATCCTATATTCACTCTTCTTTCTAAACCTTCCGACTATCTTCCTAATCCTACCGACTCTCACTTTTTGACTGGATGTTGTCTTCCACATTCAGTCATCCAAGGCACAAGGTCCTATGCCATTGTATATCGATTTATCAGAGACATCTGTGCAGAACATAATTCAAAGCTAAGTATCCCAATCAAGGGCTCAATAGCCGTCCGGGCTTCAAATCTTACATACATTTCGGTTTTCATACTTACATTTCACCTGTATATTCTTTTAAATATTGCAGGTTCCAAATACCATTATTCATCCCCCAAATTATTTCTAACCCAAATCGAACCTGTTGTTAATCCTAAGCATACACTCTTCCCTCAATCTAACTACAGAAGAGCATGGACAGAGTTGGTCTTACAATAGAGGAATGTAGGTGATCTTCCACCTGCTGAGAACCTCAGAGTTCCATGCAGATATGATCCTTGGAAAAGTTGTAGGCAGCTATGAAGGACCTGAGAGAGCAAAACTTATTTTACATGGCAAACAACCTGGAGAGGATGAAAGGATGTGTCTGAATCAGCCTCTCTCTTCTTAATGTAGAGAAGATGGACCAAAGCAGGCCTGTGTGGAGAGAAGTTCCCCGTTGACTATGGTTGATATACCATTCTGACTTGTGAAAGTGTCACAGAAAGTAGGAGCACCCTCCATCTCATGGGACCATTTGAAGCAACTGTTAGAACAAAGTGGTTGCCAGGGCAGTGACCTCATTCATTTTTGAAGAAAGTGACTTCACCTCACTTACTTGGTGATGGAACTCTCTGAACTTGGGATCCAGGAAGCCAGGCACCCAGAGATAGTCCCAGTCACTGTCCCAGTGGGATAACTTGTTTCGATTTACCAAGGACAGACAGTCTTTTTTGGTATCTACTGATGTGAAGATGGACAAATGCCAGGAGAGCTCTGTAGAGGGACCTTTCCTAAGAAAGCAGGTAGTCGCTCACAGTTGGTTCCTGATAACTTCACAGAGTTGGCCGAGGAGACCAGATCTGAGACAGGACAGGCCAATTCAGGGTAACATACTATGGTCGACCAGTCCGAGGACACTCTGGATAGTCAAAGACTTATTGGGGGTAGGAAGTGCCTTTGTGGTTGTTGGTGTAAGTTTGTGGTTTTTATTCATGTTCTCAGAATAGGTAGGAAAGGCAGTTTGTTTGGTATGGAGTGGAGTACTTCTAGAAAGCCGTTTGACAAGGCTAGTGTCTGTGTATCCCACTGTGTCCGTGTTTGTAGACATGAGAAAAGAGAATGCATCAATGAATACATCCTGTCTAGTAGAAAGCTTCCCAGCATTCATCCTACTCAATTTATGAGTGGATTGTAGCTTGACTTATGGATGAGCAACCCCTACTATCCTCCTATGTTCCTGTTTTCTTCCCGAATTCTGGCCACTATCCAGAATAGGCTCATGTTTTTGTGTCCAAGATATGTGCCACCTCCAAGCTCTGTGACATGGCCATGTACTGGATAGCAGAATGGAGTGGCGAGCATCGCAGAAAATGCAGATATCAATGTGACCAGGAAAGTCTCAGTGGAGAAACCCTGCTTTGGGCCTTTTGCTTACCTATTGTTCTGTTGCCCTGAGTGTAAGAAAGTTTCTTGCCTCAGGCCACCCCTTTTTGAAGCCTGAAGAAAACAGTTTTCAAATGGAAATTAATGGGCATCACCTGTAGCTCTTTGGTTAATTGCTTTGGAAAAGGATGTGTCTGAATAAGCCTCTTGTCCCTGTGTCAGGCTATGAGTTAGATTCTCAGCACCTGATGGATCTAAAGTACGTTCCCATGTGTGTATCGAAAACCGAAATGTAAAAATATCAGTCATTCTGGAAGAAGTCTCTTGCCTTTCTCTGTTAGGTTCCTGACCTCCATCAAGTGAGAATAGGGATCCTTTGGTTAAAATGAGTTCTTCAAAGGCCTGCAGAGGGTAGACAATAGGTGCTTGTGTTTCCTCATTACTCCAAATCACATAAAGAATCTATGCCTGACAGTCAGTAGGCCTCAAATTGGAGAATCAGAGCAGTATTAACGGCAGGCTTATTTGATCACTCCAGGTTCAGAGGAAAGGGGTCCAGTCCACCCTTACTTTAGGCAAAAGAGGGGCAAGGGAGCATATTTTGGACACTGTCTTGGGCTGCACCCATCATGTAAACCTTCAGCCAGAGGTTTTGATGAGTGTCTCAATGGAAGAAGATGTGGGCCATGTGGGAGTGTTTTGGTTTTAATTGTGGTTGGAAGAGATTACTTGGTCCACCTCAGCTGGAACTCTGGTGTGTTTCCCCTAAGAGACTGAGTTCTGGAACTGAACTCATACAAGTATTGCCATGAATTGCGTTGGGATTTTAGGAGGCCACGCATGAGAGTCGCCATTGGAAACTGAGATCTAGGCTCAGGGTGGCTTTCCACACAGCACTGGGAATCTCAGCCAGGATATCACATGATTTTTTTCTGAAAGTCTTGGCAGACATAGTTGAGAGTCAAAACAAACATGGACCTCACTTTGCAGACCTCAATGGGCCTGGATTCACGTGACCATTTTGCCACTTTTTTGGATGACTTGCCTTTGAGGGTTCTCCAGAGCATTCATTGAAATGAGCTTCCTCACCATTGAATGGTTCCTAAAATAATTGGAACTCACAGTGCCTCCAATATCATCCTTGAAAAATGGCTAGATAAATACCATGACATTTTTGAAATTCCCTTGACCAGGTGGTACAGGAGAACCTTTGGATGTACTGTTGCTGATCCTGAGTGTACCAGACAATGCCTTGATTGACTGGGTTTCATGAAAATGGTGTAGAACAGAGATGCCAGTAAGTTGGAGCCTACTGAGTAGTTGACAAAGAGCAGTGGTGTGCAGTTTTGTGATAAAATTTCTGTCCTGGGGCCTTGTGGATCTGCCTTTGACTTCCAAATGGCTTGTGGCTGACATGGTGCATCCTGCAGACTCTTATATGTAAAGGCATCTTTTTATAAGGAGAGGTTTAACCGAAATGTTCACAATCAGGTTATTATGGTCAAGGGGGCAAACTATGTGGGATAGAAGCCTGATTGGTGCATTCTCCTGCAGATCCTGACCCACCATACCTGACAGAACTCCCTCCAGCTCTGAGTCCCAGTTGAGCTCATTGTATTCCGTGAAGCAAATACCAAATTTCCAGTGCAGCACCAAGAAACACCACGAAATGTGGAGGATGACCAAATGGACTCACAGTCAACATGTGGATACACTTAGCCCCCGTGACAACAATTTGCCTACAAAGAGAGAATTCAGCACTACTGCCTCATGTTCATTGGAAAATAAGAAAGCATATCCTCCAGGTCACAGAGAATCAGACCTAGCTTTGATGGTCTCACTAGAAAGGAAGCTAAAGCTCCTGACAACAACATATATTTCAAGTGCCCATCCTTAGAGGCAGTTTATCAAGAAGTCTTTAGGCAGGCAAAGGTCCATGTTTGTGGAGTGGTTTACCCTGTCTCTTACTTTTGGAAATTCCTCTACCATATCCAAGGTTGTGAACTCCTGATAATTTTCCATTGCAGATATGTATTCAAAGATTTTCTAACTCTTCTTCTCTAATTGTGTCTTACTTGGGGCGAAGGTGATGTCTAGGCATTGTTCTGGATGAGAGTGGGAAGATTTTGTGTAGCACATATTTGCATACACATTGCATTCATTTTCCTATTTTTCATACGAAATACTGAATCCCTGACACTAACCCACACCCTTATAGACTCTGAATATTAATCCTAATATGATGGAGGCAAATATCCCAAACACTAGAGAAATACAAGCAGTTCAGGGGAGGCATCATGTATAGTTGGACTGCCTTTTTGCATGATTTTTCGTAGGTGATACAAATCTAGTGAATTTTTAATTGAAATAGTTCTCCATTGATTTTAAAGTTCACTTATGTGTGAATTCCTGTCTCCATTTCTCTGGAGCCTATTCAGCACATGTATTTTTATATGCACAAATAGAATCCTACTTAGTATCACTCATACATTTTTGTGAAGTGGCTGACTTGGCAGAAAGAAATTCTGAGAAGAGATCACTCCTCCTAAATGCTTTTGGAACTGAAAATTCAACCTATGGGTGAGCTTCCTAGTTGAACAACATTATACATAAATCCATGTTCAGTATAATGAATATATTTGAACCTGTGGATTATGTATATTTCATGATGAATTTTGTTTGGCATATATATTGCTACTTTTTAATGTGTCTGTGTGTGTTTTTTGTATATATATATATATATATATATATATATATATATATATATATATATATATATATACTCTCCTGACTTTTCAAAATATGTAATATTTGTGTCATATATACACTCCCTAAATTCATTCATGTTAATTAATGTGGATTTATAATCAAATTTTCACAAGTTTATGCTCAGATATATTCATCCACCTGGAATATATTTTTGTTTCCTAGTACTGAAAACTAACTTTATTAAATGGTCCTTACAAATCCTATTGTTTCTACAGTAACTGACCCAGTTTAACATCAATGCAAGTAGATTCCAATGGGACATGATGTGTATTTTGACGTTCATTTTAATTAAACACTGTTACATACTATTTCTTCGGTTTTTGCACATCATAGGATATATATTTCATCCACAAGTTAGTAAATTTATAGGCTTTTGTTATACTTACAATCACTTCCTGCTTCAGAACACATGTATTCCTCTATGTTTCTTGACTCGTCTTTTCATGAGACTTCATTCCAAATACATTATTTTCCATTTCCATAATCACTTTTGAAGCAAAACTCACACACCCTTCATGATAAAACATAACCCTAATATTACCATTTGATGTATAACTCGATGGAATGAATGATTGTATATCAATATAAGATTTCTTATATATTTTCAGATATCAATTCAATCCATTATTTAAAGTTGAAACAGTTATATTATTTATTCACAGTATTGTCAATTCATGCATTACTTCTATATTCATAGACACAGGGTACAACTTTTGTACCCCCAATACTAATTTATACGTCTTCAAAATATTGCTCCCAAAATGTTAGAAGAAATACTCATGTCACCTGATCTACATATACATTTTATCCCAGTAATATTCAGATCACAAAATGCAAAGGTCACACTTATGATTGTACCAAAGCCTAAATGGAAAGCAATCCTGGATTACTAAAAACATTCATGTCCAGGTTGCCTATTGCTCTCAAATGTCAATGATATTGGTTAGTACATATTTGTTTCTTCCTAAGTTTATATATTGAAACTCAACACTGTTGATAATGTCTAATCCTATCACTCACTTTATACGTTGCCTGATTTCATAATGTCTCTAATGATATCTGCTTTCCTACGTATTTTCTCCAGTTCATCCTATACTCACTCTTCGTCCTAATCCTACCAGCTATATTTCTAATCCTACCGACTATCCCTTTTTGAATGGATGTTCTCTTCAACATTCAATCATCCAAGTAAAGGTCAGTCGAGCGTTGGAGGAAGAGTCCACCAAGAGACTATCTCATGAAACAGCAAAGGGTTTATTGGGGGTCCAGCATGCTGGTACTCAGAGCTCACTTGAATACAGTAGAGAGCCCTGAGAAAAGCTTAAGCAGAGCTTATATACTTTCCTTTGTGATGGCACGGAGGGAAGTTTATTTATGGGTCAGGGCAAGTGGGCAGTTTGCGTGCAACCGGGTGAGGGAGTACATTCTGCAGTTTGTCAGTTGGGGACAGCACATTATGGGAACAAGATTAGCAAACATTTCTCAAGAATTCAACAGTGTTTTGTTAAGCGTACAGAAAAAAAGGAAGTAACAAGTGCCTATTTTATTAACCTTTCATCCCCCAATTCTTCTTCTGGCTACTTTTAATCATAAAAGTGATCATTGCCGGGTGTCACATTCTATGTCTGCTAGTGGGGTATTACCATAAGTTCAACTTGTCCAATTTGAGCTTGTAGAAAAGAAATTACACGGTTTAGCAAACAGGATTTTATAGTTAGCAATAATATGAGGATTATTATTGGACTGGCCAGGGTTGATAAATTCATAGTTAACGAGGGAACTGTGTGAACCAAGACTCAAACCACCCTTTATGGGCCTCCCTGTCTCATTGACACTCTTCAAGGCATTTTTTAATTTACTCATAGATTTTTTAACAACTCCACTATGGTCAGCATAAACACAACATTCTTCCATCGATGCAGAACAAAGGACCCCTTCTCTCATGAAGAGGAGGATCAACACTCGACTGTTCTGTAAAACAACTTCAGAGAGAGAGGTTAAAAATTCCTGAAAAGCTGTGATAGAGGTTTCTAATATCTTTAAGTTTTGGTGTATTGTTGCTTCTTATTGGGTCATTTGATGTGTCTCATGGACCAAGGCAGTAGTTCTTGTGCCCACCCCTGCAGCAACTCCTATTCCTAATAGGATGGCTAAAGTGAGGGATATATGTTCCCAGTGGAACCGGGTTTTATGGCCACCTATTTGATCTTCAAATGAGCCTGCGTCATAATAAAGCACTCTGGGAAACATCTGCACCATTACACAATTAATCCCAGCTGTTGACCATTTGATGAAAACATAAACAATGTTTAAGTATATAGAATTATACTGTTTTAGGCACGGACAAGGCAAGGCACCTAAGATAGTACCAAAGACAGGGAGACAGTCCTGTTTGTTGCAAACGGTTTCAGAGGGCATTACTTCTGTTGTAATCAACTAATCCCCTGAAACCCAAGTTTCAGTAGTTTCAGAATTTTGTACCCAACATGTAAGGGAAGGGGCTCAGAAGTTCACAGTCTGCAGAAGTTCACAAAAGGCAGTTTTTTTCCTGCTTTTTCCTCTGTTCTGGGCAAGTTAACTTTTCAAGGACACCTGGGTGAGGGAGAGCTTTTTCTTCCCTTTATATTTTCCCCCTGCCAGCTGTTACCATGGAGCCCAGTTGGTAACATCTTTATCATAAAAATCTAGCCATCTCTGTGAAGCCCCAGCTCAAGGCCAGAGGCCTTGTTCACATATTTTGTGAAAAACTAGTAATGAGGTGTCTAGCGTAGGAGTGCTGATTGTTTTAGCCAGTGGCCAAGTAGAAGAGGGCAACACTAAAAGAGGAAGTTTATCTACTCTGAACTCTTTTATAGGGACTCTTTTGCTGAAAGCCCTAAAGTCAGCCATGGTGAAGACTTCTGGAGAAGGTCAGTTAAGACTTTTCTGAGGGCCTGGTACAGAGGGGGAAGACAGGGAAGGTGTGGCTGTGAGCAGCTCCATTGATCTGAATGAGGTAGGAGAGATGTAAAAGAATAATGGGAAAGGGGTCTGGGATTTTCCTAGAAACAAAAAGTTGAGCAGTAGAACAGGTAGAGCAAAGGGGAAGACGGGAGTTAGTATCCCTAAAAAACTGTGAGGGACTTTAAATTCTTAGTAACCTGTTTTCAGTGATGACAAAGAAATTTTGAAGGCCATTTTCATTTCATTTTGGATAGGGGTCTAAGGGCTCTCCTCAGCTGATTTGAGCTTTGGGTTAACTGGTAAGAGGACCTGCTGGGACCCGGTGTGGGCTCTGACAGGAGAAGAGATTAGTGAGTGGGTGGAGGGGTACCTATGTACCTGCTACCTCAGCAAGAGAGTAATGGTCTGAGAATTGGCGGAGGTTTGGGTTTTTGATCTAGAAATTGGAGGGGAGAAATCATGTTGCTGAGGTGGGAGTGACCGCTGCAGGTCTGGAGCAGAAGGCTGTGTGTGAGGATCTATTGGAGAAGCATAGTTCAGGATGTGAGCAAAGGAGGGAAAAGGCCTCCACATAGGGGAATCACCTTTCACCTTTTTGATCATTTGCAGAAGTTAAAAAGGTCATGCAGATTTGAGGATCAAGAGACCCCTCTGTGGGCCATCGGTTTTGGTTATCTAATTGGTAATATGGCCAATGCTTTGTACAGAAATTGATTAGGAGTTTGGGTTCCATCAGGCACTTCCTGTATGCTCACATCCCCATGACTTACAGAAGAAGTCGGCTATCCCCCAACACAGCCGTGAGTTTTGTGTCTTTGATAGACCGCCGGGCAAACAGTAATCTAGGCAAGCCAACCTGCATCTGGCTCACGTGTCGCTACATCCATAATGATTGTTTCCATTATCTATTGTGTAGAAGGGATTTAATGGAATTTTAGTGGGATCCTCTTCATCAGGGATATTCCAATAGGAAAGACCTATACCCAGCTGACAAATATCTGGGGGGAGAGATGGCCACCAGGTCCCTAAATGGGCTGTATGCAAGATAGACCATACTTCTTTTCCAGTAGGATTGTGATCAGCCATTGCTGCTGAACGGGCTGATGAGGGTTAGTACTACTGGTGGTGAAGGGGAGAGTCTATAGCCTTATCCACATTTCGAATACACAATTTGAAAGTGTTACCAGGCTTTTCCAGTTTCCAGTCAGTGTCTGGACAGGCCGCAGGCTTGAGATGAGAGATATGGATACAGGAAGAGATTCTGTCTACCTTTACTGCTGTAGGTGTTATAAGTAGCACCTGCTATGGTTCTTTCCAGCGGGGTTCCAGGGATGACACCTGATGTCATGTTACCTAGACGAAGTCTCTTACTTGATATCGATGTGCAGTTCCCTCTTCCCCAGTTTGGTAGGCAGTGGCCATCTGTTTTCGCAGGTATCCCTGAGTTCTTTTAAGAACTTTAAGTCTTTCAAGCAAGGGGGTGTGGAAGGGATCGTTAGGTCTTAGAGTTGGGGTTAGGTCCCGTCCTGGAGGAGAGGCACCATAGAGAATTTCATAGGGGGTGAGGTTACACAAAGAAACAGAGGGAGTATTTCTTGCATTAAACAGTGCATAAGGCAGGAGCATAGTCCAATCTTTTATGCCGGTCTCTAAGCTTAATTTTGTTATGGTCTCTTTAATGGTTCTATTCATTCTTTCTACCTGTCCTGAACTCGGTGGTCTATAAGCACAATGTAACTTCCAATTAATCCCCAGGGTCCTGGCAAACCCCTGACTTACCTGAGCCACAAACGTCGGTGCATTATCAGACCCTATTACTTTAGGGAGGCCGTTTCTTGAAAAAATATCTTCCAGGATCATTTGACCACCATTTGTGTTGTTTCTTTTTTTTCTTTTTTCTTTTTTTTTCCTGGGGAGGGCTTCAATCCATCCTGAAAATGTATCTACAAAGACTAGGAGATATTTCAGTCCATCCCTTGCTGGTTTAATTTTAGTTAAGTCCACTTCCCAGAATTGTCCTGGTCTGGCTCCTCGTAGGTGCTTTCCTGCAGGAAGCTTGGAAGGGTAAGCATTAACCAATTGATGGACCCGAAAGGCTTTTGTAACCCGTTTAGTTATTTTCTTTCGCTGTGATTCGGTTAGTGGAAAACTCTGTTCTTGATCCTTCAGGAATGAATGCAATTTCTTTGAACCAAGGTGAGTGAGTTGATGTACATTTTCTACTGTCATATTTAGAGCCGTGATTATAGGAGTTTTTACTGAAGGATTTAGAAATTCCAATTGGGGGCCTTCAGGGTTAAAAGTTATTTTGGCCCGGAGCTTGGTGAGCAGATCTCTGCCCATCAATGGGGCAGGGCATTCTTGGATTACTAAAAAGGAGTGATGGATATTTTTTCCCCCTGGTCCATGGTCATCTTAGTTGTCCAAGCTCGATATTTACTGTAATTAGCCCCTTGAATTAGAGACCTTTTATTTGAAAGAGAGCCCAATGGGGCCTTAAGGGCTGAGTATATTGCCCCTGTATCTACTTCATAGTTTACTGGGGTACCCTCTACTTCAAAAGTTACCCTGACCTCTGTGAGGAGATCTGAACCCCGACGTTCTTAGTCATCCTCCAGAGTCAGAATGGCTGGCTGGCATGGCTGTCTCTTTCTAGGGCCCTCTTTGACCCAGAGTCCATTTTCTTTACAGTAGGCACATGGATCTGAGGCCAGGGGTGGCCTGTAGTGTGGGCCCAGGTATTCCTTCCTGTCTCCATGTTTCTTATTTCTGGCCTATTTGTTTTTGAGACCAAGACCTTAGTCAATGCCTTAGTCTGTCTTTTTCTTTTATCCTCCCTCTGCTCCCTACTCTTCCTCAGTGTCTACCTTATAGTATACCTTCTTGGCTTCTCAGACTAAATCTCTCAAAGTCATATCTTGTAATCCATCTAAGCATTGTAACTTTCTTTTAATATCCAGGGCAGCTTGCCCAATAAAGGCCATCATGCGTATGCATTTTGATCCTCTGCCTGAGGATTGAAAGGAGTATATCTCCTATATGCCTCCATAATTCTCTCTAGACACATAGAGGGGGAATCATCAGGCCCTTGAATAATCTCTCTTACCTTGGCCAAATTTGTTGGTCACCTAGCGGCCACTAAAATACCCGCAATTAGAACCCGGTGATAAGTGGACAAATGCTCCCTACCTTCAAAGGTGTTGGGGGCCCAGTTGGGTTGGTTCAAGGGAAAGCCGTGTTGAATATTTTCTGAAGTTGTGTCGGTCACCCATCTGGTCCGAGAATATTTTTTTTTAGCTTCCAGGAGGATTCTCTTTTGTTCCTCTGTCATGAAGAGAGTCCCTAGGTGTTGTTGGCAGTCATCCCAATTAGGCTGGTGTGAATACATCAATGACTCAACCACACCTGATAGCCGGGTGGGGTCCTCGGTAAAAGGGGGATTGTTATTTTTCCAGTTATATAGGTCTGAAGAGGAGAAAGGCCAATATTGATAGTCTTGCATTTTTCCCCCAAGGACGTCGACAGTCACTGGCCCGTAGGGATAGAGGGGGAGCATCACGGGAGTTCCAGCATTTTCAAATATTCACCGCCGGCGAGTTCCTTTAGCTGGACCAGTTTCCTCCAGCAGAGGAGGGGCTGTGTGTGCAGCGGGGGAGTTATCTGGCGGGCGCTGGGCTGGCTTAGCTTCCTCCAATGGTGGAGAGGCTGAGTCAGCAGCAGAGGAATCACTTAGAGGGTGTTGGGAGTTGGGGGATGTGGGCAGGAGATAAGGAGGGGGAGGAGAGTCCAGTAGAGTCAAATCTTTGACTCAGGGAGAACACAGGGTGGAGGAGGAGGAGGAGCAGAGGGTTTGAGAGATCATGGGGGAAGGAGTAGGAGCAGGGGCAGGGGCAAGGAAAGGCCTCACTCATGGAGGAGGATATTTGCAGAGGTCCTTCCAAGTAAAGATATATGGCTGTTGATCTGGATGGCTATGTTTCCCTGGCTGAAAGACAATATCTCTTACTTTTTAAATTAGTGGGAAGTAGAAAGATCCTTCTAGGGGCCATCCGAATCTAAAGGTGGGCCATTCTGAGTCACAGAGAGTCTGCTAGGTCCAGGGTTTTACTGAAAAAGAAAGACTCTGAGCCCTTAAGTGTACTTTGGTCCAGTGATCAAGGGTCAGGGACAGAGGCATTGAAGTGCTCTGTCCCATAATGAAAGATACACAAACAGTAAAAGCAACGACACACGACACAGACAAGACAAGAAAATAAAGACACGCAATGGACGTCCAACACTGAGACCAGGACTGAGTAGCCGGCAAAACCCGATGGGCTGGCAATACCGAATCTGAAACTAAATATCACTGATTCGAAGAGACTATTGTTCCTCGATTCCAGAATCCTCAGCGGCGTCCCCCAGGTACGTGGCCTGTGGCTCTGTGACACGTCTGTCAGCCACCATCGGAGAGAGCTCACACTCTTCATTGACAGCCATTTTGCCAAGCCATAACCTGAAACCTGAAACCAGAAAGAGGCACCTTACATACCCCAAGAGAAGCCTGTTGGGGTCTCTCGTCCGCCGCTGCCGGATCTCGGTGGAACATCCATATGTAAAGGTCGGGTGAGCGTCACGGGAAGAGACCACCAAGAGACTGTCTCATGCAAAAGCAAAGGGTTTATTGGGGGTCCAGCATGCTGGGGCTCAGAGCTCACTTGAATAGAGCAGAGAGCCCTGAGAACAGCTTAAGCAGAGCTTATATATTTTAATTGGAGAGGGCAGGGAGGGAAGTTTATTGATGGGTCCGGGTGAGTGAGATGTTTGCGTGCAAACGAGCGAGGGAGTACATTCTGCAGTTTGGCAGTTGGGGTCAGCACATTCGGGAAACAAGATTAGGAAACAGTTCTCAAGATTTCAACAGTGTTTTATTAAGCATACAGGATAACAGGGAGTGACAAGTACCTATTTTGTTAAACACTCACTACCGAATATACTTTACCAGATTTCCTAATGTCTCTATTGATATCTGATATATTTCCTACATATTTTCAACAGTTCATCATTGTGACTGACTCTTCACATGTGTGGACATTTACATTCACTCTATACAAAAAACCCTATAGCTAAATAACTTTTGGTCCAAATACTATACTCACTCTCCTTTCTAAACCTACCGACTATCTTTCTAATCCTACCGACTATCCCTTTTTAACTGAAAGTTCTTTTTGACAATCAATCATCCAAGGTACAAGGTCCTATGCAATTGTATATCGATTTATCTGAGACATCAGTGCAGAAAATAAAACAAAGCTAAGTATCACAATCAAGGGCCCAATGCCCTTCTGGGCTTCAAATCTTACCTCGATTTCTCTTTTCATACTTATATTTTACCTATATATTCTTGTAAATATTGCAGGTTCCCAATACAATTATACATCCAGCAGAATGATTCCTAATCCAAATCAAACCTGTTATTAACCGTAACCATACACTGTTCCCACAATCTAAATTTACAGAAGAGCAGAGACAGAGTTGGTCTTACAATACAGGAATGTAGGGGATGTTCTAACTGCCGAGAAACTCAAAGGTCCATGCAAAAATGATCCCTGAAGAAGTAGTGGCTAACTGGGTAACTATGAAGGAACTGAGATAGCAAAAGTCATCTTCCATTGCAAACAACCTGGTCAGGATGAAGGGATGTGTCTGAATCAGCCACTCTCTTCTTAATGTAGAGAAGAAGGACCAAACCAGGCCTGTGTGGAGAGCTGTTTCCAGTTGCCTATGGTTGATATACCATTCTAACTTGTGAAAGTGTCACAGGAAGTAGGGGTAGCCTCCATTTCATGGTACCCTTGGAAGCAACTGTTAGGACAACATGGTTGCCAAGGCAGTGACCTCATTCAGTTCCTGATGGAAGTGACCTCACCTCACATCCTTGGTGATGAAAATCTCTGAACTTGGGATTCAGGAAGCCAGGCACCCAAATCCAGTCCCAGTCCCTGTCCCTGTGTTCTCACTTCTTTGGATTTACCAAGGACAGAGTCAGTCTTTCTTATTACCTACTGATGTGTGCATGGCCAAATGCCAGGAAAGCTCTGAAGAGTGGCCTTTCCTGAGAAAGCATGTATTGGCTCACTGTTGGCTCCTGACAACTTCATGGAGTTCACCAAGGAGACCAGATCTGAGAAAGGACAGGCCATTTTGGGAAAACATTGTATGGCCCACCAGTCAGAGGACACACCGGATAGTCAGAAACCTACTTGGGGAAAAGAGGTGCCTTTGTGGGTGTGGGTGTGTGTTTGTGGTTTTGTCTCATGTTCTGAGAATAGGTAGGAAAGGTGGTTTGTGTGGTTTGGAGTGAACTGTTTCTAATAAGTGATTTGACAAGGTGACTGTTTCTATTTCTGTGTATCCCAATGTGTCCGTGGTTGTAGACATTAGAAAAGAGAATGCATCAATGGATGTGTCCTGTCTAGTAGAAAGCGTTCCAGCATTCATCCTGCCAAATTTATGAATGCAATGCAGCTTGCCTTATCAATGGGCAACACCTGCTATATTCCTAAGTTGCTGTTTTCTTCCTGAATACTGGCCACTCTCCAGAATAGGCTCATGGTTGTGTGTCCAAGATATGTACTACGTCCAATCTCTGTGACATGGCCATGTACTGGATAGCTGAAGGAATGGCGAGCATCTCAGAAAACTCAGATATCAGTGTGACCAGTAAGTTTCAGTGGAGAAACCCTGCTTTGGGCCTTTTTCTTACCTTTTGTTCTCTTCCCATGTATGTCAGCAAAGTCTTTGCCTCAGACCACAGCTTTGTGAAGCCTGAAGAAAACATTTTTTAAATAGAAATTAATGGGCCTCACCTGTGGCTCTTTGCTTAATTGCATTGGAAAGGGATGTGTCTGAATCAGCCTCTTGGCGCTGTGTGAGGCTGTGGCTTAGATTCTCAGCACCTGATATATCTAAAGAAAGATCCCATGTGTGCATCCAAAACCAAAATGGGCAAAAGAGTAGTCATTGTGGATGAAGTCTTTCGCCTTCCTCTGTAAGGCTCCTGACCTCCATCAAGTGAGAATAGGGATCCTTTGTTTCAAATTAGTTCTTCAAATCCCTGCAGAGGCTAGCCCATAGGTGCTTGGGTTTTCTCATGACTCCAATTCACATAAAAAAGCTAAACCCCAGAGTCAGTAGTCCTCAATTTGGAGAAGCAGAGCAGTATTAACAGCAGGTCTTTTGTTCACTCCTGGATTACAAGAAGGATGTCCAGGGCACCCTGACTTTAGGCAAATGAGGGGCAAGGGAGCTTATTTTGGACACTGCCTTGGCCTGCGTCCTTCATGGAAAACTCCAGCCAGAGATAAAAATGAGTGTCTAGATGGAATAAGATGAGGGTCATGTTGGAGTGTTTTGGTTTTAAATGTGGTCATTTGTGTGGGTGTTGGAAGAGATGTGTGGGTCAACATAGGCTTGAACTCTGGTGTGATTCCCCTTAGAGATTGAGTTCTGGAACTGACCTCAGAGAAGTACTGCCATGAATTTTGTTGCAATTTTAGGAGACCACGCATGAGAGTCGCCCTTGGAAACTGAGATATAGGCCCAGGATGGCTTTCCACAGAGCACTGGAAATCTCAGCCAGCATATCACATGATTTTATTCTGAAAGACTTGGCAGCCATAGTTTAGAGTCAAAACACACATACACCTCACATTGTAGAACTCAATAGGCCTGGCTTCTTGTGACCTTTTGGCCACTCTTTGGGAAGCCTTGCCTGTGAGAGTTCTTCAGATCTTTCATTGAAATGAGCTTACTCAGCATTTCATGTTTCCTGAATGAATTGAAACCCACAGTGCCTCCAACTTCGACCTTGAAAAGTGGATACATAAATATCATAAATTTTTTAAATTCCCATGACCAGTTGGCACTGGAGAAACTTCGGATGTCCTGTTGCTGATCATGAGCATACCAGACAGTGTCTTGATTGACTGGGTTTGGTGAAAATTATGTAGCACAGAGATGCCAGTAAGTTGGAGCCTGCTGAGTAGTGGCCCTAGAGTAGTGGTGTGCAGGTGTGTGATAAAACATCTGTGTTGTGGCTATGTGAATCTGCCATTGCCTACCAAATTGCTTGTGAGTGACATGGTGCAGGTAGCAGACGCTTGTATGAAAAAAGCATCTTGTTATATGGAGAGGTTTCAGGGCAATGTTCAGAATAAGTTTGCTATGGTCAAGGGGCAAAGCATTGTGGGATATAAGCCTGGTTAGTGCATTCTCCTGCAGACCCTGACCCACAACACGTGACAGAACTCCCTCCAGCACTTTGTCCCAGTTCAACTCCTTTTATTTCATGGAGCAAATACCAAACTCCTAGTGCAACAACAAGAAACACCACGAAAAGTATAGGATGACCAAGAGGCTTCACAGTCCAAATGGGGAGACACTTAGGCCCCAGCTGCCACAGTTTACCAACGAAGAGAGAATTCAACACTGCTGCCTCATGTTCATTGGTAAATAAGAAACCATGTCCTCCAGGTCACGTAGATGCAGATCTAGCTTTGATGGTCTCACTACAAAGGAAACTAAAGCTCCTGAAAACAACGTATATTTCAAGTGCCCAACCTCAGAGGCATTTTCTGCAGAAGTCTTTAGGCCAGCAGAGCTCCATGTTTGTGGAGTGTTTACACTGTCCCTTACTTTTGGAAACTCATCTACCAACTCCAAGGTTTTGAACTCCTGAGCATATTCCATTCCAGATATGTATTCACAGATTTTCTATCTCTTCTCCTCTAATTGTGTCTTTCTTGGGGTGAAGGTAATGTCAATGCATGGCTCTGAATGAGAGTGGGAAGATTTTTGTGTGGAACATATTTCCATAAACATTGGATACATTTTTTTATTTTCCATTAGAAATACTGAATTCCTGATACTAACCAAAAACCTACTAGATTCTGACTACTAATCCTAATATGATGGAGAAAAATAAACCAAGCTGAATAGAAATACAAGCAGTTCAGAGGGGGCATGGTGTATAGTTGAACTTGCCTTTTGCATGATAAAGGGTAGGTGTTATAAATGTACTTAATTTTTAATTGAAATAGATCTCCATGTGTTTTTAAAGTTAACAAATATGTGAATTCCTGTCTCCCTTTCTCTGTAGCCTATTCAGCACATGTATTTTTATATGCACATATAGAATCCTACCTGGCATCACACGTATACTATTGTGAGATGGCTGACTTGGCAGATACAAATTGTGAGAAGAGAAAACTCCTCCTAAACGCTGTTGGAACTGAAAATTCAACCAATGTTTTAACTTCCTAGTAATACAGTATTATTCATATCCATGTTGAGTTAAATAAATATTTTTGCATCTGTGGACGATATATATTTCATGATGAATTTCGTTTGGCACATATATTGCTACTTTTCAATGCCTGTGTTTGCGTTTTGTATATATATATACAAAATATATATATATATATATTCTCCAAATTTCTCAAAATATTTTATATATGTGTCTTATATACACTCCCTAAATTCATTCATATTCATTTATGTGGATTTATAATCAACTTTTCACTAGATTATTCTCAGAAATATTCATCCACCTGAAATTTATATTATCTTCCTAGTACTGAAAACTAACTTCAGTGAATGGTGCATACAAATCCTAATAATGCTACAGTACCTGACCCAGATTAACATCAATGCAAGTAGATTCCTATGGGACATGATGTGTCTTTTGATGTTCATTTTTATTCAACACTGGTGCATTACTATTTCTTCAGGATTGCACATGAGAGGATATATATTTCATCCACAAGTTCACAAATTTATAGGCATTTGTTTCACTTTCAATCACTTCCTGATTCAGAACACATGTATTCCTTCATGATTCTTGACTGGTCTTTTCATGAGATTTTGTTTCAAACACCTTATTTTGATTTCCATAATCGGTATTGAAGCAAAACACACACACTCTTCATGATAAACCATAACTCAAATATTACCATTAGATGAATATCTCCTTGGAATGAATGTTTGTATATCAATATAAGATTTCCTGTTTATTTTCAGATATCAATTCAAACCGTTATTTAAAGTTGGAACCAGTTATATTATTTATTCACAGTATGTTCTATTCATGCATTATCTCTATATTCATATACACATGGTCCACCTATTTGTACTCCCACTAATTTATTCATCTTCAAAATATTGCTCCCAGAAGTGTTGGAAGAAATACTCATGTCACCTGATCTACATATATATTTTATCACAGTAATATTCTGGACAAAATGTGCAAAGGTCACACTTATGATTGTACCAAAGCCTAAATGGAAAGTGAATATGGATTGATAAAAACATCCATTTCCAGGTTGCCTAATGCTCTCAAATGTCAATGCTATTGGTGACTACATATTTGTTTCTTCCTAAGATTATATATTGAAACTCAACCCGGTTGAAAATGAATAATCCTATCAATCACTTTATACTTTGCCTGATTTTGTAATGTCGCTATTGATATCTGCTTTCCTATATATTTTTCCCAGGTCATAATTCGACTGACTCTTCACATGTGTTGACATTTACCTTCATTCTCTACCCGAAACCCTATTGCTAAAGAACTTTTGGTCCAAATCCTAAACTCACTCTTCTTCCTAATCCTACCGACTATCATCCTAATCCTGTAGACTATCGTTTTTGACTGGATGTTATCTTCTACATTCAATCAATCAAGGTACAAGGTCCTATGCCATTGTATATCGATTTATCTGAGACATCTATGAGGAACATAATTCAATGCTAAGTATCACAATCAATGGCCCAATGCCCTTCTGGGCTTCAAATCTTAAATAGATTTCTGTTTTCATACATATATTTCACCTCTATATTCTTATAAATATCGCAGGTTCCCAATACCATTATTCATCCAGCAGAATGATTCCTAACCCAAATCTATCATGTTATTAACTCTAACCCTACACTGTTCCCTCAATCTAACTTCACTGAAGCACAGGGACAGAGTTGGTCTTATAATACAGGAAAGTAGGGGATCTTCCACCTGCTGAGAACCTCAAAGATCCGTTCAGAAATTATATCTGGAGAAGATGTAGGCAGCTATGAAGGACCTGAAAGAGCAAAAGTCATCTTCAATAGCAAACATCCCTGTCAGGATCAAGGGTTGTGTCTGAATCAGCCTCTCTCTTCTTATTGTAGAGAAGATGGACCAAACCAGACATTTGTGGAGAGCTGTTCCTGGGTTCCTAATGTTGATATACCATTCTAACTTGTGAAAGTGTCACAGGAAGTAGAGGCAGCCTCCATCTAATGATACCCTTTGAAGCAACTCTTAGGACAAAGTCATTGAAAAGGCAGTGACCTCATTCAGTTCCTGAAGGAAGTGACCTACCTCACTTCCTTGGTAATGGAACTCTCTGAACTTGGGATTTAGGAAGCCAGGCACACAAAGGCAGTCCCACTCCCAACCCAGTGGTCTCCCTTGTTTGGATTTACCAAGGACAGAATCTGTTTTTCTTATTACCTACTGATGTGAGGATGGCCAAATGCCAGGAAAGCTCTGAAGAGAGGCCATTCCTGAGAAAGTAGGTAGTGGCTCACCGCTGGCTCCTGACAACTTCACAGAGTTGGCCAAGGAGACCAGATCTGAGACAGGACAGGCCATGATGTCGGAACATAATATGGCCCACCAGTCAGAGGACAGTCCGGAAAGTCACAGACCTACTTGGGAGAAGGAGGTGCCTTTGTGGGTTTGGGTGTGTTTTTGTGGTTTTGTCTGATGTTCTGAGAATAGGTAGGAAAGGCGGTTTGTTTGGTTTGGAGTAAACTGTTTCTAGTAAGTCGTTTGACAAGGCGAGTGTTTCTAAGTCTGTGTTTCCCACTGTTTCCATTGTTTTAGACTTTAAAAAAGAGAATGCATCATTGGATGTGTCCTGTCTAGTAGAAAGCTTCCCATCATTCATCCTGCCTAATTTATGAATGGACTGTGGGTTGCCTTATTGAATGGTAACACCTGCTATCTTCCTAAGTTCCTGTTTTCTTCCTGAATTCTGGCCACTCTCCAGAATAGGCTTATGGTTTTGTGTCTATGATATGTACCACATCCAAGCTCTGTGACATGGCCATGTACTGCATAGCTGAAGGGAATGGCGAACATCTCACAAAACACAGATATCAGTGTGACAAGTAAAATCTCAGTGGAGAAACCCTGCTTTTGGCCTTTTTCTTACCTATTATTCTGTTGCCCAAATGTCAGGAATGTCTTGGCCTCAGGCCACCCATTTGTGATGCCTGAAGAAAACAGTTTTCAAATGGAATTGAATGGCCATCACCTGTTGCTAATTGCTTAATTGCATTGGAAACAGATGTGTCTCAATCAGCCTCTGGCCCTGTTTGAGGATGTGGCTTAGATTCTCAGCACCTGATGGATCTAGAAAAGTTCCCATGTGTGCATCTAAAATTAAAATTGCCAAAAGAGCACTCATTTTGGATGAAGTCTCTCGCCTTCCTTTGTAAGGTTCCTGACTTCCATCAAGTGAGAATAGGGATCCTTTGGGTCAAATAAGATATTCAAAGCCATGCAGAGGTGCTTGAGTTTTATCATGACTCCAAATCACATTAAGAATATATACCCGACAGTCAGTAGGCCCCAAATTGTAGAAGCAGAGCAGTATTAATGGCAGGCCTATTTGATCACTCCTGGTTCACAGGAAGGGTGTCCAGGCCACCCTGACATTAGGCAAATGAGGGGCAAGGGAGCTTATTTTGGACACTGTCTTGAGCTGCACCACTCAAGGAAACCTCCAGCCAGAGGTGATGATGAGTGTATATATGCAAGAAGATGAGGGTCATGTGGGAGTGTTTTAGTTTTAATTGTGGTCATTTTTGTGGCAGTTGGAAGAGATGACTGGGTCCACCTGGGCTTAAACTCTGGTGTGATTCCCCTTAGAGAGTGCGTTCTGGAACTGACCTCAGAGAAGCATGGCCATGAATTGTGTTGGGATATTAGGAGGCCACACATGAGAGTCGCCCTTGAAATCTGAGATCTATGCCCAGGTTGGCTTTCCACAGAGCACTGGGAATATCTGCCAGCATATCACATGATTTTATTCTGAAAAACTTGGCAGAAATAGTTGAGAGTCTAAACACACATGGACCTCACATTGTAGACCTCAATGGGCCTGGCTTCATGTGACCTTTTGGCCACTCTTTGGGGAGACTTACCTGTGAGAGTTCTCCAGAGCGTTTATTGAAATGAGCCTCCTAATCATTTAATGGTTTCTGAATGAACTGAAGCCCACAATGACTCCAACTTCATACTTGAAAAATAGCTAGATAAATACCATGAAATGTTTGAAATTCTCATGACCAGGTAGCACTGGAGAAACTTTGGTTGTCCTGTTGCTGATCATGAGTATGCCAGACAGTGCCTTGATTGACTGGGTTTCATGAAAATGGTGTAGAAAAGAGATGCCAGTAAGTTGGAGCCTGAGTAGTGGGTCTAGAGCAATGGTGGGCAGGTGTGTGATAAAACGTCTGTGGTGGGCCCATGTGGATCTGCCATTGGCTTCCAAAAGGCATGTTACTGACATGGTGCAGTCAGCAGACCCTTATATGTAAAGGCATCTTGTTATATGGAGATGTTTCAGGGCAATGTTCAGAATCAGGTTGCTATGGTCAAGGGGGCAAGCTATGTGGGATAGAAGCCTGCTTGGTGCATTCTCCTGCAGACCCTGACCCACTACACGTGACAGAACTCCCTCCAGCACTGTATCCCAGTTGAACTCCTTTTATTTCATGAAGCAAATACAAAAGTCCAGTGCAGCAGCAAAAAACACCATGAAAAGTGGTGGACGACCATATGGCTTCACAGTCCACACGGGGAGAAAATTAGCCCCCAGTGGCCACAGTTTACCTACAAAGAGAAAATTCAGCACTGCTGCCTCATGTTCATTGGAAAATAATAAACCATGTCGTCCAGGTCACGTAGATGCAGACCCAGCTTTGATGATGTAACTACAAAGGAAGCTAAAGATCCTGACAACTACATATATTTCAAGTGCTCAATCACAGAGGCAGTTTCTCAAGAAGTCTTTAGGCCAAAGAGCTCCATGTTTGTGGAGTATTTACCCTGTCCCTTACTTTTGGAAACTCCTCTACCTCTTCTAAAGTGTACTCCTGAGCATATTCCATTCCAGATATGTATTCACAGATTTTCTCACTCTTCTCCTCTAAGTGTGTCTTACTTGAGGCGAAGGTAATGTTCTCAAGGAGCGTGGAAAGGTTTTTTGTGTAGCACATATTTACATACACATTTGATTCATTTACCAATTTTCCATTCGAAATACTGAATCCCTGACACTAACCGATAGCCTACTAGACTCTGACTACTAATCCTAATATGATGGAGAAAAATAACCCAAACAGAATTAAATACAAGCAGTTCAGAGGAGGCATGGTGTATAGTTGGATTGCCTTTTGCATTATATAGGGTAGGAGTTATAAATCTAGTCAATTTTTTTGTTGAAATAGTTCTCCGTGTGTTTTTAAAGTTAACACATATATGAATTCCTGTCTCCCTTTCTTTGTAGCCTATTCAGCAAATGTATTTTTATATGCACATATAGAATCATACCTGGTACCACACTTACATTCATGTGAGGTGGCTTACTTGGCAGATACAAATTGTGAGAAGAGATCACTCCTCCTAAACGCTTTTGGAACTTTAAATTCAACCTATGGGTGAGCTTCCTAGTTGAACAACATTATACATAAATCCATATTCAGTAAAATGAATATTTTTGGATCAGTGGATGATATATATTTCATGGTGAATTTCGATTGGCATAATATTGCTGCTTTATAATGTCTCTGTGTGTGTTTGTATATATATATATACAGTCTCCAGATTTTTCAAAATATGAAATATATGTGTCTTATTGTTCACTCCTAAAATTCATTATATTCCCCTATGTGGATTTATAATAAACTTTCACAAGATTATTCTCAGAAATATTCATCCACATGAACTGCATATTTGTTTCTTAGTACTGACAACTATCTTCAGAGACTGGTGCTTACAAATCCTAATATTTCTACAGTAACTTTCTCAGTTGAACATCAATGCAAGTAGATTCCAATGGGACGTGAAGTGTATTTTGGCATTCATTTTTATTCAACACTGGTACATTATTATTTCTTCACTTTATGCACATCTTAGGATATATATTTCATCCACAAGTTCGCAAATTTATAGGCATTTGTTTCACTTTCCATCACTTCCTGATTCAGAACAAATGTATTCCTCCATGTTTCTTGACTGGTTTTTTCATGAGACTTCTTTCTAAACACATTATTTTCGAATTCCATAATCACTTTTGAAGCAAAACTCACACACCCTTCATGATAAACCATAACCCTAACATTACATTAGAAGTATAAGTGGTTGGAATGAATGATTGTATATCATTATAAGATTTTTAAGATATTTTCAGATATCAATTCAATCCATTATTAATAGTGGAACTAGTTATATTATTTATTCACAGAATTGACTATTCATGCATTATCTCAATATTTATAGACAGAGGGTACACCTCTTTGTACCACCAGTAATAATTTATACATCTTCAAAATATTGCTCTCAGAAATGCTGGAAGATATACTTATATCACCTGATCTACATATACATTCTATTACAGTAATATTCTGGACACAAAATGCAAACTACACACTTTTGATTGTACAAAACCCTAAATGGAAAGTGAACATGGTTTAATAAAAACATCCATGTCCAAGTTGTCTAATGCTCTCAAATTTCAATCCTATTTGTGACCACATATTTGTTTCTTTTTAAGATTATATATTCAAACTCAACCCTGTTGAAAATGTCTAATCCTATCACTCACTTTATACTTTGCCTGATTTCGTAAGGTCTCTATTGATATCTGCTTTCCTACATATTTTTCCCAGTTCATCATTGTGACAGACTCTTCACATGTGCTGATACTTACATTCAATCTCTTAGCGAAATCCTATGACTAAAGAACTTTTGTTCCAAATTCTATACTCATTCTTCTTCCTAAACCTACTGACACTCTTCCTAATCCTACTGACTATCCCTTTTTTACTGGATGTTGTCTTCTACATTCAATCATCCAAGGTACAATGTCCTATGTCATTGTATATCGATTTATCTGAGATATCTGTACAGAACGTAAATCAAAGCTAAGTATCCCAATCAAGGGCCGAATGCCCTTCTGGGCTTCAAATCTTACCTAGATTTCTGTTTTCATACATATATTTCCCTTCTATATTCTTATAAATATCACAAGTTCCCATATCATTATTCATCCCACAGATTGTTTCTTAACCAAAATCAAACCTCTTATTTACCCTAACCATAAACTGTTTCCTTAATCTAACTTTACAGAGGAGCAGGCACAGAGTTGGTATTAGAATACAGAAATGTGGGGGATCTATCACCTGCTGAGAACCACAAATGTCCATGCAGATATGATCCTTGGAAAAGATGTAGGCCGCTATGAAGGACCTGAGAGAGCAAAAGTCAACTTCCATGGTAAACAACCTGGTCAGGAAGAAGGGATGCGTCTGAATCAGCCTCTCTCTTCTTAATGTAGACAAGATGGACAAAACCAGGCCTGTGTGGAGAGCTGTTCCCGGGTGCTTATCGTTGATATACCATTCTAACTTGTGAAAGTGTCACAGGTAGTAGGGGGAGCCTCCAGTTCATGGGACCCTTGGAAGCAACAGTTAGAACCAAGTTGTTGCCAAGGCAGTGACCTCATTCAGTTCCTGAAGGAAGTGTCCTACCTCATTTCCTTGGTGATGGAACTCTCTGAACTTTGAATCCAAGAAACCAGGCACCCAGAGCCAGACGCAGTCCCAGTCCAAGTGGGCTCACTTGTTTGGATTTACCACAGACAGAGTCAGCCTTTCTTGGTACCTACTGATGTCAGGATGACTACATGCCAGGAGAGCACTCAAGAGGGGCCTTTCTTGAGAAATCAGGTAGTGTCTCACTGCTGGCTCATGACAACTTCATCAAATTGTCTAAGGAGACCAGATCTGAGACAAGACAGGCAATTTTGTGGGAACATAGTATGGCCCACCAGTCAGAGACCTCTCCGGATAGTTACAGTTCTACTTGGGGTAAGGAGGTGCCTTTGTGGGTGTGGGTGTGAGTTTGAGGTTTTGCCTCATGTTCTGAGAATAGGTAGGTAAGGCAGTTTGTTTGGTTTGGAGTGGACTGTGTCTAGTAAGTCGTTTGACAAGACGAGTGTTTCTATGTCTGTGTATCTCACTGTGTCCGTGGTTGTAGACATTAGAAAAGAGAATGCATCAATGGATGTCTCCTGTCTAGTAGAAAGCTTCCCAGCATTCATCATGCCCAGTTGATAATGGACTGTGGCTTGCCTTATGGTTGGGCCAAACCTGCTATCTTCTTAAGTTCCTGTTTTCTTCATGAATTCTGGCCACTCTCCAGAATAGGCTCATGGTTTTGTGTCCAAGATATGTACCACCTTCAAGCTCTGTGACATGGCCATGTACTGGATAGCTGAATTTAATTGGGAGTATCTCAGAAAACTCAGATATCAGTGTGACCAGTAAAGTCTCAATTGAGAAACCCAGCTTTGGGCCTGCTGTTGTCCTGAAAGTCAGGTAGGTCTTTGCCTCAGGCCAAACTTTGTGAAGCCTGAAGAAACCAGTTTTCAAATGGAAATGAATGGGCATCACCTGTGGCTCTTTGCTTAATTGCTTTGGTAAGGGATGGGTCTGAATCAGCCTCTTGGCCCTGTGTGAGGCTTTGGCTTATATTCCCACCACCTGATTGATCTAAAGAAAGATCCCATGTGTGCATCCTAAACCATAATGGCCAAAAGAGCAGTTATTGTTGATGAAGTCTCTCACCTTCCTCTGTAAGGTTCTTGACTTCTATCAAGTGAGAATAGGGATCCTTTGCATCATATGAGTTCTTCTAATCCCTGCAGAGCCTGGCCCATAGGTGCTTGGATATTGTCATGATGCCAATTCACATAAAGACTCTAAACCCCAGAGTCAGAAGGCCTCAAATTGGAGAAGTGGAGCAATATTAAATGCAGGCCTATTTGATCCATCCTGGTTCACAGGAAGAGTGTCCAGGCCACCCTGACTTTAGGCCAATGAGGGGCAAGGGAGGTTATTTTGCACACTGTCTTTGGCTGGGCCCCTCATGGACACCTCCAGCCAGAGGTAATGATGAGTGTGTATATGGAAGAAGATGAGTGACATGTGGGAGTGTTTTGGATTTAATTGTGTTCATTTGGGTGGTGGTTGGAAGAGATGACTGGGTCCACCTGGGCTTGAACTCTGGTGTGATTCCCCTTTGAAACTGATTTCTGATTCTGATCTCAGAGAAGTATTGCCATGAATTTTGTTAGGATTTTAGGAGGCCATGCCTGAGAGTCGCCCTTGGAAACTGAGAGCTAGCCCCAGGGTGGCTTTCCCCAGAGTGCTGGGAATCCAGCCAGGATATCACATGATTTTATTCTGAAAGACTTGGCAGCCATAGTTGACAGTCAAAACACACATGGACCTCATACTGTGTACCCCAATGGGCCTGGCTTCATGTGACCTGTTGACCACTCAAGACATTCCATATGCTGCAGATATAACCTCTTCTAACCTTGAGTTGAGCTGCATTGCTTGTGGTCCTGTCTTTCCTTGTCTTTTCATACTGTTCGCATTTCTTTCTGCTTGTTGAAACTGTTGTGTTATTGAAAATTCCCCCATATATTTATATTGCTCTTGTATCCTTGCAAAGTCTCCCTTGCAGGTGCAGTTGAGGGTCTGCCCCTCCTACAATAGGGGCAATGTGCCTACCAACCCGGCAGGCCACTGGGCTTGTTCTGAAGGTCAGTAGCAGGTCCGCCGACCTTACAGGTGTGGGCGGTGGCTCTGCCACTCTGCGGGTGCTGGGCCTGTTCTATGAGTGGGTCAGAGGTCCATCTGCCTTGGAGGCATGGGCGGTGGCTCTGCCCCTCACCCTCTCAATGTGTTTTTAAAGTTAACAAATATGTGAATTCCTGTCTCCATTTCTCTGTAGCCTATTCAGAACATGTATTTTTATATGCACATATAGAATCCTACATTGTATCACACGTACATTCTTGTGAGTTTGGCTGAATTGGCAGATAAAAATTGTGAGAAGAGATCCCTCCTCCTAAACGATTTTGGAACTGAAAAGTCAACATATGGGTTACCTTCCTAGTTGCAAAACATTATACATAAATCCATGTTCAGTAAAATGAATATTTTTGGATCTGTGGATAATATATATTTCATAGTGAATTTCAATTGGCATATAAATTGCTACTTTTTAATGTCTGTGTGTGTTTTGTGTGTGTGTATATATATATATATATATATATATATATATATATACACTCTACAGATTATTAAAAATATGAAATATATTTGTCTTATTATACACTCCCTAAATTCATTCATGTTCATGTATGTGGATTAATAATCAACTTTTCACAAGATTATTCTCAGAAAGATTCATCCACCTGAAATACATATTTGTTTTCTAGTACTGAAAATTAACTTCAGTGAATGGTGCATAGAAATCCTAATAATTCTACAGTAACTGACCCAGTTTAGCTTCAATGCAAGTAGATTTCTATGGGACATGATGTGTATTCTGACGTTTATTTTTATTCAACACTGGTACATTACTATTTTATTCAGTTTTTGCACATCATAGGATATATATTTCATCCACAAGTTCACAAATTTATAGGAATTTGTTTCATTTTCAATCAATTCCTGCTTCAAAACACATGTAGACCTCCAGGTTTCGTGACTGGGCTTTTAATGAGATTTCTTTCCAAACACATTATTTTCGATTTACATAATCACTTTTGAAGCAAAACTCACACACTCTTCATGAAAACTCATTACCCTAATATTACCATTAGAAGTATAACTGGATGGAATGAATTATTGTATATCAATATAAGATTTCCTGTATATTTTCAGATATCAATTCAGTCCATTATTGAAAGTTGAAACCAGTTATATTATATATTCACATTATGATCTATTCATTCATTATCTCTATATTCATAGACACCGTGTACACATAATTGTACCAAAGTCTAAATGGAAAGTGAGCATGTATTTCTAAAACATCCATGTCCAGGTTGACTAATGCTCTCAAATGTCAATCCTATTGGTGACTAAATATTTGTTTCTCCTGAAGATTAAATATTCAACCTCAACCCTGTTGAAAATATCTAATCCTATCACTCACTTTATACTTTGCCTGATTTCCTAATGTCTCTATTGATATCTGCTTTCCTACATATTTTCCCCAGTTCATCACTGTGACTGACTCTTCACATGTGCTGACATTTACATTCATTCTCTACCTGAAACCCTATTGCTAAAGAAATTTTAGTCCAAATCCTATACTCACTCTTGATTCTAAACCTAATGACTATCTTCCTAATCCTACCTACTATCCCTTTTTGAATGGATGTTCTCTTCAACATTCAATCATTCAAGGTACATGGTCCTATGCCATTGTATACCAATTGATCTGAAACAACTGTGCAGGACTTAATTCAAAGCTAAGTATTTAAATCAAGGGCCCAATGCCCTTCTGGGATTCAAATCTTACCTAGACTTCTGTTTTCATATTTATATTTCGACTACATACTCTTATAAATATACCAGGTTCCAAATACCATTATTCATCCCACAGAATGATTCCTAACACAAATGGAACATGTTATTAACCCTAACAATACACTGTTCACTCAATCTAATTTTACAGATGAGCAGGGACAGAGTTTATCTTACAATACAGCAATGTAGGGTATCTACCACCTGCTGAAAATCTCAAATGTCCAAGCAGAAATGATCCCTGGAGAAGACGTAGGCAGCTATGAAGGACCTGAGAGAGCAAAAGTTATCTTCCATGGCAAACAAAGATGTCAGGATGAAAGGATGTGTCTGAATCAGCCTCTCTCTTCTTAATGTAGAGAGGATGGTCAAAACCAGGCCTGTGTGGAGAGCTGCTCCCAGGAGCCTATGTTTGATATACCATTCTAACTTGTGAAAGTGTCAGAGAAAGTAGGGGCAGCCTCCATCTCATGGGACCCTTGGAAGCAACTGTTAAGACAAAGTGGTTGTCAAGGCAGTGACCTCATTCAGTTCCATAAAGAAGTGACCTACCCCACTTCTTTGGTGAGGAAACTCTCTGAACTTGGAATCCAGGAAACCAGGCACCCAGAGCCATTCCAAGTCCCAGTCACAGTGGGCTCACTTGTTTTGATTTACCAAGGACAGAGTCAATCTTTCTTGGTACCTACAGATGTGAGGAAGGCCAAATGCCAAGAGAGCTATGAAGAGGGGGCCTATCCTGAGAAAGCAGGAAGTGGTTCACTACTGGATCCTCACAACTTCACAGAGATGGCCAAGGAGACCAGATCTGAGACAGGACAGGCCATTTCATTGAAACATAGAATGGCCCACCAGTGAGAAGACACTCTGGATCCTCAGAGACCTACTTGGGGAAGGAGTTGCCTTTGTGTGTGTGGGTGTGGGTTTGTGGTTTTATCTCATGTTTTGAGAATAGGTAGGAAAGGCGGTTTGTTTGGTTTGGAGTGGACTGTTTCTAGAAAGTCATTTGACAAGGCGAGTGTTTCTATGTAAATGTATCCAACACTGTCCGTGGTTGTAGACATGTGAAAGAGAATGCAACAATGGATATGTCCTATCTAGTAGAAAGCTTCCCAGCATTCATCCTACCCAATTTGTGAATGGATTGCAGCTTGCCCTATAGATGAGCAACCCCTACTATCTTCCTAAGTTTTGGTTTTCTTCCCGCATTCTGGCCACTATTCAGAATAGGCTTATGGTTTTGTGTCCAATATATGTACCACCTCCAAGCTCTTTGACATGGCCATGTAATGGATAGCAGAATGGAATGGCGAGCATCACAGAAAACGCAGATATCAGTGTGACCAGGAAAGTCTCAGTGGAGAAACCCTACTTTGGACCTTTTGCTTACCTATTGTTCTATTGCCCTGAATGTTAGGAAGGTCTTTGCCTCAGGCCACCCCTTTGTGAAACCTGAAGAAAACCATTTTCAATTGGAAATGAATGGGCATCACCTGTGGTTCTTTGCTTAATTGCTTTGGAAAGGGATGTGTCTGAATAAGCCTCTTGACCCTCTGTCAGGCTATGGCTTAGATTATCAGCACCTGATGGATCTAAAGAAAGTTCCCACGTGTGTATCTAAAACCAAAATGGTAAAAATATCGGTCATTGTGGATGAAGTCTCTTGCTTTCCTCTGTTAGGTTCCTGACCTCCATCAAGTGAGAATAGGGATCCTATGTGTCAAATGTGTTATTCACAGCCCTGCAGAGCTGCTGGGGTTTTCTCATGACTCCAATTCACATAAAGAATCTAAACCCCACAGTCAGAAGGCCTCAAATTTGAGAAGCAGATCAGTATTAAGGGCAGGCCTATTTGACCACTCCTGGTTCACAGGAAGTATGTCCAGGCCACCCTGAAGTTTGTCAAATGAGGTGCATGGGAGCTCATTTTGGACACTGTCTTGGGCTGTGCCCCTCATGGAATACCCCAGCCAAAGGTTATGATGAATGTCTATATGGAAGAAGTTCAGTGCCATGTGGGAGTTTTTTGGTTTTAATTGTGGTCATTTGTGTGGTGGTTGGAAAAGATGACTTGTTCCAACTGGGCTTGGACTCTGGTGTGATTCCCCATAAGTCTGAGTTCTGAAACTGACTTCAGACTAGTATTTCCATGAATTGTGTTGGGATTTTAGGAGGCCACACATGAGAGTCACCCTTGTAAACTGAGTTCTAGGCCCATGATGGATTTCAAAATCACACTTGGAATCTCATCCAGGATATCATATGATTTTATTCCTAAATAGTTGGCAGCCATAGTTAAGAGAGAAAACACACATGGATCTCACATTGTAGACCTCAATGGGCCTGGCTTCATGTGACCTTTTGGCCCCTATTTGGGAATCCTTGCCTGTGAGAGTTCTCCAGAGCTTTCTTTCAAATGAGCTTTCTCAAAATTTTATGTTTCCTGGATGAATGGGAAACCCACAGTGGCTCCAACTTCATCCTTGAAAATGCCTAGATAAATATCATGAAATTTTGGACATTCCCATGACCAGGGGGCACTAGAAAACCTTTCAATGTTCTATTGCTGATCATGAGTGTACCAGACAGTGCCTTGATTGACTGGGTTTCAAGAAAATGGTGTAGAACAGAGATGCCAGTAAGTTGGAGCCTTCTGAGTAGTGGGCCAAGAGCAGTGGTGTGCGGGTGTGTGATAATACATCTGTGTTGTGGCCATCTGGATCTGCCATTGGCTTTCAAATGGCTTGTGACTGACATGGTGCAGCCAGCAGACCTTTATATGAAAAGGCATCTTGTTATATGGAGACAATTCTGGGCAATGTTGAGAATCAGGTTGCTGTGGACAAGGGGGCAAGCTATGTGGGATAGAAGCCTGACTGGTGCATTCTCCTGTAGACACTGATCCACCAAACGTAACAGAATTCCCTCCAACACGGGGACGATTTCAACTCCTTCTATTTCATGAAACAAATACCAAACTCCCAGTGTATCAGCAAGAAAGACCATGAAAAGTGGAGAATGACCAAAGGGCTTCACAGTCCACACGGGGAGACATTTAGCCCCAATGGCCTTAGTTTACCTACAAAAAGAGAATTAATCTGTGCTGTGCCATGTTCATTGGAAAATAAGAAAACATGTCCTCCAGGTCACATAGATGTAGATCCAGCTTTGATGGTCTCACTACAAAGGAAACTAAAGCTCCTGACAACAACATATATTTCAAGTGCCCAACCTCAGAGGCAGTTACTCAAGAAGTCTTTAGGCCAGCAGAACTCCATGTTTGTGGAGGGTTTACCCTGTCCCTTACTTTTGGAAACTCCTCTACCACCCCCAAGGTTTTGAACTCCTGAGCATTTTCCATTCCAGATATGTATTCACAGATTTTCTAATTCTTCTCCTCTAATTATGTCTTACTTTGGGACAAGGTAATGTGAAGGCATTGTTCTGGATGAGAGTGGGAAGTTTCTTGTGTAGCACATATATGCATACACATTGAATTCATTTTCCTATTTTCTATTCGTAATACTGAATCCCTGACACTAAACCATACCCTACTAGACTCTGACTACTAATCCTAATATGATGGAGAAAAATAACCCAAACAGAATAGAAATACATGCAGTTCAGAGCAGGCATGGTGTATAGTTGGACTTGCCTTTTGCGTGATGAAGGCTTGGTGTTATAAATCTAGTCAATTTTTTATTGAAATAGTTCTCTATGTGTTTTTAAATTTAACAAATATGTGAATTCCTGTCTTCCTTTCTCTGTAGCCTATTCAGCACATGTATTTTTATATGCACATATAGAATCCTTCCTGGTATCACACGTACATATTTGTGAGTTGGCTGACTTGGCAGATGCAAACTGTTAGACGAGATCACTCCTCCTAAATGCTGTTCGAACTGAAAATTCAAACTATGGGTGAGCTTCCTATTTGAACAACATAAATCCATGTTCAGTAAAATGAATATTTTTGCATCTGTGGATGATATATATTTCATGGTGAATTTCGATTGGCATACATAATGCTACTTTTTAATGTCTCTGTGTGTGTGTATTATATATATATATATATATATATATATATATATATATATATATGTATATATGTATATATATATGTATTCACTCTCCAGATTTTTCGAAATATGAAGTATATGTGTCTTATTCTACACTCCCTAAATTCATTCATATTCACGTATGTGGATTTATAATCATCTTTTCACAAGATTATTCTCAGAAATATTCATCCACCTGAAATACACATTTGTTTTTTCCTAGTACTGACAACTAACTTCAGGGGATCATATGATGGCCCCAATGGGAGTTCATCATCCCCGTGTACCACATCACTGTGTGGAGAATGACGAGTTAGAAAGGCTAAAAGCTATCTTGTTAGGAATTTTCAGCAAAATTGAGGTGCTCCAAAACCTAGAGGAAGGATTTCCATCACTGGCTAATCAGCTACAGGCGCTCAAACTTGAGTGATTTGTCCACAGGGAGGGTCACGCTGCTTATTCAGCAAATCACCCTGCGGCTAGAATCTGCTGTGCGCACCGGGAAACGACCAGATAGCAACGCAAAGATACAGCACTGAAAATTCTGTGGGCTTCTGCCAGCTGTGCAATCACTGTGGTCAGTGCTGAATTCTGGGTTTGAGACGGGGGAAGGAAGCAGTCCAATTCGGTTCTCCACACCGGTCATACCACAGAGGAAGCCAGCGGCCACCATCTTGGAGAGCTGACATCACTATCGCTGTTTTCGACTGATCGCATCTCATTCAGCTATAGAACAGGTAATTTCAGGCTGCCATTCACCTGCATCTCGCAGACAAATTACTCAGGCTCAGTGCTAAAGAACGCACAGAAATTTCTTCTTAGAGCCTGCTCCTATCAAAACATACACCGAGCACGGAGCGGCCAAATTCCGGCTCCTGGAACTGCTCTGGCCCAGGGCTAAAGAACCCGCAGAAACTGCTTCTTGGTCCGGGTCCTGCTGAATACTGTGGAGGTAAATACCAACCGATCCTTCATAGGCAGTGGCAACAGGATTGAGATGGGGCTTGTGAGGGCCAGTCAGGACTCACCCGTTGCTTTGGTCACCTGGCAAACGGAACTAAATGCTGCCGTTCGCATGGGATACCAACATGGCAGAGATCTGATGTCATCACAAAGCGGTGGAGGAGATAACTTCATCTATACCAGTGACGACAGAAACAGTTGGTCTGTTGGTAAAGAAAGTGACTCACAAACACCCAAGTCTCTCTCACTTTGTCATCAAGCCAGAGGGGCAGAGCAGAGCTGCCGCCTGCGCCTGGAAGAGGCCCAGCGACCCACCAGCGTGGTAGTCACGTCACCACAATTCTCGTAGGGGCAGAGCATTGCCGCTGCCTGTGCCCGGAACAGGCCCAGTGACCGGCAGGCGTGGTTGTCACGTGACCCCAATTGGAGTAGGGGCAGAGCAGAGCCACAGCCTGAGCCCGCGAAGTAGTCAGACCTGCAACGGACCTGCGGAACAGGCCCAGCAGCCTGCCGGCATGGTAGACACATCACCCCAATTGGAGTAGGGGCAGAGCAGAGCCGCTGCCCGTGCCCGCAAGGTAGGCAGACCTGCGACTGACTGGCAGAACAGGCCAGGCGGCCTGCCGGCATGGTAGACACGTCACCCCAATTGGAGTAGTGGCAGAGCAGAGTCGTCGCCCACGCCCGGAACAGGCCCAGTGACCCGCTGGCGTGGTAGACACGTCACCCCAATTAAAGTAAGGGCAGAGCAGAGAGGCCGAACATCCCTGCAAGGTAGCCAGACCTGCGACCGACCGGCAGAACAAGCCCAGGGTTCCAACTACAAATCATAATATGATGGAGAAAAATAAACCAAACAAAATAGAAATACAAGCAGTTCAGAGGAGGTATGTTGTATAGTTGGAGTTGCCTTTTTCATGATATAGCGTAGGAGTTAAAAATCTACTCAAGTATTTCTTGAAATAGATTTCCATGTGTTTTTAAACTTAACAAATATGTGAATACCTGTCTCCCTTTCTCTGTAGCCTATTCAGCACATGTATTTTAATATGAACATATAGAATCCTACCTGGTGCCACACGTACATTCTGGTGAGGTGGCTGACTTCGCAGATACAAATTGTGATAAGAGACCACTCCTACAAAACGCTGTTGGAATTGAATATTCAGCCTATGGGTTAGCTTCCTAGTTGAACAACATTATACGTAAATCCATTTTCACAAAAATGAATACTTTTGGATCTGTGGATTATATATATTTCATGATGAATTTCGATTGGTGTATATATTGCTACTTTTTAATGTCTCTGTGTGTGTGTGTGTGTGTGTGTGTGTGTGTGTATAAATATACACTCTACAGATTTTTCAAAATATGAAATATATGTGTCTTATTATACAATCCATAAATTCATTCATAGTCATGTATATGGATTTATAATCAACTTTCACATGGTTATTCTCAGAAATATTCATCCACCTGAAGTACATATTTGTTTCTTAGTAATGAAAACTAACTTCAGTGAATGGTGCATACAAATCCTAATATTTCTATCATAACTGAACCAGTTTAACATCAATGCAAGTAGATTCCTATGGGACATGATGTGTATTTTGATGTTCATTTTTATTCAACACGGGTACATTACTATTTCTGCAGTTTATGCACATCATCGGATGTATATTTTATTCACAAGTTAGCAAATTTATAGGCATTTGTTTCACTTTCAATCACGTCCTGCTTTAGAACCCATGAATTCCTCCATGTTTCTTGCCTGGTATTTTCATAAGAACTCTTTCCATACATATTATTTTCAAATTCCATAATCACTTTTGAAGCAAAACTCACACATCATTCATGATAAACAATAATCCTAATATAACCAATAGATGTATAACTGATTACAATGAATGATTGTATATCAATATAAGATTCCTTATATATTTTCAGATATCAATTCCATCTATTATTTAAAGGGGAACCAGTTATATTATTTATTCATACAATGGTCTATTCATACATTATCTCTATATTCATAGACACAGGGTACACCTCTTTGTACCCCCAATACTAATTTATACGTCTTCAAAATACTGCTCTCAGAAATGGTGGAAGAAATACTCATGTCATTTGATCTACATATACATTTTGTCACAGTAATATTCAGGACACAAAATGCAAAGGTCACTCTTCTGATTGTACCAAAGCCTAAACGGAAATGAGCATGCATTACTAAAAACATCCATGTCCAGGTTGCCTAATGCTCTAAAATGTCAATCCTATTAGTGACTACATATTTGTTTCTTCCTAAGATTATACATTCAACCTCAACCCTGTTGAAAATGTCTAATCCTATCACTCAATTTATACTTTGCCTGATTTCCTAATGTCTCTACTGATATCTGCTTTCCTACATATTTACCCCAGTTCAATATTGTGACTGACTCTTCACATGTGCTGACATTTACATTCACTCTAGCCGAAACCCTATTGCTAAAGAACTTTTCCTACAAATCCTATACTCACTCTTCTTTCTGAAGCTACCATCTTTCTTCAAAATCCTACTGACTATCCTACTTTGAATGGATGTTCTCTTCGACATTCATCTTTCAGAATGATTCCTAACCAAAATCGAACATCTTATTAACCCTAACCATACACTGTTCCCTCAATCTAACTTTACAGAAGAACAGGGACAGAGTGTTCTTAAAATACAGGAATGTAGGGTATCTTCCACCTGTTGAGAACCTCAAAGGTCCATGCAGAAATGATCCCTGGAGAAGATGTAGGCATCTATGAATGACCTGAGAGAGCAAAAGTCATCTTCCATTGCAAACAACCTGATCAGGATGAAGGGTTGTGTCTGAATCAGCCTCTCTCTTCTTAATGTAGAGAAGATGGACCAAAGGAGACCTGTGTGGAGAGCTGTTCCAGGGTGCCAATGGTTGATATACCATTCTAACTTGTGAAACTGTCCCAGGTAGTAGGGGCAGCCTCCATCTCATGGGACTCTTGGAAGCAGCTGTTAGGACAAAGTGGTTGCCCCGGCAGTGACCTCATTCACTTACTGAAGGAAGACACCTCACCTCTCTTCCTTGGTGATGGAACTCTCTGAAATTGGGATCCCGGAAGCCAGGCACCCAGAGCCAGTCCCAGTACCAGTCCCTGTAGGCTCACTTGTTTGGATTTACCAAGGACAGAGTCAGTCTTTCTTGGTGCCTACTGATGTGAGGTTGGCCTAATGCTAGGAGAGCTCTGAAGACAGGCCTTTCCTGAGAAAAAGTCAGTTGTTCACTGCAGTCTCCTGACAAATTCACAGAGTTGGCCAAGGAGACCAGATTTGAGACAGGACAGGCTACTACGAGGGAACATAGTATGGCCCACCAGTCAGAGCACACTCCAAATAGTCACAGACCTACTTGGGGGAAGGAGGTGCCTTTGTGGGTGTGGGTGTGGGTTTGTGGTTTTGTCTCATGTTCTGAGTATTTGTAAGAAAGGCAGTTTGTTTGGTTTGGAGTGAACAGTTTCTTGTACGTCATTTCACAAGGCAAGTTTTTCTATGTCTGTGTATCCCACTGTGTCCGTGGTTCTAGACATTGGAAAAGAGAATGCATCAATAGATGTGTCCTGTCTAGTACAAAGCTTCCCAGCATTCAACCTGCCCAATTTATGAATGGACATCGGCTTAACTTATGGATGGGCAACACCTCTTATTCCAAGGTTTCTGTTTTCTTCCTGAATTCTGGCCACTCACCAGAATAAGTTCATGGTTTTGTGTCCAAGGTATGTACCACCTCCAAGCTCTGTGAAATGGCCTTTTACTGGATAGCTGAAGGAAATGGCGAGCATCTCAGAAAACTCAGATATCAGTGTGACCAAGAAAGTCTCAGTGGAGAAACCCTTTTTTGGCTATTTGCTTACCTATGGTTCTGTTGCCCTGAATGTCAGGAAGGTATTTACCTCAGGCGACACCTTAGTGAAGCCTGAAGAAAACAGTTTTCAAATGGAAATGAATGGGCATCACCTGTGGCTCTTTGGTTAATTGCTTGGGAAAGGAATATGTCTTAATAAGTCTCTTAGCCATGTGAGTGGCTGCAGCTTAGATTCTCAGCATCTGATGGATCTAAAGAAAGATCCCATGTGTGCATCCAAAACCAAAATGGCCAAAAGAGCAGTCATTGTGGATGAAGTCTCTCACCTTCCTCTGTAAGGTTCCTGACTTCCATCAAGTGAGAATAGGGATACTTTGTGTCAAATTAGTTCTTAAAAGCCCTGCAGAGGCTAGCTAATAGGTGCTTGGGGTTTCTCATGACTCCAATTCACATAAAGAATCTATACCTGACTGTCATAGGCCTCAAATTGGAGAAGCAGAGCAGTATTAACGGTATGTCTATTTGATCACTCCTGGTTCACAGAAAGGGTGTGCAGGCCACCCTGACTTTAGGCAAATGAGGGGCAAGGGAGCTTATTTGGACGCTCTTTTGGGCTCCGCCCCTCATTGAAACCTCCATCCAGAAGTTATGATGAGTGTCTTTATGGAAGAAGTTGAAGACCATGTGGGAGTGTTTTGGTTTTAATTGTGGTCATTTGTTTGGCGGTTGGAAGAAATGACTGTGTCCACCTGGGCTTGAACTCTGGTGTGATTCCTCTTAGAGACTGATTTCTGGAAGTGACCTCAGAGAAGTATTGCCATGAATTGTGTTGGAATTTTAGGAGGCCACACAAGAGACTCCCCCTTGGAAACTGAGATCTAAGCACTGGTTGGTTTTCTAGAGAGCACTGGGAATCTCATTCAGGATATCACATGATTTTATTTTGAAAGACTTGGCAGCCATAGTTGAGAGTCAAAACACACATGGACCTCACATTGTAGATCTCAATGGGCCTTGCTTCATGGGACCTTTTGGCCATTCTTTTGGATGCCTTGCCAGTGAGAGTTCCCCAGAGATTTCATTGAAATGAACTTCCTCACCATTTAATGGTTCCTGAAAGAATTGAAACCCACAGTGCCTCCAACTTCATCGTTGAAAAATGACTAGATAAATACCATGAAATTTTTTTAATTCCCATGACCATGTGGCATGGGAGAAACTTTTGATGTCCTGTTGCTGATCAAAAGTGTACCAGACAGTGCCTTGATTGACTGGGTTTCATAAAAATGGTGTATAACAGAGATGCTAGTTAGTTGGAGCCTGCTGAGTAGTGGGGCCAGAGCTGTGGTGTGCAGGTGTGTGATGAAACATGTGTGGTGGGGCCATGTAAATCTGCCATTGGCTTCCAAATGGCTTGTGACTGACATGGTGCAGCCAGCAGACCCTTGCATGTAAAGGCATCTTGTTACCTGGAGAGTATTCAGGGCAATGTTCAGAATCAGGTTGCTTTGGTCAAGCGGGCAAGCTATGTGGGATAGAAGTCTGGTTGGTGCATTCTCCTGCAGACCCTGACTCACAACACGTGACAGAACTCCCTCCAGCACTGTGTCCCAGTTGAACTCCTTGTATTTCATGAAGCAAATACCAAACTCCTAGTGCAGCAGCTAGAAACACGACGAAAATTTGAGGATGACCAAATGGCTTCACAGTCTACACTGGGAGACTTTTAGCCCCCAGTGGCAGCAGTTTACCTACAAAGAGAGATTTCAGCACTTCTGCCTCATGTCCACTGGAAAATAAAAAAACCATGTCCTCCAGGTCACATATATGCAGACCCAGGTCTGATGGTCTCACGACAAAGGAAGCTAAAGCTCCTGACAACAACATATATCTCAAGTGCCAACCTCAGAGGAAGTTTCTCAAGCAGTCTTTAGGATTGCAGAGTTCCATGTTTGTGGTATTTTTACCCTGTTTCTTACTTTTGGAATCTCCTCTACAACCTCCAAAGATGTGAACTCCTGAACATTTTCCATTGCAGATATGTATTCACAGATTTTCTAACTTTTCTTCTCTAATTGTGTCTTACTTGGTGCGAAGGTAATGTCAAGGAATTGTTCTGAATGAGAGTGGGAAGATTTTTGTGTAGCATATATTTGCATACACTTTGGATTCATTTTCCAAATTTCCATTTAAAATACTAAATCCCTGACTGTCAGGGGTAGAAGGAATTTCTCCTTCATAGAATAGCCTGACACTTACAAGAAACAGCCCCCTGGGAGACATCCTGCCTAGGAGATATCCTGTAACCATCTGTCTCCCTGAGACATCATGGGGCCATCTGTCTTACTGAAACATCCTGAGGTTATCTCACCTTGTGAAGACATCCAGGAACTGCCAATAAGAGAGCTTTCCCATACCCAGTATATAAATACCCCTGTGTGAACAATAAAAATTTGCAGCTTGATTAAAACTCCTGTCTTGCTGTCATCTCTCGTGTCTCTTGTCCCTTCATTACTTCCCATCTAGGTTCACCACCCCCGTTGATGTGTCCTGCCGGCCGGGATATCTGGCACCTACCTACTGGGGCTCGAGCCTTTGACTGAGGGGGAAACCTGTCCTCAGGGAAGACTTAAAAAAGCGGAGCTTGCGATTGCCTCAGCAGACACCACCGAAAGACAGATCCAGGAGGAGAGTGGGGATGACACATGGTGAGTGACCCACCATGGGACAAGCAGTTTCGTCACATGATTTGTTTTTGTCAGGCCTCAAGGAGGCCCTCAAGACATAGGGGGCACATGTTAAGAAAAAGGACTTAAAATTATTCTTTTCATACATAGGAGAATTGTGTCCATGGTTTCCCCCTGAAGGGTCCATTGATGGTAGAAAATGGCTTAGAGTAGGAGACTGTTTAAACCATTTTTTTTGTTGTTGTTGAAGAAAAAGTCCTAGAACAAAGGTATATTAGACCTTTTGTAGACATTAATATTTTATAAGTTTTTTAAACACCTAGAAAAATTTGTAAGTTTAAATTTAAAGACATTTATATTTATCTGTTTATCCAATTTAAATTGAACCATTTAAATCACGTGAATTAAAGATCTTTGGATCCACTTTGAAATAGTAAGCTTGCCTTAATTTGATTTTAATTGGAGTCAGTGGTCTTTTCTTGCATCCTGGTGTAATATTTTGTAGTTTCCCATCAAGATGACCCTGCCCCAATAGATCACAAGACCAGACTACTGGAAATTCTGAAGCTGGCCTTCCCTCCAGGGCTCCGGCATGGAGAGGCAATTTCCAAGGCCTTGGTGTGAGATTTTGGTCCAGGGAGCACTGCAGTGAACCACCGCCCTAAAACTATTAGCAAGCACATGGTGGAGGAGGCCTCCATAGGTAAGTGGCGCCTATATAACATCTGATATCCGGTTAAGGGAGATCTCTTCTGATGACAGAGTGGTGTCCTGGGGAGACACACATATACTCCTGTCTGGTACAGTAACGAGAATCATTCTGTCCTCTGTTATGTTCTGTAGGGAATTCCTCTGAAAGCATAGAGAGGTGCCAATGGGCACGCAGGAGCTCCTATTCCAGAGCTTTAGCAAGACGTTGCATAGTTCCTCTGTTTTTCTGTTTCTGCGCTGGTTTTCTGTTTTTTTGTGTGTTTTGTTCTGTGTTTCATATGTTTTTTTTTTTTTTTTGGTTTGTTTTAGTGTGTTTTGTTGTGTGATTTCTTTGGTAAAACTTAACTGAAAATGGGTAATAAAGCAAGTAAACTGACACCCATTTGGACTGTGTTTTAAAGAACTGTGATGAACTTTAATACCCTTTGTTAAGCAGGATGAGAGAAGCCCCTAGCTGGCTGCCTGGAGCACACCCACTGCAGAGGGCAATGCCTGCTGGGGACCTAAGAACTGAGTATCTCCCAGGTTAACACGTGAAACTCCTTAAAACCCCTTGTCCCTTCAGATCGATAGAATCACAACCATTGGGCAGAGACCCCTGTTTTTCTCCTTTGTTAGCAAAGCAGTAAATCTCCCTTTTTCTTTTTCTCAAACCCTGTCCTCATTATTAAATTGGTATTAATTGGCTTCAAAATCAGGAACCAAACTGTAAGTTACAATTTTTGGTACCCCCCACACCCCGGAACTCTTTGAGAGCTGACTACTGAAATGTTAGGAGACGGAGCGTGCTTGGGGTGGAACCGAATAAGAGGAGCTAATCCTGTAAGTGAAAGGAGGGACTGAGGGACTTCCAGCAGCTGCCCAAGCCCTGTTGCTTCAGAGAATTACCTACTTCCTTCCCTGCACTGTAAGGATTTTGCCATCTCTGTTTTCTTAAAAAAGAGAAAAAGAAAAAGGGGACACTAAATACAGTAAAGTCACCATGGAGACCCTTGATTTTACATTTCAGGTTGTCCCTCTGTGAAAACATCTGGTTCCCTTGTGGGAAAATCTATGGTGCCACTGGTGTAGGAGATTTTTCTCTTATCTGCTCTGGTTTAAAGGCTTCTGTCTGTAAGCCATAGTCTGGAGCTCCTTTCAGTCTGTCTTGTGTCTTTGTTTCTGGATCTTTAAGACATGTGCAATAATGTGTTGATATTATAAATCATTTCTTGGGAATGATCTTAGCTGAATGTGTATCTAAATGATGATGTTTTATTGTAACAATCTGGCATCTGAATGGGTTTTTGAAGCATTGCACAATCTTGCAGTTAAAAGTCGGGTTTAGGAAATTGTTTAGTTTATGATTTCAGATAATTCATGCCAGAGAACTTAAATACTTAGGATGGAAAACTAGAGAACTCTACTTCCAAGATGGCAAGTAACTTCCCAATCATTCAGGCTTTTTTTTCACCAATTTTTAATTGGGTAGCCTGGGAAAATGTCACTGTGTGTACCAGTGCATTAATTTGGACAAGGATAGTAAATCATAGTATGGTATCTGTTGACAAAACAAGATATAAAGATGTAAAATTTTGTAAACTGTGTCTTAAACTTGTATCATAAAATTTTGTGAATTTTGTCTTAAAATTGTATTATAATTTTCAACATCTGAACCTGAAAATTATGGTTGAAATGCCTTAGGCCTGAGGTGTCTGCTCAGAATAGCAGCTTTTTCCTGCTCCTTCCAGACCTCAGCCAGGACTTATGTTGAATGGCAAAAGAAAGAGGCCTGCAAGCTCAGTAGGAGAGTGATCTGAGGCCTAAAAAAAATTAAATTGTATGGTATTTACTAATTAATGGCCAGTCAATTTTTCTAGGACTCTTATTTTTTCCTTAGATTCTTTATTTTTTTTTTTTTTGAGCTCATGATTTTGATCCTAAAGACCTAGGATGATGTTTTTCTGACCAGTTCTATCTTTGAATAACTGTGTAGTTTTTGAAACATTGCAATGGATATTTCACTTGGAAAAGCTACAAGGCCTTTACTATTATTATGTGTGCACAATTTTGTTATGTGTTGTATGTCTATATATTCATATGTCCGTATATCATATATATGATACACAAATTAACATTTTTAAAGAGCACTCATTAAAACAAAAACGCTCATAAAAACAAATTTTAAAAAGTGGATCCAAAGATCTTTAATTCAAGTGATTTAAATAGTTGAATTTAAATTGGATAAAGAGATAAAAATAAATGTCTTTAAATTTAAGCTTACAAGTTTTTCTAGGTGTTCAAAAATCTAACAAAATATTAATGTCTACAAATGTTCTAATATGCCTTGGTTCTAAGACTTTTCCTTCAACAAAAAAATGGTTTACACTGTTCAATATATTTGTCTAATATATTGATAAATAAGTAAAGTAAATTTGATATGGGATTACTCATTCATGAGTACTTTTGTTAGATATCTAATTGATTTACTAAGGTCTGTATAAGTTTGTACCAATGTCTGTATAAGATTGTAATAATCAGTCATGTGTTAAAGAGACAAAAATTTCTTAAAACATAAGTTTACCCATAACATTGTGTTTATTAAGTTTTATTTTTTCTAGAGCAAGCAACCATAAAAATTAAACAACTGATTAAATAAGAACTGTTATTTTAGAGCACTGTACTGCCATTTATTTAAAAGCTAAACTTGGTTAATGTAGAAACTTCAATGTAATTGTGATGCTATTAATGTGCTCATATCTTTCAGGTATACGAATCTGTAAGGTAGAAACTTTAAAAGAGCATTATTTCAAGCTGGTGTTCTGAAGTTGTATGGTAAAAAAATATATTGGGCATTCATTTACTTCTTATCAATAAGATATGTAAAGTTGTATGTTACTTTTTACATTGGGGAACAATTTAAATGTATTTTTATGTTAATGAGAGTCTAATCTATATAAAGGTTAAAAACTTTCAGCCTTTCTTAAATTCATGTTTTAAATGTGATATCATATGGTGTTAACTAATGTTCATGTGACCTCAAATAATATATGTAATCTTTGTAAAATGATATTTAAAAAAACAAAGATCATCTTTAGAAGTAAAACACTTAAGTTTTATAAAGAGTCCTGCCTTACCTGAGATAAGGCTCTGTGTCCCATCTTACTATATGTGAGAATGACTACGAAAGCAGTAGGTCAGATATTATTTCATTTAAAGTTATGTTCAAAAGTTGTTTTTTTTTTCTGTCAAGATTTCTAGGATCTCAAACAGGGGATATAATGTATAACTCAGCTTAAAACTTCAGGGTAGCTATTACACGAACTAAGTATTTTTACTCTTGTTAAAAAATTTTATTTTGTAATTTCCTTATAAGTGATCTAAAGATTCCTTGTTAGTGTTTTACAGAAGTGTTGCTTTAAGAACACAACATGGGTTAATTTAAGATAATAAGTCATCACCTACAAGACAGACAGAATAATACAGATCCCAGTTAATAAAAAAGATAAATAATTATAAAGTTATAGACATTAAAGCCCAGTACTCTTAATATAAGGCTGTTAAAATTTATTTGCTGGATGATTAAGATTAGGATTTATATTAAAGTTACATGAAAAGGGACAAGAAAACCAATATTTGGCTCTTGCCCTCTGAGTCAGTCTGAATCCAGGGAACAAGGGACTTCTCAAAGAGCTTTGCAACTCTGGGCCTCATATCTTCCCAATTAGGGAGATTAATGAGACCCCTGGAGAACAGAAAGCCAATCAGTGCATTTGCTAAGAAGAGGAGAGTCATCAGAGAAGGGAGACATCCCTGATGCTTCCAAGGGTAGCCACATGGTCAAGCAAGACCTGGACCCACCTAGCGCAAATGGCACTAGCAGAACTGAGAAGCTGCTCTCAAGTTTCCCCAGGAATGACTCCCATAAAAGCTCAGCTGACTGTAAACAATAGATAGAAACAAAAGTCAGTTTGACTGTTTCATGATAAACACTTAGGAAAGACAGTTAAAACCAAAATACAGCCATTCCTGGGCATTTTAAATAATAATAATAATAATAATTTTTTATACACATTATGTTAGCCTCCCCAAATAAGTAAGACTGGAGGCTACAAAGAAGGATTCCCAGAAAGGAATGCCTGATAACTATAAAAAGAGACTATCAAGAGGAGCTGCCAGAGGCAGAAATTTTTAGTTTAAGGCCTACAGATATTCCTATCCTACAGGTAGGGATGGTGTTTGCTAGTACGATTATCCAGCCCTGAGTAACAGAATTAAAGGTTTCTCTATTACACACAGAGGTCATACTAGTAAAATGATTTTGCAAGATCAGATGATATTAAATCATTAAACTGTATCTTATGGAGAGGGATAACTCTAACACTAAATGTTAAATATTAAGTTGACAGTCCTGATAACTGGGAATATTAAAGCCTGCTGAGGGAACCTCTATACAGTGACATGTTCCAGCTGCTGCAACATTTTTTCAGTACTCATGATTCTTGTTTCTCACACAGAAGAACCCATCCCCAGATGAATTTACAACCTGTTCTTCCCCAACCAGACTTCAAAACGAACTGATTTCTAAAAGGCAACTCATAGTCCCTCAACTGACTTCTAAAAGGCAACTCATGTCCCTTATACTGTGCCCACTCACGTCACTCTCTCTCAGCTCAGAAGAAGCCAAAATGAGTGACGCCTCTCGTCTTACAACTATGGAGCCAAAAATAAATAGAATATCAATATAAGTAATTAATTAAGTCAGGTAAAACCAGGAATCCAATTTTGGGTGAGTTCTAAAAATTTGGAGACTGTTACCTGAGGGATTAAAATTCCCTCATTGCTCTTTCCCTACCTTATCAAAAATTTGGAAGGGACACATTAAAAAAGGGGGAATGATTTGCATTTCTCTGACTGCTAGAGATGGTGAGCATTTTTTCATATACTTGTTGATTGATTGTATGTCCTCCTCTGAGAAATTTCTGTTCAGGTCCTTGGCCCATTTGTTGATTGGGTTATTCGTTATCTCATTGTCTAATTTTTTTAGTTCTTTGTATATTCTGAATATTAGCGCTCTGTCTGAAGTGTGAGGAGTAAAGATTTGTTCCCAGGACGTAGGCTCCCTATTTACCTCTCTTATTGTTTCTTTTGCTGAGAAAAAACTTTTTAGTTTGAGTAAGTCCCATTTGTTGATTCTAGTTATTAACTGTTGTGCTATGGGTGTCCTATTGAGGAATTTGGAGCCCGACCCCACAGTATGTAGATCATAGCCAACTTTTTCTTCTATCAAACGCCATGTCTCTGATTTGATATCAAGTTCCTTGATCCACTTTGAGTTAACTTTTGTGCATGGCGAGAGTAAGGGATTCAGTTTCATTTTGTTGCAAATCTCACTCCAGTAAGATTGGCAGCCATTAGGAAGTCAAACAGCAACAAGTGCTGGCGAGGATGTGGGGAAAAGGGTACTCTTGTACATTGCTGGTGGGACTGAAAATTGGTGCGGCCAATTTGGAAAGCAGTATGGAGATTTCTTGGAAAGCTCGGAATGGAACCACCATTTGATCCAGCTATTCCCCTACTCGGTCTATTCCCTAAAGACCTAAAAAGAGCACACAATAGGGACACTGCTACATCCATGTTCATAGCAGCACAATTCACAATAGCAAGACTGTGGAACCAACCTAGATGCCCTTCAATAGACGAATGGATAAAAAAAATGTGGCATTTATACACAATGGAGTATTACTCTGCATTAAGAAATGACAAAATCATAGAATTTGGAGGGAAATGGATGGCATTAGAGCAGATTATGCTAAGTGAAGCTAGCCAATCCCTTAAAAACAAATGCCAAATGTCTTCTTTGATATAAGGAGAGTAACTAAGAACAGAGTAGGGACGAAGAGCATGAGAAGAAGATTAACATTAAACAGGGATGAGAGGTGAAAGGGAAAGGGAGAGAGAAGGGAAATTGCATGTAAATGGAAGGAGACCCTCAGGGGTATACAAAATTACATAAAAGAGGAAGTGAGGGGAAAGGAGAAAAATATAAGGGGGAGAAATGAACTACAGTAGAGGGGGTAGAGAGAGAAGAGGGGAGGGGAGGGGGGAGGGGGGATAGTAGAGGATAGGAAAGGCAGCAGAATACAACAGACACCATAATGGCAATATGTAAATCAATGGTTCTGCAACTGATGTGATTTTGCAATCTGTATATGGGGTAAAAATGGGAGCTCATATCCCACTTGAATCAAAGTGTGAAATATGATATATCAAGAACTATGTAATGTTTTGAACAACCTACAATAAAAATTAATTTAAAAAATATTAAAAAGCAAAAAAAAATGGGAGGGAATGATAAACCCAACCTGATCATTTATTAAAATTGGGAGCCATCTTGCCACAAAGTCATGAAAAGATAATTTTGCTTTCCTATAAATTACTGCAAATTCTGAATCTGCTTGGAATGCCTGTCCGTGCCTTGAACTCACCCATGCCTGGCTCTCTGACCAGATAGCAGCCCTCTCTGAAAATTTAGTGACACCTCATAAATATTGGCCTTCTCTGGCCAGACAACGACTCTCGTGAGTCTCTAATGGTCCTCATAAATTCTGATGATGGGGCCAGCAAAAAAAAAATTGTAAACTAGCAATAGCGTGATGCTTCTCCGAGTTCTGTTATCTGTAACCCCCCTTTTGTGTAACTTACTGGACTATAAAGCTGGGCTGTAGGAAAGGTGGGGTTGCTGTCTTGTTTCTGCCATTTTGAGAGGGATAGGCAGCTCAGCCAGTGGAAAAATAATAAGCTTGCTTTAATTTGATTTTAATTGGAGTCAGTGGTCTTTTCTCCTGTCCTGGTCAAACAGGTAAACACTCCACAAACATGGAGCTCTGCCAGCCTAAAACTTATTGAGAAACTCTCCCTGACCTTGGGCACTTGAAATATATGTTGTTGTCAGGAGCTTTAGCTTCTTTGTAGTGAGACCATCAGAGCTGGGTCTGCATCTATGTGACCTGGAGGACATGGTTTCTTATTTTCCAATGAACATGAGGCAGGAGTGCAGAATTCTCTCTTTGTAGGGAAACTGTTGTCACTGAAGGCTAAGTGTCTCCCCATGTGGTATGTGAAGCCATTTGCGCATATTCCACATTTCATGGTGTTTCTTGCTGCTGCACTGGGGGTTTAGTATTTGCTTCATGAAATACAAGGAGATCAACAGGGACTCAGTGCTGGAGGGATTTCTCACACGTGTGGTGTGTCAGGGTCTCCAGGAGAATCCACCAATGAGGCTTATATTTCACATAGCTTGCCCCCTCAACCATTGCAACCTGATTCTGAACACGGCCCTGAAACCTCTCCATATAACAAGATGCCTTTATATGAAGAGATCAGACATATAGGGATTACTGGCTGCACCATGTCTGCCACAAGACATTTGGAAGTCAATGGCAGATCCAAATGGCCCCACCAGAGATATTTTATGACACAAATGCACACCACAGCTCTGGGTCACTACTCAGCAGGCGCCAACATACAGGATTCTTTCTTCTACACCATTTTCATGAAACCCAGTCAATCAAGGCACTCTCTGGTACACTCATGATCAGCAACTGGACATCCAAATGTTCTTCAGTGCCACTTGGTCATAAGAATTTCAAAAATTTCATGGTATTTATCTAGCCATTTTTCAAGGATGAAGTTGGAGGCACTGTGAGTTTCAATTCTTTCAGGAACCATTAAATGGTGAGGAATTTCATTTCAATGAAAGCTCTGGAGGACTCTCACAGGCAAGGCTTCCCATGGAGTGGCCAAAAGGTCACATGAAGCCAGGCCCATTGAGGTCTACAATGCTAGGTCCATGTGTGTTTTGAATCTCAACTATGGTTGTCAAGTCTTTCAGAATAAAATCATGTGATATCGTAGCTGAGATTCCCAGTGTTCTGTGGAGAGCCACCTGGGCCTATATCTCAGTTTCCAATGGGGACTCTCATGCGTGGCCTCCTGAAATCCCAACACAATTCATGGCAATTCTTCTCTGAGGTCAGGTCCAGAACGCAGTCTCTAAGGGGAATCACACCAAAGTTCAAGCCATGGTGGACACAGTTATGTCTTCCAACTGCCACACAAATGACCACAATTAAAACCAAAACACTTTCACATAGCCCTCGTCTTCTTCCATGTAGACACTCATCAAATCCTCTGTCTGGACGTTTCTAAAAGGGGTGAAGTCCAAGACCCTGTCCAAAATATGCTCCCTCGCCCCTATTTTGCCTAAGGTCAGTGTGGCCTAAACACCTTTCCTGTGAACCAGAAGTGATCAAATAGGCCTGACCTTATTACTGCTCCACTTCTCCAATTTGAGGCCTACTGACTGCCAGGTATAAATTCTTTATATGAATGGGAGTCATAAAAAAACCCAAGCATCTATGGTCTAGCCTTTGCAGGCCAGGATGGAGGTCAGGAACCTTACAGAAGATGGCGAGAGACTTCATACACAATGACTTCTATTTTGACCATTTTGTATTTGTAGCACACATGGAATCTTACCTTAGATCCATCAGGTGTTAATAATCTAAGCAGCAGCCTCACACAGGTTCAAGAGGCTGATTCAGACACATCCCTTTTGGAAGCAATTAAGCAAAGAGCCACAGGTGATGCCCATTCATTTCCATTTGAAAACTGTTTTCTTAAGGCTTCACAAAGGGGTGGCCTGAGGCAAAGACCTTCCTGACATTCAGGGCAATGAAGCAATAGGTAAGCAAATGGCCCAAAGCAAGGATTCTCCACTGAGACTTTACTGGTCACATTGATATCTGAGTTTTCTGAGATCCTCCCATTCCCTTCAGTTATCATGTACATGGCCATGTCACAGTGCTTGGAGATGGTACATATCTTGGACACAAAACCATGAGCCAATTCTTGAGAGTGGCCAGAATTCAGGAAGAAAACAGAAACGTAGTAAGATAGTAGGTGTTGCCCATTAATAAGGCAAGTCACAGTCCATGCGTTAATTGGGCAGGATGAATGCTGGGAAGCTTTCTACAAGACAGGAAACATCCATTGATGCATTTTCTTTTTTAATGTCTACAACCACGGACACAGTGGGAGAAACAGACATAGAAACACTCGCCTTGTCAAACAATTTACTAGAAAAAGTCCATTCCAATCCAAACAAACCACCTTTCCTACCTATTCTCAGAACATGAGACAAAACCACAAACTCACACCCACACCCACAAAGGCACCTCCTTTCCCCAAGTAGGTTTGTAACTATCCAGAGTGTCCTTTGACTGGTGGGTCATACTATGTTCCCCTGATATGGCCTATCCATTCTCAGATCTGGTCTCCTTGGCCAACTCTGTGACGTTGTCAGGAGCATGTGGAGAGCCACTACCTACTTTCTCAGGAAAGGTCCCTGGCATGTGGCCATCCTCACATCAGTAGGTACCAAGAAAGACTGACTCTGTCCTTAGTAACACCAAACAAGTGAGCCCACTGGGACTGGGACTTGGATTGGCTCTCAGTACCTGGCTTCCTGGATCCCAAGTTTAAGGTGTTCCATCACCAAGGAAGTGAGGTAGGTTACTTCCTTCAGGAATTTAATGAGGTCACTGCCTTGGCAAACACATTGTCCTAACAGTTGCTTCCAAGGGTTCCATGAGATGGAGGCTGCCCCTACTTCCTGTGACATTTTCACAAGTTAGAATGATATATAAATCAAAGGCACCAAGAAACAGTGCTCCACAAAGGCCTGGTTTGGTCCGTCTCCTGTACATTAAGAGAGAGGCTGATTCAGCCACATCCCTTCATCCTGACCAGGTTTTTTGGCAATGGAAGATGACTTTTGCTCTCTCAGGTCCTTCATAGCTGCCTACATCTTCTTCAGGGATCATTTCTGCATGGACCTTTGAGGTTCTCAGCAAGTGGAAGATCCCCTACATCCCTATATTTTAAGGCCAACTCTGTCCCTGCTCTTCTCTAAAGTTAGATTGAGAGATCACTGTGTGGTTATGGTTAATAACAGTTTCGATTTGGGTTAGGAATCATTCTGCAGGATGAATAATGGTATTGGGAATCTGTGATATTTATAAGAATATAGACGTGAGTTAAAAGTATGGAAACAGAAATCTAGGTAAGATTTGCATCCCAGAAGGGCATTGAGACCTTGATTGGGATACTTAGCAATGTTATACTTTCTGCACAAATGTCTCAGATAAATCCATACACAATGGCATAGGACGTTGTACCTTGGATGATTGAATGTCGAAGAGAACCTCCAGTCAAAAAGGGATAGTCGGTGGAATTAGGAAGATAGTCAGTAGGTTTAGAAAGAAGGGTGAGAATAAGATTTGGAAAAAAGTTCTTTACCAATAGGGTTTCGGTTAGAGAGTGAATATTAATGTCAGCCCATGTTAAGTGTCAGTCACAATAATGAATTTGGGAAAATATGTAGGAAAGGAGGTATCAATAGAGACCTTAGGAAATCAGGCAAATTATTAAGTGAGTCATAGGATTAGGCATTTTCAACAGGGTTGAGGTTGAATATATAACCTTAGGAAGAAAGAAATATGTAGTCACCAATAGAATTGACATTTGAGAGCATTAGGCAACCTGGACATGAATGTTTTTAGTAATTCATGCTCACTTTCCATTTAGGCTTTGTTGAAAATAAATAAAATAGGTACTTGTCTCTTCCTGTTTTTCTGTATGCTTAAGAAAACACTCTTGAAATCTTGAAAACTTTTTGTTAATCTTGTTCCCAGTATGTGCTGTCCCCAACTGCCAAACTGCAGAATGTACACCCTCACCCGTTTACATGCAAACCGCCCACTTGCCCTGACCCATCAATAAACTTCCCTCCCTGCCCTCTTCAAGAAAAGTATATAAGCTCTGCTTAAGCTGTTCTCAGTGCTCTCTGCTCTATTCAAGTGAGGTCTGAGCCCCAGAATTTTGGACGCTTTGCTGTTGCATGAGACAGTGTCTTGGTGGTCTCTTCCTCCAATAGTCGCCTGACCATTACATCTGAGGGCCCCAGCGAGTTCCAGCAGCGATGGACGAAAGACCCCCAATAGGCTCATCTCAGGTTAAGTAAGGCGCCACTTTCTTGTTTCAGGTTTCAGGTTACGGATGGGCAAAATGGCTATTGGTGATGAGCATGAGCTCTCTCTGACGGTGGCTGACAGAAGTGTCACAGAGCCACAGGCCACGTCTCTGGGGGACGCCCTAGAGAACTCGGGAAACCGAGTAACAATAGTCTCCTAAACTCAGTGATATTTTGTTTTGGATTCGGTATTGTCAGCCCATCAGGTTTTCCTGGCTACTCAGTCCTGTTCTCAGTATTGGACGTCCATTGCCTGTCTTTATTGTCTTGTCTGTGTCGTTTGTCATTGCTTTCACTATTTGTGTATCTTTCATATGGGACAGAGCACTTCAATGCCTCTGTCCCTGAACCTTGATCACTGGACCAAAGTCTGCTTAAAGGCTCAGAATCTTCTTTTTTTCAGTAAAACGTCAGATCTGGAAGACTCTATGTGTCTCAGAATGACCCACCTTTGGAGTCGGATGGCCCCCAGAAGGATCTTTCTACTTCACACTAATTCAAAAACTCAGAGATATTGTCTTTCAGCCAGGGCCACATAGCCATCCAGATCAACAGCAATATATCTTTAGTTTGCAGGACCTCTGCAAATCTCCTCTTCCATGGTTGAAGCCTTTCCTTGTCCCTGTCCCTGCTCCTACTGGTTCTCCCACTTTTCTATCTCTCAAACCCTCTGCTCCCCCTCCTCCACCCTCTGTTGTCCCTGAGTCTCAAGACTCTACTGGACTCTCTTCCCCCTCCTTATGCCCTGCCCTTGTCCTCCAACCCCAAACAACCTCTAAGTGATTCCCCTGCTGCTGACTCAGACTCTCCACCATTGGAGGAATATAGGCCAGCCCAGCGCCCTCCAGGTGACTACCCCACGGCACACACAGCCCCTCCTTCCTTGGAGGTAGCTGGCCCGGCCAAAAGAACACAAAGTACTCGCCAGGGGGGTTAAACTTTGAAGTGGATACAGGGTAAGTATACTCAGCCCTTAAGGCCCCATTGGGCCATCTATCAAACAAAAAGGACTCTAGTTCAAGGGGCTAATGGCAGTAAATATGGGGCTTAGACAACTAAGAGGACCATGGACCTGGGGAAAGAAAAAATCCATCACTCGTTCCTAGTAATCCCAGAATGCCCGACCCCATTGATGGGCACACATCTGCTCAAAAAGCTCCAGGCCAGAATAACTTTTAACCCTGAAGGCCCCCAAGTGAAATTTCTAAATTTTTCAGTAAAAACTCCTATAGTCACGGCTTTTACTATGTCAGTAGAAGATGAACATCAACTTGTCAAACCCCCCAAGACTGATCAAACAGGCAAGCTACCCCGGAAATGGATAACAGATTACGCAGATCCCTAGGAAAAAAACTGCTGGGTTACACGTAGCCGTGAAACATCCTCCAATAACAGTGGAGTTAAAAACTTCAGCCCCCCCATCAATGTCAAAAAATATCCTCTGAGCAAAAAAGCTAAAGATGGGATAAGGCCCCATATTCAGAAATATCTGGCCTTAAGGGTCCTAAGGCCCTGTCATTTGAACTGGAACACTGCCCTGTTACCAGTATAAAAATCCAGGAACCGGGGACTATCGCACCGTTCAAGACCAAAGAGAGATCTACAACAGAGTGCAGGAAATTCACCCCACAGTACATAATCTGTACAATCTGCTTAGCACTCTGAACCATGAGCGGAAATGGTATACTGTTCTGGACTTAAAAGATGCTTTCTTTTGCTTGCCTCTGCATAAAGATAGTCAGTTGCTATTTGATTTCGAGTGGGTAGACCCAGAAACCGGGACGTCTGGTCAACTAACATGGACTAGACTCCCACAGGGGTTCAAAAACTCCCCCACTCTCTTTGATGAAGCCCTCCACAGAGACCCCAACAACTTCAGAACTATGCACCCTGACGTCACCCTGCTTCAATATGTCGATGACCTGCAACTGGCAGCCAACACCAAGAAAAACTGTGAGTCTGGAACCCAATTATTATTATACGAGCTTGCTCAACTCTGGTATAGTGCTTCTGCCAAAAAAGCCCAAATTTGACAGCAAGAAGTAATCTTCCTGGACTATTCCCTTAGGGGCAGTAAGTGATGGCTCACTGAGACCAGAAAACAATCCATTGAGCAGATACCACCCCCATCTAACAGCAGACAACTCAGAGAGTTTCTTGGGACTGCTGGCTTATGCAGCTTATGGATACCTGGGTTTGCGTCCTTAGCTGCTCCTTTATACCCGCTGTTAAAGAGAGATGCCCAATTCTAATGGACCCCTGAGCACCAGCAAGCTTTTGATAACATCTAAGGACACTGACACTGAAACCCTCAACTTCACTGAGCCCAGCTTGCATTTTCAGAAAGCCCTAAACTAAGTTAAAAATGTACATCAACTCACTCACCTTGGTTCAAAGAAACTGCAGGCATTCCTGAAGGATCAAGAACAGAGTTTTCCACTAACCGACTCAGAGCGAAAGAAATAACTGAACGGGTAACAAAAGCCTGCCGGGTCTGTGAATTGGTTAATGCTTACCCTTCCAACTTTCCTGCAGGAAAGCACCTACAAGAAACCAGACCAGGACAATTCTTGGAAGTGGACATTACTGAAATTAAGCCAGGAAGTTATGGACTTCAATATCTCCTAGTCTTTGTAGATACATTTTCAGGATGAATTAATTGAAGCCTTCCCCCACACACACACACACAAAAAAAAAAAAAACAACAACAACAAAATAAATGGCACAAATGGTGGTCAAGAAGATCCTGAAAGATATTTTTCTAAGATACGGACTGGCTAAGGCAATAGGGTCTGATAATGGACTGGCGTTAATTGCCCTGGTAAGTCAGGGATTAGCCAGGACCCTGGGGATTAATTGGAAATTACATTGTGCTTATAGACCCCAGAGCTCAGTACAGGTAAAAAAAAAATAATAGAACCATTAAAGAGACTTAACAAAATCAAGCTTAGAGATCGGCATAAAAGATCGATCTATTCTCCTGCTTTATGCACTGTTTCATGCAAGAAATACTCATACTCCTCTGTTTCCTTGTGTAACCTCACCCCCTATGAAATTCTCTATGGTCCCTCCTCCAGTAAGGGACCTAACCCAAACTCTAAGACCTAACGATCCCTTCCACACCCCCTTGCTTGACAGACTTAAAGCTCTTGAAAGAAATCAGCAATATCTGTGGAAACATCTGGCCAATGCCGACCAACCTGGGGACGAGGGGACTCCATATCGATACCAAGTAGGAGACTTCATCTACATTAGACGACATCAGGTGTCATCCCTGGAACCCCACTGGAAAGGACCATATAAGGTGCTACATATAACACCTACAGTGGTAAATGTAGACCGAATCACTTCATGGATCCATGCCTCTCATCTCTGGCCTGCGCCCTGTCCAAAATCTGACTGGAAACTGGAAAAGACTGGTAACACTTTCAAATTGCGTATTCGCCATGTGGATAAGGCTACAGACTCTCCCCTTGGCCAAGAGTAGTCCTAACCCTCATCAGCCTGTTCAGCAGTAATGGCTGATCACAAATCCTACTGTACAAGAAGTATGGTCTATCTTGCATACAGCCCCTTTAGGGACATGGTGGCCATCTCTCCACCCAGACATTTGTCAGCTGGCTATAGGTCTTTCCTATTGGGATATCCCTGATGAAGGGGATCCAACTAAAATTACAATAAATCCTTTCCGTATCATAGGTAATAGAAACAAACATTATGGATGTAGGGACACGAGAGCCAGATGCAGGTTGGCTAGCCTAGATTACTATGTTTGCCCAGCGGACTATCAAAGCCACAAACAGACATGGCTGTGTGGGAAATGCCGACTTCTTCTGTAAGTCATGGGAATGTGAGCATACAGGGGTGCCTGGTGGAACCCAAACTCCTCATCAAATGCAATACACAGCATTGGCCATATTACCAATTACACAACCAATACCGATGGCCCCCAGAGGGGTCTCTAGATCCTAAAATTCTCCGTGACCTTTTTAACTTCGTCAAGTGCTCAAAGGGTGGAAGGAAATTCCCCTAAGTGGAGGCATTTTCCCTCCTTCACTCACATCCTGAACTATGCTTATCCAATAGATCCTCACCCTCAGCTTTCTGCTCCAGACTCTCTGCTGTCACTCCCACCTCAGCAACCTGATTTCTTCCCTCCAATTACTAGATCAAAACCCCAAACCGCCGGTTCTCAGATTATTGCCCCCTTGCTGAGGTAGCAGGTACTGAGGTACCCCTCCACCCACTCACTACTCTCTTCTCCTGTCAGTGCCCGCACCAGGTCCCACCAGGTCCTCTTACCAGCTAACCCAAAGCTCAAACCAGCTAAGGAGAGCCCTCAGACCCCTATCCAAGATGTAATGAAAATGGCCTTTAAAGTTGCTCTGTCATCACTGAAAACAGGTTACTAAGAATTTAAAGTCCCTCACAGGCTTTTTGGGATACAAACTCCCATCTTCCCCTCTGCTCTATCTGTTCTACTGCTCAAGTTTTGTTGCCTGGAAAATTCCAAACCCCTTTCCCATTATTCTTTTACATCTCTCCTTCCTCATGCTCAGACCCAAGGTGCTGCTCTCAGACCCGCCTTCCCTGTCTTCCCCGTCTATACCAGGCCCACAGAAAAGTCTTAACTGACCTTCTCCAGCAGTCTTCACCATGGCTGACTTTAGGACTTTCAGCCAAAGAGTCCCTATAAAAGAGTTCAATGTAGATAAACTTCCCCTTTTCGTGTTTCCCTGTTCTATTTGGCCACTGGCTGGAAAAATCAGCACTCCTAAGCTAGACTCCCCCTTACTAGTTTTTCACAAAACATGTGAACAAGGCCTCTGGCCTTGAGCTGGGGCTTCACAGACATGGTTACATTTCTAAGATAAATAAGTTACCAAATGAGCTCCATTGTTACAGCTGGCAGTGAGAAAAAAAAAAGAGAAGAAAAAAGCTCTCCCACTCCAGGTGTCCTTAAAATGTTAACTTGCCCAGAACAGATGAAAAAAACAATAGAAACGAAAACTTCTTTTTGTGAACTTATGCAGACTGTGAACTTCTGAGCCCCTTCCCTTACATGTTGGGTACAAAATTCGGAAACTACCTAAATTTGGAGATCAGGTGACTAATTGATTACAACAGAAGCAATGCCCTCTAAATCCGTTGCAACCAAATAGGTATGTTTCGCTGTCTTCGGTGCTATGTTAGGTGCCTTGACTTGTCCGTCCTTACAACAGTATAATTCTATATACTTAAACATTGTTTATGTTTTCATAAAATGGTCAACAGATGTGATTAATTATGTAATATTCAGATGTTTCCCAGAGTGCTGTATCATGAGGCAGGTTAATTTAAATATCAAATAGGGGGGCATACAACCCGGTTCCTCTGGGAACCTGTATCCCTCACTTTAGCCATCCTATTAGGAAAAGGAGCTGCTGCAGGTGTGGGCACAGGAATCACTGTCCTAGTCCATGTGACACAACAAATGACCCGATGAGAAGCAGCAATAGACCAAAATTTAAAGATATTAAAAACCTCCATCACAGTTTTATAGAAATCTTTAACCTCTCTCTCTGAAATTGTTTTACAGAACATGCGAGGGTTGGACCTCCTCTTCGTGAGAGAAGGGGGCTTTCGTGCTGCATTGAGGGAAAAAGTTGATTTTATGCCGACCATACTGGAGTTGTAAAAAAATCTATGAGTAAATTAAGAAGACGCCTAGAAGAACATCAACAAGAGAGAGATGCACAAAAAGGGTGGTTTGAGTATTTGTTCACACAGTCCCCCTGGTTAACTACGCTTTTATCAGCCCTGGCCAGTCCATTAATTATCCTCATTTCATTGCTAATTGTAGGACCCTGTTTGCTCAACCATCTAGTTTCCTTTCTACAAGCTTAAATTGGATAAGTTAAACTTATGGTAATCAGACAACAATATACCTCACTAGAAGACATAAAATGTGAGACCCCGCAATGCTCATTTTTATGATTAAAATTAACCAGAATAAGAAGTGGGGAATGAAAGGTTAATAAAATATGTACTTTTAACTTCTTGTTTTTCTGTATGCTTCACAAAATACTGATGAAATCTTGAAAACTGTTTGCTAATCTTGTTCCCAGAATGTGCTGTCCCCAATTGCCAAACTGTTGAATGTACTCCCTCTCTCATTGGCATGCAAACCACTCACTCGACCTGACCCATCAATAAATTTCCCTCCCTGCTCTCACCACGTAAATTGCATAAGCTCTGCTTAAGCTGTTCTTAGGGCTCTCTTCTCTATTCAAGTGAGCTCTGAGCCCCAGCATGCTGGACCCCCAATAAACCCTTTGCTGTTGCATGAGACAGTCTCTTCGTGGTCTCTTTTCCGATGCTCGCCCGACCTTTACATTGGTACAATCATAAGTGTGAACATTCCTATGTGTGTCCAGAATATTACTATAATAAATAATATATGTAGATCAGGTAATAGGAGTTTTTCTTCCACCATTTCTGGGAGCAATATTTTGAAGATATATGAATTAGTATTTTGGGTAGAAATAGGTGTACCATTTGTCTATGAATATAGAGATAATGCATGAATAGACAATACTGTGAATTAATAATATTACTGGTTCAAACTTTAAATAATGGATTGAATTGATATCTGAAAATATACAGGAAACCTTATATTGATATACTACATTTAATCCTACCCGTTATACATCTGAATGAAATATTAGGGTTATGGATTTTCATGAAGAGTGTTTGTGTTTTGCTTCAAAAGTGATTATGGAAATTGAAAATAATGTGTTTGGAAAGAAGTCTCATGAAAAGACCAGTCCAGAAACCTGGAGGTATGCATGTGTTCTGAAGCAGAAAGTGATTTAAAGTGAAACAAACGCCTATATATTTGCTAACTTGTGGATGATAAATATATACGATGATGTGCAGAAATTGAAGAAATAGTAATGTACAAGTGTTGAATAAAAATGAACGTTAAAATACACATCATGCCCCATAGGAATCTACTTGAATTGATGTTAAACTGCGTCCGTTAATGTAGAAATATTAGAATTTGTATGCACCATTCACTGAAGTTAGTTTTCAGTACTAGGAAACAAATATGTATTTCAGGTAGATGAGTATTTCTGAGAAAAATCTTGTGAAAAGTTGATTATAAATCCACATACATGAACATGAATGAATTCAGGGAGTGTATAATAAGACTCATACATTTCATATTTTGAAAAATCTGGAGAGTATATATATATATATATATATATATATATATATATATATATACACACACACACACACACACACACACACACACACACAAACTGAGACTATAAAAATAGCAATATATATGCCAATTGAAATTCACCATGAAATATACATCATCCACAGATTCAAAAATATTCATGTTACTGAAGATAGATTTATGTATAATGTTAACTAGGAAGTTTACCCATACATTGAATTTTCAGTTCCAACAGCATTTAGGAGGAGTAATCTCTTCTCACATTTTGTATCTGCCAAGTCAGCCACCTCACAAGAATGTACGTGTGATACCAGGTAGGATTCTATATATGCATATAAAAATACATGTGCTGAATAGGCTACAGAGAGAGGGAGACAGGAATTCACATATTTGTTAACTTTAAAAACACATGGATAACTATTTCAACAGAAAATTGACTAGATTTATAACACCTACCCTTTTTTATGCAAAAGGCAAGTCCAACTATACACCATGCCTCCTCTGAACTGCTTGGATTTCTATTCTGTTTGGGTTATTTTTCTCCATCTTATTAGGAGTAGTAGTCAGAGTCCAGTAGGTTATGAGTTAGTGTCAGGGATCAGTATTTCAAATTGAAAATAGAATAATGAATCAAATGTGTATGCAAATATATGCTACACAAAAATCTTCCCACTCTCATCCAGAACAAATCCTTGACATTACCTTCGCCTGAAGTAAGTCACAATTAGAATAGAAGAGTTAGAAAATCTGTGAATACATATCTTGAGTGGAAAATGCTCAGAGTTCAGAACCTTGGAGGTGGTAGAGGAGTTTCCAAAAGTAAGGGACATGGTAAACACTCCTCTAACATGGAGGTCTGCTGGCGTAAAGACATCTTGAGAAACTGCCTCTGAGGTTGGGCACTTGAAACATACGTTATTTTCAGGAGCTTTAGCTTCCTTTGTAGTGAGACAATAAAATCTGGGTCTGCATCTATGTGACCTGGAGGATATGGTTTCTTATTTTCCAGTGAACATGAGGCAGCAGTGCTGAATTCACTCTTTGTAGGTAAACAGTGGCCACTGGGGTCTAATTGTCTCCCCATGTGGACTGTGGAGCCATTTGGTCATCCTCCACTTTTCATGGTGTTTCCTGCTGTTGCACTGGGAGTTTGGTATTTGCTTCACAAAATACAAGAAGTTCAACAGGGACACAGTGCTGGAGGGAGTTCTGTCACGTGTTGTGGGTCAGGGTCTGCAGGAGAATGCAACAACCAGGCTTCTTTCCCAGATACCTTGCCCCCTTTTCCATAGCAACTTGATTCTGAACATGGCCCTAAATCCTCTCCATATAAAAACATGCTTTTACATATTCGGGTCTCCTGGCTGCACCATGTTAGTCACAAAAAATTTGGAAGCCAATGAGAAATCCACATGGCCATAACACAGATGTATTATCACACAACTGCAGACCACTTCTCTAGGCCCAATACTCTGCAGGCTCTAACTTGCTTGCCCCCATGTCCATAGCAACTTGATTCTGAACATGGCCCTGAAATCTTTCAATATAAAAACATGCTTTTACATATACGGGTCTCCTGGCTGCACCATGGCAGTCACAATGAATTTGGAAGCCAATGGCAGAACCACATGGTCACAATACAGATGTATTATCCCAAAACTGCACACCATTTCTCTAGGCCCACAACTCTGCAGGCTATAACTCAATGGCATCTCTGTTCTACACCATTTTCATGAAACCCAGTGAATTAAGGCAGGGTCTGGTACACTCAAGATCAGCAACAGGACATCCAAAGGTTCTCCAGTGCCACCTGGTCATGGGAATTTTAAAAATTTCATGGTATTTATCTGGCCATTTTTCAAGGATGAAGTTGGAGGCACTGTGGGTTTCAATTCCTTCAGGAACCATTAAATGTTGAGGAAGTTCATTTCAAAGAAAGCTCTGGAGAACTCTCACAGGCAAGGCTTCCAAAAGAGTGGCCAAAAGGTCACATGAAGCCAGGCGCATTGAGGTCTCCAATGTGAGGTCCATGTGTGTTTTGACTCAAAACTATCCATGCCAAGTCTTTCAGAATAAAATCATGTGATATACTGGCTGAGATTCCCAGTACTCTTTGGAAAACCACCCTGGGCCTAGATCTCAGATTCCAAGGGTGACTTTCATGCGTGGCCTCCTAAAATCCCAACACTTTTCATGGCAATACTTCTCTGAGGTCAATTCCAGAACACAGTCTCTAAGGGGAATCAAACCAGAGTTCAAGCCCAGGTTGACCCAGTCATCTCTTCACACCGCCAATCAAATGAACACAATTAAAAACAAAACACTATCACATGGCCCCATCTTCTTCCTTATAGACACTCATCATAACCTCTGGTTGGAGCTTTCCATGAGGGGCACATTCCAAAAGAGTGTCCAAAATAAGCTCCCTTGCCCCTCATTTGGCTCGAGTCAGGGTGGGAAGAACACCCTTCCTGTGAACCAGGAGTGATCAAATAGGCCTGTCATTAATACTGCTCCGCTTTTCCAATTTGAGGCCTTCTGACTGTGGGGTTTAGATTCTTTATGTGAACTGGAGTCATGAGAAAAGACAAGCACCTCTGCAGAGATTTGAAGAACTCATTTGACCAAAAGGATCGCTATTCTCACTTGATTGATTTCAGGAACCTAACAGAGAAAGGCAATAGAATTCATTCACAATGACTGAAATTTTTTGCGAATTTGGTTTTGGTTTCACACATGGGATCTTTCTTTAGATCCATCAGGTGCTGAGAATCTAAGTCACAGCCTCACACAGGGCCAAGAGCCTGATTCAGACACATCCCTTTCCGAAGCAATTTAGCAAGAGCCACAGGTGATGCCCATTCATTTCCATTTGAAAACTGTTTTCTTCAGGCTTCACAAAGGGGTAGCCTGAGCCCAACATCTTCCTGACATTCAGGGCAACAGAACAATAGGTAAGCAAAAGGCCCAAAGCATGGTATCTCCACTGAAACTTTTCTGGTCACACTCATATCTGAGTTTTCTGAGATACTGGCCATTCTCTTCAGGTATCCAGTACATGGACATGTCAAAGACCTTGGAGTTGGTACATATCTTGGAAACAAAACAATGGGACTATTCTGGAGAGTTGCCAGAATTCAGGAAGAAAACATTGACTTAGGAAAGTAGTAGGTTTTGCCAATCCATAAGGCAAGCTGCAGTCCATTCATAAATTGGGCAGGATGAATTCTGGGAATCTTTCTACTACACAGGACACATCCATTGTTGCATTGTCTTTTCTCATGTCTACAACCACGGACACAGTGGGATACACAGACATAGAAACACTCACCTTGTCAAATGACTTACTAGAAATAGTTCACTGAAAACCAAACAAACCGCCTTTCCTACCTATTCTCAGAACAAGAGACAAAACCACACACCCACACTCACAATGGCACCTCCTTCCCCTAAGTAGGTCTGTGACTATCCGGAGTGTCCTCTGACTGGTGGGCAATACTATGTTCCCCCGAAATGGCCTGTATTCTCTCAGATCTGGTTTCCTTGGCCAACTATGTGAATTTGTCAGGAAAAAGTGGTGAGCCACTACCTGCTTTCTCAGGAAAGGTCCCTCTTCAGAGCTCTCCTGGCATTTGGCCATCCTCACATCAGTAGGTACCAAGAAAGACTGACTCTGTCCTTGGTAAATCCAAACAAGTGAGCCCACTGGGACTGGGACTGGAACTGCATCTGGGTGCCTGGCTTCTTGGATACCAAGTTCAGAGAGTTCCATCACCAAGGAAATGAGGTATGACACTTTCTTTGGAACTGAATGAGGTCACTGCCTTGGCAACCACTTGGTCCTAACAGTTGCTTCCAAGGGCCCCATGAGATGGAGGCTGCCCCTTCTTCCTCTGACACTTTCACAATTTAGAATGGTATATCAACCATAGGCACACACACAGGCCTGGTTTTGTCCATCTTCTCCACAATAAGAAGAGAGAGGCTGATTCAGACACATCCCTTCATCCTGACCAGGTGGTTTGTCATCGAAGATGACTTTTGCTCTTTCAGGTCCTTCATACCTGTCTACAACTTCTCCAGGTATCATTTCTGCATGGACCTTTGAGGATCTCAGCAGGTGGAAGGTCCCCTACATTTCTGTATTGTAAGAACAACTTTGTCCCTGCTCTTCTGTAAAATGAGATTGAGGGAACAGTGTATGTTTAGGGTTAATAACAGGTTTGATTTCGATTTGTGTTAGGAATCATTCTTCTGGATGAATAATGGTATTGGGAACCTGGTATATTTACAAGAATGTAGAGGTGAAACATAAGTATGAAAACAGAAATCCAGTTATGATTTTAAACCCATAAGGGCATTGGGCCCTTGATTGGGATACTTAGCTTTGAATTATGTTCTGCACAGATGTCTCAGATAATTTGATATACAATGGCATAGGACCTTGTACCTTGGAAGATTGAATGTAGAAGAGAACATCCCTTCAAAAAGGGATAGTCGGTAGGATTAGGAAGATAGTCGGCCGTTTTAGGAAGAAGAGTGAGTATATGATTTGGAACAAAAGTTCTTTAGCAATAGGATTTCAGTTAGAGAGTGAATGTATATGTCAGCACATATGAAGAGCCAGTCACGAGGATGAAGTGGGGAAAACATGTAGAAAAGAAGATATCAATAAAGATATTACAAAATCAGGGAAAGTATAAAGTGAGTGAGAGGATTAGACATTTTCAACAGGCTTGAGGTTGAATCTTAGAAAGAAACAAATATGAAGTCACCAATAATATTGACATTTGAGAGCATTAGGCACCCTGGACATGGATGTTTTTAGTAATCTATGTTCACTTTTCATTTAGGCTTTGCTTGGTTCAATCATAAGTGTAACATTTACATTTTTGTCCAGAATATTATTGTGATAATATGTATATGTAGATCAGGTGACATAAGTATTTCTTCCACCATTTTTGGTAGCAATATACTGAAGACATAAAATTAGTATTGGGCGTACAAAGAGGTGTACCCTATGTCTATGAATATAGAGATAAAGCATGAATAGACCATACTGTGAATAAGTAATATAACTTGTTCCAACTTAATATAATGGGATGAACTGATATCTGAAAAATTACTGGAAATCTTATATGCATATACAATCATTCATTCCAACCAGTTATTCATCTAATGTCAATATTAGTGTTTTGGTTTATCATGAAGAGTGTGTGAGTTTTACTTCAAAAGTGATTATGGAAATCGAAAATAATGTGTTTGGAAAGAAGTCTCATGAAAAGACCAGTCAAGAAACCCTGACAATACATGTGTTGTGAAGTAGGAAGTGATTAAAGTTTAAAGAAATGCCTACAAATTTGTGAACCTGTGGATGAAATACATATCTTATGATGAGCAAAAACTGAAGAAATAATAATGCACCAGTGTTGAATATAAATGAACATCATATTATATATCATGTCCCATTGGGATCTACTTGCATTGGTGATAGACTGGATCAGTTCCTGTAGAATTATTAACATTTGTATGCACCATTCAGTGAAGTTAGTTTTCAGTACTAGGAAACAAATATGTATTTAAGGTGGATGAATATTTCTGAGACTAATATTTTGGAAAGTTTATTATAAATCTACATGCATGAACATGAATGAATTTAGAGAGTGTATATAAGACACATATATTTCATATTTTGAAAAATCTGGAGAGTGTGTATATATATATATACACACACACACACACACACACACACACACATACCCACACACACACAAAAAAAAACACACACAGACATTTAAAAGTAGCAATATATATGCCAATCGAAATTCATCTTTAAATATATATCATCCACAGATGCAAAAATATTTATTTTACTGAACATGAGTTTATGTATAATGATGTTCTACTAGGAAGTTCCCCTATAGGTGGAATTTTCAGTTCCAACAGCAATTTGGAGGAGTGATCTCTTCTCACAATTTGTATCTGCCAAGTCAGCCACCTCACAAAAATGTACATGTGATACCAGGTAGGATTCTATAAGTGCATATGAAAATACATGTGATGAATAGGCTACAGAGAAAGGGAGACAGGAATTCATATATTTGTTTAATTTAAAAACACATGGTGAACTATTTCAATTGAAAATTGACCAGATTTATAACACCTACCATTTATCATGCAAAAGGTAAGTCCAAGTATGCAGCATGCCTCCTCTGAACTGCTTGTATTTCTATTCTGTTTGGGTATTTTTCTCCATCATATAAGGATTAGTAGTCAGAGCATAGTAGGGTATGGGATAGTGTCAGGGATTCAGTATTTCGAATAGAAAATTGAAAATGAATGCAATGTGTATGCAAATATGTGCTACACAAATATCTTCCCACTCTCATCCAGAGCAATGCCTTGACATTACCTTCGCCCCATGTATGACACAATTAGAGGAGAAGAGTTAGAAAATCTGTGAATACATATCTGCAATGGAAACTGCTCAATTTTCACAAATTTGGAGAAGGTAGAGGAGTTTCCAAAATTAAGGGACAATGTAAACTCTCCACAAACATGGAGCTCTGCTGGCCTAAAGAGTTCTTAAGAAACTGCCTCTGAGGTTGGGCACATGAAATATATGTTGTTGTCAGGAGCTTTAGCTTCCATTGTAGTGAGACCATCCAAGCTGGGTCTGCATTTTTGTGACCTTTGTGAGCACATGGTTTCTTGTTTTCCAATGAACATGAGGCAGCATTGCTAAATTCTCTCTTTGTAGGTAAACTGTGACCAATGGGGGCTAAGTGTCTCCCCGTGTGCACTGTGAACCCATTTGGTCATCCTCCACTTTTTGTGCTGTTTCTTGCTGCTGCACTCGCAATTTGGCATTTGCTTCATGAAACAAGGAGTTCAACTGGGACACAGTGCTGGAGCGAGTTCTGTCACATGTGGTGGGTCAGGGTCTGCAGGAAAATGCACCAACCATGCTTCTATCCCACCAGCTTGCCTCCTTGAGCATAGCAACCTGATTCTGAACATTGCCCTGAAACTCCTACATATAAAAAGATGCCTTTTCAGAGAAGGGTCTGCTGGCTGCACCATATCAGTCATAATCCATTTGGAAGCCAAAGGCAGATCCACATGGCCAAACCACAGATTTTTTATCACACACCTGCCCACAACTTCTCTAGGTCCACTACTCAGCAGGCTCGAACTTACTTGCGTCTCTTTTCTATACCATTTTCATGAAAACCAGTCAATCAAGGCACCTTCTGGTATATTCATAATCAGAAACAGGACATCCAAAGGTTTTCCAGTGCCACCTGCTCATGGGAATTTTAAACATTTCATGGTATTTATCTAACCATTTTTAAAGGATGAAGTTGGAGGCACTGTGGGTTTCAATTCATTCAGGAACCATTAAATGTTGAGGAAACTCATTTTAATGAAAGCTCTCGAGAACTCTCACAGGCAAGGCTTCCAAAAGAGTGGCCAAAAGTTCACATGAAGCCAGGCCCATTGAGGTCTACAATATGAGGTCCATGTTTGTTTTGACTCTCAACTATTGCTGCCAAGTCTTTCAGAATAAAATCATGTGATATCCTGGCTGAGATTCCCAGTGCTCTGTGGAAAGCAACCCTGGGTCAAGACTCATTTTCCAAGGACTACCCTCATGCGTGGCCTCCTAAAATCCCAACACAACTCATTGCAATACTTCTCTAAGATCAGTTCCAGAATGCAGTCTCTAAGGGTAATTACGCCAGAGTTCCAGCCCACGTGGACCAATTCATCTCTTCCAACCGCCACACAAGTGACTACAATTAAAACCAAAACACTCCCACATGGACCTCATCTTCTTCCATATAGACACTCATCATTACCTCTGGCTGGAGGATTCTATGAGGGGCACAGCCCAAGACAATGTCCAAAAGAAGCTTCCTTACCCCTCATATGCCTAAAGGCCCGGACTCCCTTCCTGTGAACCAGGAGTGATCAAATAGGCCTGCCGTTAATACTGCTCCACTTCTGCAATTTGTGGCCTAGTGACTGTGGGGTTTAGATTCTTTTTGTAAATGGGAGTCATGAGAAAACCCAAGCACCTATGGGCTAGACTATGCAGGGCTTTGAAGAACTCATTTGACCCAAAGGATCCCTATTCTCACTTGATGGAGGCAGGAAGATTACAGAGGAAGACGAGAGACTCCATCCACAATGACCGCTCTTTTGGCCATTTTGGTTTTGGATGCACACATGGGATCCTTCTTTAGACCCATCAGGTGCTGAGAATCAAAGCCACAGCCTCACACAGGGCCAAGAGGCTGATTCAGACACATCCCATTCTAAAGCAATTAAGCAAAGAGCCCAAGGTGATGCCCATTCATTTTCATTTGAAAACTGTTTTCTTCAGGCTTCAAAAAGGGGTGGCCTGAGTCAAAGAACTTCCTGACATTCAGGGCAACAGACAAATAGGTAAGCAAAAGACCCAAAGCAGGGTTTCTCCATTGAGACTCTCCTGGTCCCAATGATATCTGTGTTTTCTGACATGCTCTCATTCCCTTCAGCTATCCAGTACATAGCCATGTCACAGATCTTGGAGGTGGTTCATATGGTGGACATAAAATCATAAGCCTATTCTGAAGAGTGGCCATAATTCTACGAAGAAAACAGGAACTTTGGAAGATAGTAGGTGTTGCACATCCATAAGGCAATCCACAGTCCATTCATAAATTAGGCAGGATGAATGCTGAGAAGCTTTCTACTAGACATGACAAATCCATTGATGCATTCTCTTTTCTAATGTCTACAACCACAGACACGGTGGGATACACAGACATAGAAACACTTGCCTTGTCAAAGCACTCAGTAGACACAGTCCATTCCAAACCAAACAAACTGCCTTTCCTACCTATTCTCAGAACATGAGACAAAACCACAAACTCACACCCACAACCACAAAGGCACCTCCTTCCTCCAAGTAGGTATGTGACTATCTGGAGAGCCCTCTGACTGGTGGACCATTTTATGTTCCCCCGAAACGGCCTGTCCTGTCTCAGATCAGGTCTCTTTGGCTAACTCTGTGAAATTGTCCGGGACCAGCAGTGAGACACTACCTGCTTTCTCAGGAAAGGCCCCTCTTCAGAGCTCACCTGGCATTTGGCCATACTCACATCAGTATTTACCATGAAAGACGGACTCTATCCTCTGTAAATCTAAACAAGTGAGCCCACTGGGACTGGAACTGGGACTGCCTCTGGGTGCCTGGATGCCAAGTTTAGAGTGTTCCTTCACCAAGAAAATTAGATGAGGTCACTTCTTTCTGGAACTGATTGAATTTGCTGCCTTTGCAACCACTTTGTCCTAACAGTTGCTTCCAAGGGTCTCATGAGATGGAGGCTGCCCCTATTTCCTGTTACAATTTCACAAGATAGAAAGTTATATCAACCATAGGCACCTGGGAACAGCTCTCTACATAGGCCTGGTTTGGTCCATCTTCTCTACATTAAGAAGATAGAGGCTGATTCAGACACATCCCTTCATCATGACCAGGTTGTTTGCAATTGAAGATGACTTTTTCTCTCTCAGGTACTTCATAGTTCCCTATATCTTCTCCAGGGATTATATCTGCATAGACCTTTGAGCTTCTCAGCAGGTGAAAGTCTCCCTACATTTTTGTATTGTAAGACCAACTCAGTCCTGCTCTTTTGTAAAGATAGATTGAGGGAACAGTATATGGTTAGGGTTAATAACAGGTTCGATTTGTGTTAGGAATCATTCTGCTGGATGAATAAGAATATTGGGATCCTGTGGTATTTATAAGAATATAGAGGTGAAATATAAGTATGACAATGGAATTCTAGATAAGATTTGAAGCCCAGAAGTGCACTGGGCACTGGAGTGGGAAACTTAGCTTTGAACAATGTTCTGCACAGATATCTCAGATAAATCGATATATAATGGCAAAGGACCATGTACCTTGGTTGATTGAATGTGTAAGAAAACATCCAGTCAAAAAGGGATAGTCGGTAGGATTAGGAAGATAGTGTAGGTTTAGATAGAAGAGTGAGAATAGGATTTGGACCAAAAGTACTTTAGCAATAGAGTTTTGGTTAGAGAGTGAATGTAAATGTCAGCACATGTGAAGAGTTGGTCACAGTGATGAACTGGAAAAAATATGTAGGAAAGCATTTATCAATAGAAACATTAGGAAATCAGGCAAAGTATAAAGTGAGTGATAGGATTAGACATTTTCAACAGGTTGAGATTTAATATATAATCTTAGGAAGAAACAAATATGTAGTCACCGACAGGATAGACATTTGAGAGCATTAGGCAACCTGGACATGGATGGTTTTAGTAATCCATGCTCACTTCCTATTTAGGATTTGGTACAATCAAAAGTGTGACATTTGCGTTTTGTGTCCAGAATATTACACTGAAAAAAATGTATATTTATATCAGGTGACATGAGTATTTCTTCCACCATTTCTGGAAGCAATATGTTGAAGACATATAAATTAGTATTGGGAGTACAAATACGTGCACCTTGTGTCTCTGAATATAGAGAAAATGTATGAATAGACAATAGTGTGAATAAAGAATATAATTGGTTTCAACTTTAAAAAATGGATTGAAGTGATATCTGAAAATATAAAGAAAATTTTATATTGATAAACATACATTCATTCAAACCAATTATACATCTATTTGTAATATTAGGGTTATGGTTTATCATAAAGGGTGTGAGTTTTGCTTCAAAATTGATTATGGAAATTGAAAATAATGTGTTTGGGTAGAAGTCACATGAAAAGACCAGTCAAGACACCTGGAGGAATACATGTGTTCTGAAGCGGGAATTGATTGAAAGTGAAACAAATGCCCATAAATTTGTGAATTTGTGGATGAAATATATATCCTATGATGTCCATAATACGAATAAATATTAATGTACCAGGGTTTAATAAAAATGAACGTCAAAATGCACAGCTTGTCATATCGGAATCGAGGTGCATTGATGTTAAACTTGGTCAGTTACTGTAGAAATATTAGTTAAATCTGTTTTTCAGGTGGATGAATATTTCTGAGAATAATCTTGTGAAAAGTTGATTATAAATCCAAGTCCATGAACATGAATAAATTTAGCGAGTGTAAATAAGACACATATATTTCATATTTTCAAAAATCTGGAGAGTGTATATATATATATATATATATATATATATATATATATATATATATATATATATTTACACAAAACACACACACAGACATTAAAAAGTAGCAATATATGCCACTCAAAATTCATCTATAAATATATATCATCCAAAGATGCAAAAATATTTATTTTACTGAACATGAGTTTATGTATAATGTTTTTCTACTAGGAAGCTCCCCTATAGGTGGAATTTTCAGTTCCAACAACGATTTGGAGGAGTGATCTCTTCTCACAATTTGTATCTACCAAGTCAGCCAACTCACAAAAATGTACATGTGATACCAGGTAGGATACTATAAATGCATATAAAAATACATGTGATGAATAGGCTACAGAGAAAGGGACAGGAATTCATATATTTGTTAATTTTAAAAACACATGGAGAACTATTTCAATTGAAAATTGACCAGATTTATAACACCTACCATTTATCATGCAAAAGGCAAGTCCAAATATACAACATGCCTCCTCTGAAATGCTTGTATTTCTATTCTGTTTGCGTTACTTTTCTCCATCATATTAGGATTAGTAGTCAGAGTCTAGTAGGGTATGTGAATATTTCTGAGAATAATCTTGTGAAAAGATGATTATAAATCCACATTCATGAATATGAAAAATTTAGGATGTGTAAAATAATACACATATATTTCATATTTTGAAAAATCTGGAGAGTGTATATATATATATATATATATATATATATATATATATATATATATACACTCACACACAAACATTCACAGACATTAAAAAGTAGCACTATATGCCAATTTAAAATCACCATGAAATATATATCATCCACAGATCCAAATAAATTCATTTTACTGAACATCGATTTATGTATAATGTTGTTCAACTAGGAAGCTCACCCACAGGTTGAATTTTCAGTTCCAACAGCGTTTAGGAGGAGTGATCCCTTTTCACAATTTGTATCTGCCAATTCAGCCACCACACAAGAATGTACGTGTGGTAACAGGTAGGATTCTAAATGTGCATATAAAAATACAGGTGCTGAATAGGCTTCAGAGTAAGGGAGACAGGAATTCACATATTTCTTAACTTTTAAAATACATGGAGAACTATTTCAAAAAAAATTGACAAGATTTAAAACTCCTACATTATATAATTCAAAAGGCAAGCCCAACTATCCACCATGCCTCCTCTGAACTGCTTGTAGTTCTATTCTTTTGGGGGTATTTTTCTCCAACATATTAGGATTAGTAGTCAGAGTCTAGTAGGGTATGTGTTAATGTCAGTGATTCAGTATTTTGAATGGAAAATAGGAAAATGAATTCAATGTGTATGCAAATATGTGCTTCAGAAAAATCTTCCCACTCTCATCCAGAACAATCCCTTGACATTACCTTCGCCCCAAGTAAGACACAATTAGAGGAAAAGAGATAGAAATTATGTGAATACATATCTGAAATGGAATTTGATCAGGAGTTCACAACCATGGAGGTGGTAGAGGAGTTTTCAAAAGTAAGGGACAGGGTAAGCACTCCACAATCACAGAGCTCTGCTGGCCTAAAGACTTCTTGAGAAACTGCCTCTGAGTTTGGGCACTTGAAATATATGTTGTTTTCAGGAGCTTTTGCTTCCTTCTAGTGAGACGATCAAAGCTGGGTCAGCATCTATGTGACCTGGAGGACATAAATTGTAATATTCCAATGAACATGAGGGAGCAGTGCTGAATTCTCTCTTTGTAGGTATACTATGGCCACTTGGGGCTAAGTGTGTCCCCGCGTGGACTGTATATTCATTTGTTCCTCTTCCACTCTTCATTGTGTTTCTTGCTGCTGCACTGCGACTTTGGTATTTGCTTCACGAAATACATGGAGTTCAACTAGCCCGTGTGGACTGTGAAGCCATTTAGTAATCCTCCACTTTTCCTGGTGTTTCTTGCTGCTGCACTGCGAGTTTTGTATTTGCTTCATGAAATACAAGGAGTTCAACTGGGACACAGTGCTGGAGGGAGTTCTATCACATGTGGTGGCTCACACATGAGCATTCATGAAACCGGCCTCTATACCACATAGCTTGCTCCCTTGACCATAGCAACCTGATTCTGTAAATTACCCTAAAACCTCTCCATATAACAAGATGTGTTTACTTATAATGGTCTCCTGGCTGCACCATGTCCGTCTCATGACATTTGGAATCCAAAGGCAGATCCATATGGCCCCATCACAGATGTTTTATCACACACCTGCCTACCGCTGCTCTAGGCCCTCTACTCATCAGGCTCCAAATTACTGGCATCTCGGTTCTACACCATTTTCATTAAACCCAATCAATCAAGGCACTGTCTGGTACACTCATGATCAGAAATAGGACATCCAAAGGTTCTGTATGCCACCTGTTCATGGGAATTTCAAAAATTTAAACTATTTATCTAGCCATTTATCAAGGATGAAGTTGGAGGCACAGTGGATTTCAATTCATGCAGGAACCATTAAATGGTGAGTATGATCATTTCAATGAAAACTCTGGAGAACTCTCACAGGCAAGGCTTCCCAAAGAGTGTTCAAAAGGTCACCTGAAGCCAGGCTCATTGAGGTCTACAATTGAGATCCATGAGTGTTTTGATCTCAACTATGGCTGCCAAGTCTTTCAGAATAAAATCTTGTGGTATCCTGACTGAGATTCCCAGTGCTCTGTGGAAAGCTAGCCTGGGCCTACATCTCAGGTTCCAAGGGCGACTCTCATGCATGGCCTCCTCAAATCCCAACACAACTCATGGCAATACTTCACTAAGCTCAGTTCCAGGACACAGTGTCTAAATGGAGTCACACCAGAGTTCAGGGGCGGGAGGACCCAGTAATCTCTTCCAGCTACCACACATATGACCACAATTTAAATCAAAACACTCCCACATGGGCCTCATCTTCTTCTACACAGACACGCATCATAACCTCTGGCTGGAAGTTTCCATGAAGGGTGCAGCCCAAGACAGTGTCCAAAATAAGCTCCATTGCCCCTCATTTGCCAAAAGTCAGGGTGGCCTAAACACCCTTCCTTTGAACCAGGAGTGATCAAATAAGCCTGCCTTTAATACTGCTCTGCTTCTCCAATTTGAGGCCTAATGACTGTCAGGTGTAGATTTTCTATGTGATTTGGAGTCATGAGAAAACCCAAGCACCTGTGGGCTATCCACTCTAGGGCTTTGAAGAACTCATTTGACCCAAATGATCCCTATTCTCACTTGACAGAAGTCAGGAACTGAAAAGGTCGGGCGAACTTCGGAGGAAAAGACCACCAAGAGACTGTCTCATGCCACAGCAAAGGGTTTATTGGGGGTCCAGCATGCTGAGGTTCAGAGCTCACTTCAGAGCCTCAAAGAACAAAGAGCCCCGAGAACAACTTGAGCAGAGTTTATATACATTCTTTAGAGAGGGCAGGGACTTTACATACATCATAGCCTCCTTTAGAAAATCATCATATACCGCGGGAAAATCAAATAATAACTCTAAAACATGATTAGCACATTCATTGGCGGGAACAGGTTGGGCAGCGGGTGATTGGTCAGCCGTGAGAAGGAGTATACATTTAAACTGATTGGTTGAAGCACTGAGATGTATACGGGCAGATCTGCATGGTTTCTGGGAAGGGGTGGTTAAGTAACGAGGTGGTCAGGGAAGATTTCAACACACATCTAATGGGAAGATCCGGGAATTGTCTTAAGTGCCACAGGAATTTCAGGTTCTGAGTGCAGCTTGGAAAATGTACAAAACCTGGTTCTTTACGTTTCAATTTCAATTTCTTTTATTCTTTCATTTCCCACCCCTTTTTCTGACTACTTTTAATCTTAAAAGTAATGAATCAAAATTATTGTGGGGTTTCACATTCTATTCCTACCAGTGCAGCATATTTCTGTCTGATTATCATGAGTTTCACCTGCCTAATCTGAGCCTGGAGAAAGGAAACTATGTGGTTAAGCAAACAAGGTCCCACAGTTAGCAACACCATAAGGATGATCAGGGGTCCAGCTAAGTCTGATATTAGTGTAGTTACCAGGGGTACTGGGTTAACCATGACTCAAAGCACCCTTGTTGAATCTCCCATTCTCTCTGGCGCTCTTCAAGGTATTTTCTTAATTTACTCATGAATTATTTTGCAACTCCAATATGGTCAGCATAAAAACAACATTCTTCTCTCAGTGCAACACAGAGGCCCTCTCCCTCATCAAGAGGAGGTCTAATCCTCACCTGTTCTGTAAAACAACTTCAGAGAGAGAGGTTAAGGATTCCTGCAAAGCTGTGATGGAGGCCTCTAACGTCTTCAAGTGTTGATTTATTGCTGTTTCTAATTGGGCCATTTGTTGTTAACCACGCATCATAGAAGCTGTTCCCATACCCACTCCTGCAGCAGCTCCTATCCCCAATAGGATGGCTAGAGTAAGGGACAATGGTTCCCCTTGATATCGGGTTGTTTGTCCCCCTAGTAGACCTTCAAATGATTAGGCATTATGATAGAGTACCCTGGAGAGTATCTGCACCATTACACAATAATTTACAGGGCTGTCAAAGACCTGGGCTGAAATACAAGGAGTTCTGACTGTGTGGAGTTCAGTACCATAAAGGTTCTTTTAATTAGTTTCCAGGGGGAGGAGTCAGATGTACTCTGTACTGGGGAAGTAGGCAAAGACGGAATCCAGGAAGTATTAGATGGTAGAGGGGTTCTGGTAGATCTAGGCATGGAAGGTTTAGGAGGCTTAATTCCTGGCTTGAGGGGATTGGGTCCTATTGCTGTGGGATTTTCTTTCTTTTTAAGCCAGACGGTGAACCAGAGACCAAATTCATCACCTGGGCCATAAATATAGAATCGCATTCCCCACGTATTTCCCATAGGCCAGGTTTTTCTGAGGTAGCCCCTTCCTTTGGAAGTGAAAGTTATATTGTGGGGGTAACATAGAGTATTCTTTCCACAGCGAGTTTTTGACACCACTGGGCTAGCAGCACATTTCTTGGGATCAATCCAGGTGTCATTTCATCCTACTGGAATCATACCTTTCTGGGGAGTTTGGGTTCCACCATGCAGCTTTTGTTTGTTCACAACCCCAAGATCTACAATAAAAGTCACTGGGTCCTCCACAGGTTTGGGCCTGTTTTATGACTTTGGAAATCAGGTGGGCACACATAATAGTCAAGACTGGCTAGTTTACACCTGAGCTGGGGGAGATGACATCCATAATTCATGGGTTAAGGTGGTCTATGTTGCCCTGGTTAGGGTTTGAGTGGGATCTGTGTGGGGTCCTCTATGTCAGGGAGATTCCAGTCAGGGAAGCCTATGGCAAGCTGACAAATGTCCGGGTGGAGAGATGGCCACCAAGTCCATAAGGTGGCTGTTTGTGAAATAGATCACACTACTTGCCCATTAGGATTCATTACTTGCCCTTGTTGCTGAGCACGCTGATGGGGATTAGGGCTGCTGGTGGTCATGGGAAGAATCCATAGCCCTACCCACATGACGGACACGCAACTTGAGATGGATACCAGTCTGTAGAAGTTTCCAGCCAGAGTCTGTACAGGGCTCAGGCATGAGATGGGAGGCATTGATCCAGGAAGTGATCCCATCCACTTTCACCACTGTGGGTGTTATAAGCAGCACCTGGTATGGTCCTTTCCAGTGGAGTTCCAGGGATGACACCTGACGCCATCTCACGTAGACGAAGCCTCCCACTTGATATCAATGTGGGGTTCCCTCATCTCCAGTCTGATAAGCAGAGGCCAAATGTTTCCACAGGTATCGCTGGGTGCCGGGTTTGTTAAAGGGCTTTAAATCTGTCAAGCAAGGGGGTGTGAAAGGAATCATTAAGTCTCATATTTGGGATTAGGTCCCCTACTGGAGGAAGGGCACCATTGAGAATTTCATAAGAGGTGAGGTTACACAAAGAGGCGGAGGGGGTAGTTCTTTCACAAAACAGTGCATAAGGTTGGAGCATAGTCCAATTTTTTATGCCAGTATCCAAGCTTAATTTTGTTAAGTACTCTTTGATGGTTCTATTCATCCTTTCTACCTGTCCTGAGCTATAGGGTCTATAAGCACAATGTAACTTCCAATTAATCCCCAGGGTCCTGGCAAATCCCTTACTTTCCTGGGGCATGAATGCCGGTCCGTTAGCGGACCCTATTACCTTAGGCAGGCCGAACCTTGGAAAAATGTCTTCTACGATCTTTTTGACTACCATCTGAGCTGTTTCTTTCTTCATGGGGAAGGCTTCGACCCATCCTGAAAAAGTATCTACAAAGACTAGGAGATATTTAAGTTCATACCTTGCTGGCTTAATTTCAGTAAAGTTCAATTCCCAGAATTGTCCTTGTCTGGTTCCTCATAAGCGCTTCCCTGCAGGAAGCTTGGATGGGTAAGCATTAACTACTTGGCAGACTTGACAAGCTCTAGTCACCTGCTCAGCTATTTCTTTCCTCTGTGAGTCAGTCAATAATAAGTCCTTTCTCTGGTCCTTTAAGAGTGCCTATATCTTCTCTGAGTCTAAGTGGGTGAGCTGGTGTACGTCTTTGACATAAAGGTGGGCTTTTTGAAATTGTAAACTTGGCTCTGTAGGATCCCAGAGTTCTGTATCTGTCTCCTCAGATGATAAGTTGCCTGAATGTTCTGGTGCGGCCAAGTCTCCTGATTGTTGTTCCCCCTGGTGTGGAAAAAGTTAACACAGTCACTCCATTTAGGGCTGCCAATTAAGCTTCCTCATCTGCCCTTCTTTTTCCAACCGCCACGGGTTCGTTTCCCTTCTGGTGCCCTGGGCAGTGCACTATAGCTAGTTCCTTAGGGCCCTGCACTGCTGAGAGAAGTTGGAGGATCTCATCTTTGTTCTTTATTTCTTTCCAGGTGGAGGTTAATAACCCCCTTTGCTGGTAAATAGCCCCGTGCACATTTGCAGTGGCAAATGCATAGCGGCTATCAGTGTATATGGTGGCCCTTTTGCCTGTTGCTAGTTCCAATACTTTCGTAAGGGCAATCAGTTCTGCTTTTTGGGCTGATGTCAGTTCTGGGAGACCAGAGGAACAGATGACATTAATTTTGCTAACTACTGCTTCTCCAGCCCACCGCTTACCATCTTGGAGGAAGCTGCTGCCATCCATAAACCATACAACTTCAGGGCAAGGCAGTGGCTGATCCTTCAAGTCTCGTCGTATACTGGTTTCCTCTGCCAGTATGTGTTGACACTCATGAGCGACGGGTCTTGATGATTCTTCTGGCAGCAGTGTAGCCGGGTTGAGTGGAGCATTGGGTCCCAGCGTGATTCTGTCTTTGTCAAGCAAGAGGTTCTGGTAGTGGGTTATTCTAGAGTTTGATAGCCACATCTCTGGAGGCTGACAGATGATGCACTCCAGGGCATGGGGGACTATAATCGTTAGCTTCTGTCCCAACGTTAATTTATCAGCATCTTTTATTAGAAGGGCTGCCGCTGCTATAGCTCTTAAGCAATGGGGCGACCCACTAGCCACTGGGTCCAGTTTATTTGATAAGTATTCTACCGGCCTTTTCCAAGGTCCCAAAGTCTCAGTGAGCACAACCCGTGCTATTCCTTTCTTTTCCTCGATGTAGAGAGTGAAGGGTTTTTCTATATCTGGGAGTGCTAAGGCCGGAGCAGATAGCAGCACCTTTTTTTGACATTATCAAAAGCTTGTTGGTGCTCAGGGGTCCATTGGAAGTGGGCATCCCCCTTTATCAGCGGGTATAAAGGGGCAGCCAGAGACGCGAACCCAGGAATCCATAACCTGCAAAAGCCGGCAGTCCCAAGAAACTCCCTGAGTTGTCTCTTATTAGATGGGGGCAGTATCTGCACAAAGGTTCGTTTTGTGGGCTCAGTGAGCCATCCTTTGCCACCCCTAAGAGAATAACCCAGGAAGATTACTTCTTGCTGACAAATTTGGGCCTTTTTGGCAGAAGCCCTATATCCAAGCCGAGCAAGCTTGGAAAATAATGCTTGGGTCCCAGACTCATAGTTCTTTTTGGTGTCGGCTGCCAGTAGCAGACCATCCACATATTGGAGTATGGTGACATCGGGGTGTGCAGTTTTGAAGTCATTGAAGTCCTTGTGGAGGGATTCATCAAAGAGAGTGGAAGAGTTTTTGAACCCCTGTGGGAGTCTAGTCCAGGTTAGTTGGACAGATGTTCCTTTTTCGGGGTCTATCCACTCAAAAGCAAACAGCAACTGACTGTCCTTATGTACGGGCAAGCAAAAGTGAGCATCTTTTAAGTCTAGCACAGTGTACCATTCCTGCTCCAGATTCAGAGCGCTAAGCAAATTATATGGATTCGGTACAGTGGGGTGAATGTCCTGCACTCTGTTGTTGATCTCTCTTAGGTATTGAAGCGTCCGGTAGTCCCCAGTTCCTGGCTTTCTTACTGGTAGCAGGGGGATATTCTAGGACAAATGACAGGGCCTTAAGACCCCAAGAGCCAGGTATTTCTGAATATGGGCCCTTATCCCATCCTTAGCTTCTTTGATTAGAGGATATTGTTTAACACTGATTGGAGAGATAGAGGCTTTTAATTCTACTACTATTGGAGGTTGTTATATGGCTAGACCTAACCCAGCAGTTTCTGCCCAGGCATTAGGATAATCTTTTATCCATTTCTGGGGTAGTTTGCCTGTTTGATCAGTCATAGGAGGCGCGAAGTGTTGATGTTCATCTTCTACGGATGTTGTCAAAGCCATGACTATGGGAGTTTTTACTGAAGGCTTTAGAAACTCCACTTGGGGACCATCAGGGTTAAAGGTTATTCTAGCCCAGAGTTTGGTAAGCGGATCCCAGCCCATCAATGGGGCTGGGCATTCTTGGATTACTTGGAAAGCGTGGTGGACTTTTCCATTTCCTAGGTCCATAGTCCTCTTAGTTGTCCCAGCCCAATATCTACTGCCATTAGTACCTTTAACAGGGGACCATTTATTTGATAGGGGGCCCAGTGGGGTCTTAAAGGTTGATTATACTGCTCCTGTATCCACTTCAAAGTTCACTGGGGTCCCCTCCACTTTAAATGTTACCCTGAGCTCGCAGAGGGGATCCGAGCCCCGACTTTAATAGTCCTCTTCTAGAGTCAGCACGGCGGACTGGCATCTCTGCTTCTTTTGGGGGCACTCTTTGGCCTAGTGTCCTGTTTTCTTTACAGTAGGCACAATGATCTGAGGCCAGGGGCAGCCATTGGCGGGGGCCCAGGTATCCCTTTCTGTCTCCCTGCTTTTTAACTTCTGGCATATTTGGTGCTCTGACCAGAACCTTAGTCAATGCTTTAGTCTGCCTTTTGCTCCTTTCATCCTCCTTTTGTTCCCTTTCCGTCTTTCTCCTCTGTTCCCTTTCCTCCTCAGTTTCTCTCTTATAATATACTTTCTCAGCATCTCTTACTAAATCTCTCAAGGTCTTATCTTGTAATACATCTAGACGTTGTAACTTTCTCTTAATATCTAGGGCAGCCTGCTCGATAAAGGCCATTGCAACAGATGCTTGTTCATCCTCTGCCTGAGGATCAAAAGGAGTATATTTCCTATATGCTTCCATAATTCTCTCCAGAAACATAGAGGGAGACTCATTAGGCCCTTGGATAATCTCTCTTACCTTGGCCAAATTAGTCGGCCCTCTGGCGGCCACTCGGAGACCCGCTATTAGAGTCTGGCGATAAGTGGACAGATGCTACCTACATTTAAAGGTGTTTGGGTGCCAGTTGGATCGGTTCATTGGCCCGTAGGGACGGAGAGAAAGCATCATAGGGGCTTCCGAGTTTTCTATTATCCGTCACCTGCGGGTTCCTTTAGGTGGCCCAGCTTCCTCCAGGGGAGGAGGGGTTGCTGCTGCTGCAGAGAAGTCCCCTGGAGTGCTTGGGTCTGGCCCAATTGCCTCTAGCGGCGGAGAGGCTGAGTCAGCGGCGAGAATATCATCTGGAACGTGTTGGGGGTTGGAGAGCGAGGGTAGAGGATAAGGAGGGGGAGGAGTGTCCAGTCTTGTGACTCAGGGAGAATGGAAGGAAGAGGGGGAGGAGTGGAAGGTTTGAATGATAGGATGCTGGGGGAAGGGGTATATGGCTGTTGATCTGGGTGGCCACGTGGCCCCGGCTGAAAGACAATATCTCTGACTTTTCGGATTAGAGGGAAGTAGAAGGATCCTTCTGGGGGGCCACCTGACTCCGAGAATGGGCCATTCTGAAGCACAGAGAATCTGCCAGGTACGGCATTTTACTGAAAAAGAAAGATTCTGGGCCCTTGAGCGGACATCAGTCCAATGATCAAGTGTCAGGGACAGAGAAGTGGAAGTGCTTTGTCCCATAATGAGAGTTACTCAAACAGGGACAGTGAAGACACAAACGCAACACAGACAAAGACAAACAGTAAACGTTTAACATGAGTCCAAGACAAAGATTAGAACTGAGTAACTGCCAAAACCTGATGGGTTAGACAATAAAGACAGCCCGTAAACTCAACATGAGTTCAGAACAATGACCAAAACTGAGTAGCCGGCAAAACCTGATGGGCTGGCGAACCGAATCCTGAAGCAAAATATAAACGAGTTGAGGAAATTAGTATTCCTTGATTTCTCTAGTCCTCTGGAGTGTCCCCCAGGAACGTGGCCTGTAGCTCTGTGACACATCTGTCAGCCACCATCAGAGAGAACTATTGCTCTTCACTGACAGCCACTTTGCCAATCCATAACCTGAAACCCAAAACCAGAAAGAGGTGCCTTACTTACCCCTAGAGGAGTCCATTGGGGTCTTTCGTCCGCCGCTGCCGGATATCTCACCTGGGGCCTCCAGATGAATAGGTGGGGCGAACGTCAGAGAAAAAGACCACCAAGAGGCTTTCTCATGCAACAGCAAAGGTTTTATTGGGGGTCCAGCATGCTGGGGCTCAGAGCTCATTTTAGAGGAGCAAAGAACAAAGAGCCCTGAGAACAACTTGAGCAGAGTTTATATACATTCTTTAGTGAGGGCAGGGACTTTACATACATCATAGCCTCCTTTAGCAATTCATCATATACCATGGGAAAATCAAATAACAACTCTAAAGCATGATTAGCACTTTCATTTGCGGGAACAATTCGGGCAGGGGGTGATTGGTCAGCCCTAAGAAGGGGTATACATTTAAACTGATTGGTTGAATACCTGAGATGTATACTTGCTGAGCCGCAGGGATTCTGGGAAAGGGTTGTTAAGTAACTAGGTAGTCAGGGAAGATTTCAACACACATCTATTGGGCAGATCCGGGAATTGTCTAAACTGCCACAGGAAAGTGCAGCTTGGAAAGTTTACAAACCTGGTTCTTTACATTTCAATTTCAATTTCAATTTCTTTTATTCTTTCTGAACCTTACAGAGAAAGGCAAGAGACTTAATCCACAATGACAGCTCTTTTGGCCATTTTGGTTTTGGATGCACACATGGGATCTTTCTTTCGATCCATCTGGTGCTGATAATCTAAGTCACAGCCTCACACAGGGCCAAGAGGCTAATTAAGACACAACCATTTTCAAAGCAATTACTACTCTGAGGTCAGTTACAGAACTCAGTCTCTGAGGAGAATCACACCAGTGTTCAAGGCTAGGTGCACCCAGTCATCTTTTCCAACCACCACATAAATGACCACAATTAAAACCAAAACAATCCCACATGGCCCTCATCTTCTTCCATAGAGTCACTCATCATAACCTCTGGCTGGAGGATTCCTTGAATGGCGCAGCTCAAGAGAGTGTCCAAAATAAGCTTCCTTGCCCCTCATTTGCCTAAACTCAGGGTGGCCTGGACACCCTTCCTGTGAACTAGGATTGATCACATAGGTCTGCCGCTAATACTGCTCTACTTCTCCAATTAGAGGCCTACTGACTGTCAGGTATAAATTCCTTATGTGATTTGGATTCATGATTAAACCCAAGCACCTCTGAAGAGCTTGGAAGAACTCATTTGACCCAAAAAATCCCTATACTCCCTTGAAGAAGGTCAGGAACCTAACAGAGGAAGGCAAGAGACATCATCCACAATGACTTATGTTTTTGCCATTTTGGTTTTGGATGCACACATTGGATGTTTCTTTAGATCCATCAGGCGCTGAAAATCTAAGCCATAGCCTCTCACAGGGCCAAGAGGCTGATTCAGACACATGGCTTTCCAAAGCAATTAAGCAAAGAGCCACAGGTGATGCCCATTCATTTCCATTTGAAAACTGTTTCCTTCAGGCTTCACAAAGGGGTGGCCTGAGGCAAAGACCTTCCTGACATTCAGGGCAAAAGATCAATAGGTTAGCAAAAGGCCCAAAACAGGGTTTCTCCACTGAGGCTTTTCTGGTCACACTGATATCTGAGTTTTCTGAGATGCTCCAATTCCCTCCAGCTATCCAGAACATAGCCATGTCACAGAGTTTGGAGGTGGTACATATTTTGGACAAAAAACCATGAGCCTATTCTGGAGAGTGGCCAAAATTCAGGAAGAAAACAGAAACTTAGTAAGATAGTAGGTGTTGCCCATCGATAAGGCAACCTGCAGTCCATTACTAAAATGGACAGGATGAATGCTGGGAAGCTTTCTACTAGACAGGACACATCCATTGATGCATTCTCTTTTCTAATGTCTACAACCATGGACAGAGTGGGAGACACAGACACAGAAACACTTGCCTTGTCAAAGTTCTTTCTAGAAATAGTCCACTCCAAACCAAACACACTGCCTTTCCTACCTATTCTCAGAACATGAGACAAAACCACAAACTCACACACACACTCAAAAAGGCACCTCCTTCCCCCAAGTAAGTCTGTGACTATCCAGAGTGTCCTTTGACTGGTGGGCCATTTTATGTTCCCCCGAAAAGGCCTGTCTTGTCTTAGATCTGGTCTCCTTGTCAAACACTGTGAAGTTGTCAGGAGCCTGTTCTGACCACTACATGCTTTCTCAGGGAAGGCCCGTCTTCAGAACTCTCCTCGCATTTGGCCATCCTCACATCAGTAGGTACCAAAAAAGACAGACTCTGTCCTTGGTAAATCCAAACATGTGAGCCCACTGGGACTGAGACTGGGACTGGCTCTGTGTGCCTGGCTTCCTGGATCCCAAATTCAGAGAGTTCCATCACCAAGGAAGTGAGGTAGGTCACTTATTTCAAGAATTTAATGAGTTCACTGCCTTGGCAACCACTTTGTTATAACAGTTGCTTCCAAGGGTCCCATGAGATGGAGGATACCCTACTTCCTCTGACACTTTCACTAGTTAGAATGGTATATCAACCATATGGAACCAGAAACAGCTCTCCACATTGTCCTGGTTTGGTCCATATTCTCTCCATTAAGAATAGAGAGGCTGATTCAGACACAACCCTTCATCCTGACAAGGTTGTTTGCCATGAAAGATGACTTTTGCTCTCTCAGGTCCTACATAGCTGCCTAATACTTCTCCAGGGATCATTTCTGCTTGGACCATTGAGTTTCTAAGCAGGTGGAAGATCCCCTACATTCCTGTATTGTAAGACAAACTCTGTCCCTGCTCTTCTGTAAAGGTAGATTGAGGGAACAGTGTATGGTTAGGGTTAATAACAGGTTCGATTTTGGGGAGGAGTCATTCTGTTGGATGAATAATGGTATTGGGAACCTGCGATATTTACAAGAATATATAGGTAAAATATAAGTATGGAAACAGAAATCTAGGTATGATTTGAAGCCCAGAAGGACATTGGGACCTTCATTGGGATACTTAGCTTTGAATTATGTTCTGCACAGATGTCTCAGATAAATCGATATACAATGTTATAGGACCTTGTACCTTGGATGATTGAATGTCGAAGAGAACATCCAGGATAAAAGGGATAGTTGGTAGTATTAGGAAGACAGTTTGTAAGTTTAAAAAGAAGAGTGAGTATAAGTTTTGGACCAAAAATTCTTTAGCAATAGGGTTTCGGGTAGAGAGTGAATATGAATGTCAGAACGTGTGAAGAATCAGTCACAATGATGAACTGGGGAAAATATGTAGGAAAGCAGATATCCATAGAGACATTAGGAAATCATGCAAAGTGTAAAGTGAGTGATTGGATTAGACATTTTCAATATGATTGAGTTTCAATATATAATCTTAGGAAAAAACAAATATGTAGTCCCCAAAAAGATTGACAAGTGGGAGCATTAGGCAGCCTGGACATGGATGTTTTTAGTAATCCATGTTCATTTTCCATTTAGACTTTGGTACAATCATAAGTGTGATGTTTGCATTTTCTGACCAGAATATTACTGTGATAAAATGTATATGTGGATCAGGTAACATGAGTATTTCTTCCACCATTTCTTGGAGCCATATTTTGAAGATGTATAAATTAGTATTGTGGGTAAAAATAGATGTACCCTGTGTCTATGAATATAGAGATAATGCATGAATAGAGCATAGTGTGAATAAATAATATTACTTGTTCCAACTTTAAATAATGGATTAAATTGATATCTAAAAATATTCAGGAAATCTTATATTGATATACATACATTCATTTCAACCAGTAATACATCTAATGGTAATATTAGGGTTGTGGTTTATCCTGAAGTGTGTGTGAGTTTTGCTTCAAACTGATTATGGAAATCAAATATAATATTTTTGGAAAGAAGTCTCATGAAAAGACCAGTCAAGAAACATGGAGGAATACTTGTGTTCTGAAGCAGGAAGTGATTGACATTGAAACAAATGTCTAAAAATTTGTGAACTTGTGGATAAAATATATATCCTACGATGTGCATAAACTGCAGAAATAGTAATGTACCACTGTTGAATAAAAATGAACGTCAAATTATATGTCATGTCCCATAGGAGTCTACTTGCGTTGATATTAAACTGGGTCAGTTACTCTAGAAATATTAGGATTTGTGTGCAGCTTTCACTGAAGTCAGTTTTCAGTACTAGGAAACAAATATATATTTCCAGTTGATGAATAATTCTGAGAATAATCTTGTGAAAAATCGATTATAAATCTAAATACATCAACATGAATAAATTTAGGGAGTATATATAAGACACATATATTTCATATTTTGAAAAATCTGGAGAGTATGTATATATATATATATATATATATATATATATATATATATACACAAAACATACACACAGACTATAAAAAGTAGCAATACATATGCTAATCGAAATTCATCATTGAATATATATAATTCACATATGCAAAAATAATTATTTTACTGAACATGGATTTTTGTATAATGTTTTTCTATTAGGAAGCTCACCCATAGGTTGAATTTTCAGTTTCAACAGCGTTTAGGAGGAGGGATCTCTTCTCACAATTTGTATCTTCCAAGTCAGACAACACAAAAAAATTAACCTGTGATACCAGGTAGGATTCTATATGTGCATATAAATATACATGTGCTGAATAGTCTATAGAGAAAGGGAGACAGGAATTCACATATTAGTTAATTTTAAAAACACATGGAGAATTATTTTAACCAAAAATTGACTAGATTTATAACACCTACCCTTTATCATGTAAAAGGCAAGTCCAAATATACACCATGCCTCCACTGAACTGCATGTATTTCTATTTTGTTTTGGTTATTTTTCCTCCATCATATTAGGATTAGTAGTCAGAGTCTAGTAGGGTATGGGTTAGTGTCATGGTTTCAGTATTTTGATTGGAAAATAAGAAAATGAATCCAATGTGTATGCAAATATGTGCCACACAAAAATATTCCCACTCTCATCCAGAACAATGAATTGCCATTACCTTCACCCCAAATAAGACACAATTAGAGGAGAAGAGTTAGAAAATCTGTGAATACATATATGGAATGGAACATAATCAGGAGTTCACAATCTTGGAGGTGGTAGAGGAGTTTCCAAAAGTTAGGGTCAGTGTAAACACTCCACAAACATGGAGCTCTGCTGGCCTAAAAACTTCTTGAGAAACTGTCTCTGAGTTCGGGCACTTGAAATATATGTTGTTGTCAGGAGCTTTAGCTTCATTTGTAGTGAGACCATCAAAGATGGGTCTGCATCTATGTGACCTGGAGAACATGGTTTCTTTTTTTTTAATGAACATAAGGGAGCAGTGCTGAATTCTCTCTTTGTAGGTAAACTGTGGCCACTCGGGTCTAAGTGTCTCCCCATGTGGACTGTGAAGCCATTTGGTCATCCTCCACTTTTTGTGGTGTTTCTTGCTGCTGCACTGGGAGTATGGTATTTACTTAACAAAATACAATGAGTTCAACTGGGACAAAATGCTAGAGTGAGTTCTGTCATGTGTGGTGGGTCAGGTTCTCCAGGAGAATGCACCAACAAGTCTTCTATCCAACATAGCTTGTCCCCTTGACCATAGCAACCTGTTTCTTAAAATTGACGTTAAACCTCTCCATATAACGAGATGCCTTTACATATAAGGGTCTGCTGGCTACACTATTTCAGTCACAAGCCATTTGGAAGCCAATGGAAGATCCACATGACCCCACCACAGATATTTTATCACACATCTGCACACCACTGCTCTAGGCCCACTACTCAGCAGGCTCCAACTTACTGGCATCTCTGTTCTACACCATTTTCATAAAACCAAGTCAATTAAGCCACTGTCTGGTACACTCGTGATCAGAAACAGGACATCCAAAGATTCTCCAGTGCCACCTGGTCATAGGAATTTCAAATATATCATGGTATTTATCTGGGATTAGGAAGATAGACGGTAGGATTAAAAAGAAGGGTGAGTAAAGGATTTGGACATTAAGTTCTGCTTCTCCAATTTGAGGCGTATTGTCATGCATGGGCGACTCTCATGCCTGGCCTCCAAAAATCCCAACACAATTCATAGCAATACATCTCTAAGGTCATTTCCAAAACTCCGTTTCTAAGGGGAATCACAGCAGAGTTCAAGCCCAGGTGGACCCATTCATCTCTTCCAACCGCCACACAAGTGACCACAATTAAAAACAAAACACTCCCACATGGCCCTCATTTTCTTCCATGTAGACACTCATCATAATCCCTTGCTAGAGGTTTTCATGAGGGACACAGTCCAAGACAGTGTCCAAAATAAGCTCCCTTCCCCCTCATTTGCCCAAAGTCAGGGTGGCCTGGGCACCCTTCCTGTGAACCAGGAGTGATCAAATAGGCCTGCCATTAATGCTGCTCTGCTTCTCGAATTTGAGGCCTACTGACTGTGGGGTTTAGATACTTTATGTGAATTGGAGTCATGAGAAAACCCAAGAATCTCTGGGCTTCCCTCTGCAGGGCTTTGAAGAACCCATTTGAGTGAGTCTAGGAGTTGGACCAAAAGTTCTTTAGCAATAAGGTTTTGGTGAGAGAGTAAATGTAAATGTCAGCACATTTGAAGGGTCATTCCCAATGATGAACTGGAGAAAAGGTATTTGAAAGCAGATATCAATGGAGACATTAGGAAATCAGGCAAAGTACAAAGTGAGTGGTAGGATAAGACATTATTAACAGGGTTGAGTTTGAATATATAATCTTAGGAAGAAACAGATATGTAGTCACCAATAGGAATAATATTTGAGAGCATTAGGGAACCAGAACATGGATGTTGTTAGTAATACATGCTCACATTCAATTTAGGCTTTGGTACAGTCATAAGTGTGACCCTTGCATTTTGTGTCAGGAATATTACTGTGATGAAATGTATATGTATATCAGGTGACTAGAGTATTTTTTCCACCATTTCTGAAAGCAATATTTTAAAGACTTATAAATTAGTATTGGGGATACAAATACATAGACCCTGGGTCTATGAATATAGAGATGATGCCTTAATAGACCATACTGTGAATAAATAATATAACAGGTTCCACTTTTAATATTGGATTGAATTGATATCTGAAAATACATAAGAAATTTTATGTTGATATACAATCATTCATTCCAAACAGTTATACATCTAATGGTAATAATAGAGTTATGGTTTATCATGATGGGTGTGTGAGTTTGCCCCAAAAGTGATTATGGAAATCGAAAACAATGTGTTCAGAAAGAAGTCTCATGAAAAAACCAGTCAAGAATGCTGGAGGAATACATGTGTTCTGAAGCAGGAAGTGATTGAAAGTGAAACAAATGCCTATAAATTTGCTAAATTGTGGAAGAAATATATATCGAATGATGTGCATAAAATGAAGAAAACTAATATACCAGTGTTGAATAAAAATGAACGTCAAAATAGACATCATGGAACATAGGAATCTACTTGCACCGATGTTAAACTGGGTAAGTTACTGTAGAAATATAAGCATTTGTATATACCATTCACTGAATTTAGTTTTCAGTACTAGGAAACAGATATGTAGTTCAGGTGGATGAATATTTCTGAGAATAATCTTGTGAAAAGTTGATTAGAAATCCAAATATATGAACATTAATGAATTTAGGAGTGTATATAAGACACATATATTTTACATTTTGAAAAATCTGGAGAATATATATATATATATATATATATATATATATATATATATATATATACACACACACACAAAACCCACACAGAGCAATTAAAAAGTAGCAATATATATGCCAATCAAAATTCATCGTGAAATTTATATGATCCACATATCCAAAAATATTTATTTTACTGAACATGAATTTATATATAATGTTGTTCAAATAGGAAGCTCCCCCATAGGTTGAATTTTCTGTTCCACAATTTGTATCTGTCAAGTTGGCCACCTCACAAGTATGTACCTGTGATGCCAGGTAGGATTCAATATGTGCATATACAAATACATGTGCTTAATAGGCTACAGAGAAAGGGAGACAGGAATTCACATATTTGTTAACTTTAAAAACACACGGAGAACTACTTCAATTAAAAATTGACTAGATTTATAACTCCAAACCTATATATTGCAAAAGGCAAGCCCAACTATACACCACCCCTCCTCTGAACTGCTTGTATTTCTATTCTGTTTGAGTTATTTTTCTCCATCACATTAGGATTAGTAGTCAGAGTCTAGCAAGCTATGGGTTAGTGTCAGGGAATCAGTATTTCGAATGGAAAATTGGAAAATGAACACAATGTGTATGCAAATATGTGCTACACAAAAATCTTCCCATTCTCTTCCAGAAAAATTTATTGTAATGAACTCCGCCCCAAGTAATACAGAATTAGAGAAGAAGAGTTAGAAAATCTGTGAATACATATCTGTAATGGAATATGCTCAGGAGTTCACAACCTTGGAGGTGTTAGAGGAGTTTCCCAAAGTAAGGGACACGGTAAACATTTCTCAAATGTGGAGCTCTGGTGCCCTAAAGACTTCTTGGAAAACTGCCTATGTGGTTGGGCACTTGAAATATATATTGTTTTCAGGAGCTTTTGATTTCTTTCTAGTGAGACCATCAAAGCTGGGTCTGCATCTATGTGACCTGGAGGACATGGATTCTTATTTTCCAATGTACATGAGGTAGCAGTGCTGAATTCTCTCTTTGTAGGTAAACTGTGGCCATTGTGGGCTAAGTGTCTCCCTGGGGGACTGTGAAGCCATTTGGTCATCCTCCAATTTTCATGGTGTTTCTTGCTGCTGCACTGGGACTTTGGTATTTGCTTCACGATATACAAGGAGTTCAAATGGGACACAGTGGTGGAGGGAGTTCTGTCTTGTGCGGTGGGTCAGGGTTCTCAGGAGAATGCACCAAGCAGGCTTCTATCCCTCATAGCTTGCCCCCTTGTCCATAGAAACCTGGTTCTGAACATTGCCCTGAAACCTCTCCATATAACAATATGCCATTTCATTGAACATTCTGCTGGCTGCACCATGTCAGTCACAAGCAATTTGGAAGCTAATGGCAGATTGACATGGCCTCACAAAGATGTTTTATCATACACCTTCCCACCTCTGCTCTAGGCCCACCACTCAGTAGGCTCCAACTTACTGGTATCTCTGTTCTACACCATTTTTATGAATCCCAGTCAATCAAGACACTGCCTGATAGATTCATGAATGATGTAGGACATCCAAATGTTTTCAGTGCGACCAGGTCATGGGAAATTCAAAAATTTCATGGTATTTATCTAGGAATTTTTCAAGGATGAAGTTGGAGGCACTGTGGGTTTTAATTCATTCGGGAACCATTAAATGGTGAGGATGCTCATTTCAATGAACACTATTGAGAACTCTCACAGGCAAGACTTTCCAAAGAGTGGCCAAAAGGTCACATGAAGCCAGGCTCATTGAGGTCTACAATGTGAGGTCCATGTTTGTTTTGATTCTCAACTATGGCTGACATGCCTTTAAGAATAAAATCATGTGATATCCTGGCTGAGATTCCCAGTGCTCTGTGGAAAGGTACCCTGGGCCTATATCTCAGTTTCCATGGGCGACTCTCATGCGTGTCCTCCTAAAATCCCAACACAAGTCATGGCAATACTTCTCCGAGGTCAGTTTCAGAACTCACTCTCTAAGGGGAATCATGCCACTGTTCAAGCCCAGGTGGACCCAGTCACCTCTTCCAACCGCCACACAAATGAAAACAATTGAAACCAAAAAAAATCCCACATGGCCCTCATTTTATTTCATATAGACACTGAACATAACCTCTTGCTAGAGGTTTCCATGAGGAGCACAGTACAAGACAGTATCCAAAATAAGCTCCCTTGCCCTTCGTTTGCCTAAAGTTTGAGTGGCCTGGACACCCTTCCTGTGAAACAGGAGTGATCCAATAGGCCTGCATTTAATACTGCTCCACTTCTCCAATTTGAGGCCTACTGACTGTGGGATTTAGATTATTTATGTGTATTGGAGTCATGATAAAACTTAAGCACCAATGGGCTAGCCTCTGCAGGGCTTTAAAGAACTCAATAGACCCAAAGGATCCTTATTCTCACTTGATGGAGGTCAGGAAACTTACAGAGAAAGACAAGAGAATTCACCCACAATGACTGCTCTTTTGGCCATTTTGGTGTTGGATGCATACATGGGATCTTTCTTTACATCCATCAGGTGCTGACAATCTAAGCCACAGCCTCACACTGGGCCAAGAGCCTGATTCAGACACATCCCTTTCCAAAGCAATTAAGCAAAGAGACACAGGTGATGCCCATTCATTTCCATTTGAAAACGGTTTTCTTCAGACTTCACAAACGGGTTGGCCTGAGGCAAAGTCCTTCCTGACTCAGGGGAAAAGAACAATTGTTAAGCAAAAGGCCCAACCACGGTTTCTCCACTGAGATGTTAGTAGTCACACTGATATCTGAGTTTTCTGAGATGCTCGCCATTCCGTTCAGCTATCCAGTATATGGCCATGTGACAGAGCTTGGTGGTGGTACATATCTTGGACACAAAACCATGAGCCTATTCTGGAGAGTGGCCAGAATTCAGGAAGAAAACTGGAACTTAGGAAGATAGCAGGTGTTACCCATTGATTATGCAAGCCCTGGTCCATTCATTAATTGGGCAGGATGAATGCTCGGAAGCTTTCTAATAGACAGGACACATCCATTGATGCATTCTTTTTTTCTAATGTCTACAACCACGGACACAGTGAGATACACAGACATAGAAACACACGCCCTGTGAAACGATTTAGTAGAAACATTTCACTCCAAACCACAAAACCGTCTTTCCTACCTATTCTCAGAACATGAGACAAAACCACAAACCCACACCAACACCCAAAAAGGCACCTGCTTCCCTCAAGTAGGTCTGTGACTATCCAGAGTGTCCTCTGACTTCTGGACCATACTATGTTCTCCCAAAATGGCCTCTCCTTTATCAGATCTGGTCTCCTTGGTCAACTCTGTGAAGTTGTCAGGAGCTAGTGGTGAGCCACTACCTGATTTCTCAGGAATGGCCCCTCTTCAGAGCTTTTCTGGTATTTGGCCATTCTCACATCAGTAGGTACCAAGAAAGATTGACTCTGTCCTTGGTAAATCCAAACAAGTGAGCCCACAGGGACTGTGACTGAGACTGGCTTGGATGCCTGGCTTCCTGGATCCCATGTTCAGAGAGTTCCATCACCACGGAAGTGAGGTGAGGTCACTTCCTTCAGGAACTGAATGAGTTCACTGGCTTGGCAACCACTTTGTCCTAACAGTTGCTTCCAAGGGTCACATGAGATGGTGGCTGCCCCAACTTCCTGTGACACTTTCACAAGTTACATTGGTATATCAACCATAGGAACCTGGGAACAGCTCTCCACAGAGGCCTGGTTTGGTCCATCTTCTCTACATTAGGACGAGAGAGGCTGATTTGGACACAACCCTTCATCCTGGCCAGGTTGTTTGTCATGTAAGATGACTTTTACTATCCCAGGTCCTTCATAGCTGCCTACGTCTTCTCCAGAGGACATTTCTGCATGGACCTTTGAGGTTCTCAGCAGGTGGAAGATCCACTACATTCCTGTATTGTAAGACTAACTCTGTCCCTCCTCTCTGTAATGTTAGATTGAGGGGAAAGTGTACGGTTAGTGTTAATAACATTTTCGATTTGGGTTAGGAATCATTCTGCTGGATGAATAATGGTATTGGGAACCTGTGATATGTATGAGAATATATAGGTGAAATATATGTATGAAAACAGAAATCTAGGTAAGTTTTGAAGCCCAGAAGAGAATTGGGCCCTTGATTGGGATACTTAGCTTTGAATTAGGTTCTGCACAGATGTGTCAGATTAATCAATATTCAATGGCCTAGGACCTTGTACCTTGGATGATTGAATGTAGAAGAGAACATCCAGTCAAAAAGGGATAGTCGGTAGTGAAAGGTTAATAAAATAGGTACTTGTCACTTCCTGTTTCTCTGTATGCTTAACAAAACACTTTTGAAATCTTGAGAACTCTTTGCTAATCTTGTTCCCAGAATGTGCTCTCCCCAACTGCCAAACTGCAGAATGTACTCCCTCACCCGTGTGCACGCACACTGCCAACTCACCCGGACCCATCAATAAACTTTCCTCCCTGCCCTCTCCAAGAAAATTATATAAACTCTGCTTAAGGTGTTCTCAGGGCTCTCATCTCTTTTCAATTGAGCTCTGAGCCCCAGCATGCTGGACCCCCAATAAACCCTTTGCTGTTGCATGTGACAATCTCTTTGTGGTCTCTTCCTCCAAGGCTTGCCCGACCTTTTCATATGGAGGTTCCACTGAAATCCAGCAGCGGCGAATGTGAGACCCCATGTGTCGTGGCTTTCACTATTTGTGTATCTTTTATTATGGGACAGAGCACTTCAATGCCTCTGTCCCTGACCATTGATCTCTGGCCCAAAGTCCACATAAGGGCTCAGAATCTTTTTTATTTAGTAAAACACTGGACCTGGAAGACGCTCTGTGCCTCAGAATGACCCACCTTTCGAGTCGGATGGCCTCTAGAAGGATCTTTCTACTTCCCACTAATTTAAAAAGTTAGAGATATTGTCTTTTAGCCAGGGCCACATAGCCATCTGGATCATTCCGCCATATATCTTAACTTTGCAGGACCTCTGCAAATCTCCTCCTCCATGGGTGAAGCCTTTCCTTACCGCTGCCCCTGCTCCTACTCCTTCCCCCATGATCTCTCAAACCCTCTGCTCTTCTTCCTTCTCCACCCTCTGTTCTCCCTGAGTCACAAGATTTGACTCTACTGGATTCTCCTCCCCCTCCTTATCCCCTGCCCTATTCCCCCAATCCCCAACACCCTCTAAGTGATTCCCCTGCTGCTGACTCAGCCTCTCTGCAATTGGAGGATCACAGCACCCTCCAGATAGCTCCCCAGTGGCACACACAGCCCTTCCTTCCCTTGAGGAAGCTGGCCCGGCTATAGGAACTCGCCAGCAGTGAATAGTTGAAAACACTGGAACTCCCATGATGCTCCCCCTCCATCCCTATGGGCCAAAGATTGACGACGGCCATGGGGGAAAAAATGCAAGCCTACCAGTTTTGGCCATTCTCCTCTTCAGACGTACATAATTGGAAATATAACAATCCCCCTTTTTCTGAGCACCCCACCTGGCACACAGGTCTGGTTGAGTCATTGATGTTTTCACACTAGCCTACTTGAGATGACTGCCAACAACTCATAGGGACTGTCTTCATGACAGGGGATCAAAATAGAATACTCCTGGAAGCTGGAAAAAAATATCCTCTGACCAGATGCGTGACTGACACAACTTCCCAAGATAATCAAAGCCAGCTTTCCTTTGAACCAACCCAACTGTGGCCCCCAAATCTTTGAAGGTAGGGAGCATCTGTTCACTTATCACCGGGCTCTAATAGTGGGATTCCGTGCGGCCGCTAGGCGACCAACTAATTAGGCCAAGGTAAGAGAGATTATTCAAGGGCCTGAAGAACCTCTCTCTATGTTTCTAGAGAGAATTATGGAGGCATATAGAAGATATACTCCTTTCAATCCTCAGGCAGAGGATCAAAACTCATCTGTCACAATGGCCTTTATTGGGCAAGCTGCCCTGGATATTAAAAGAAAGTTAAAATGCTTAGATGGATTACAAAATATGACTTTGAGAGATTTAGTCAGAGAAGCCGAGAAGGTATACTTTAAGAGAGAAACTGAGGAAGAGAAGGGAACAAAGGGAGGATAAAAGAAACAAAAGACAGACTAAGGCGCTGACTAAGGTCCTGGTCACAACAACAAATAGGACAGAAATTAAGAAACAGGGAGACAGGAAGGGATACCTGGGCCCACACCAGAGGCCACTCCTTGCCTCAGATCACTGTGCCTACTGTAAAAAAAAGGACACTGGGCCAAAGAGTTCCCTAGAAAGAGACAGCCACTCCTGCCAGCCATTCTGACTCTTGAGGATGACTCCAAAAGTCGGGGCTAACATCCCCTCCCGGAGCTCAGGGTAACTTTTGAAGTGTAGGGGACCCCAGTAAACTTTGAAGTGGATACAGGGGCAATATACTCAGCCCTTAAGTCCCCATTGGGCCATCTATCAAATAAAAGGTCTCTAGTTCAAGGGGCAAATGGCAGTAAGTATCAGGCTTGGACAACTAAGAGGACCATGGACCTGGGAAAAGGAAAATCCATCAATCCTTCCTAGTAATCACAGAATGCCTGGCCCCATTGATGGGCAGAGATCTGCTTACCAAGCTCTGGGCCAAATTAACTTTTAACCCTGAAGGCAACCAAGTGGGATTTCTAAATCCTTCAGTAAAAACTCCTATAGTCATGGCTCTAACTATGTCAGTAGAAAATGTACATCAACTCACTCAACTTTGTTCAAAGAAACTGCAGGCATTCCTGAAGGATCAAGAACAGAGTTTTCCACTGACCAAATCACAGCAAAAGGACTGAATGGGTAACAAAAGCCTGTCGGGTCCATCAATTGGTTTATGCTTACCCTTCCAAGCTTCCTGGAGGAAAGCACCTAGGAGGAAAAAGACCAGGACAATTCTGGGAAGTGAACTTTACTGAAATTAAGCATGCAAGGTATGGACTTAAATATCTCCTAGTCTTTGTAGATACATTTTCAGGATGGATTAAAGCCTTCCCCACCAAAAAAAAAAAAGAAAGAAATAAAGAAAGAAATAAAGAAAGAAAGAAAGAAAGAAAGAAAGAAAGAAAGAAAGAAAGAAAGAAAGAAACAGCACAAATGGTGGTCAAGAAGATCCTGGAAGATTTTTTTCCAAGATACGACCTGCCTAAGGTAACAGAGTCTGATAATGGACCTGCATTCATGACCCAGGTACGTTAGGGGTTAGCCAGTACCCTGGGGATTACATTGTGCTTATAGACCACAGAGTGCAGGACAGGTAGAATGAATGAATAGAACCATTAAAGAGACCTTAATGAAATTAAGCTTAGAGACCGACATAAAAGATTGGACAATGCTTCTGCCTTATGCAATGTTTCATGCAAGAAATTCTCTCTCTGTTTCTTTGTGTAACCTCACCCACTATGAAATTTCCTATGGGGCCCCTATTCCAGTAAGGGACCTAACCCAACTCTAAGACCTAACGATCCCTTCCACACCACCATGCTTGACAGACTTACAGCTGTTGAAAGAACTCAGCGATACCTGTGAAAACAGCTGGGCACTGCCTACCAACCTGGAGATGAGGGGACTCCACATCAATATCAAGTAGGAGACTTTGTCTATGTAAGACAACATCAGGTGTCATCCCTGGAACCCCACTGGAAAGGACCATACCAGGTTCTACTTATAACACCTACAGTGGTAAAGGTAGACAGAATCACTTCCTGGATCCTGGCCTCTCATCTCAAGCCTGCACCCTGTCCAGACTCTGCCTGGAAACTGGAAGAGACTGGTAACCCTTTCAAATTGTGTATTCGCCAGGTGGATGAAGCTATAGAGTCTATCCTTGACCACGAGTAGTTCTAACCCTCATCAGCCCTTTCAGCAGCGATGGCTGATCACAAATACTACTGGAGAAGAAGTATAATCTATCTCACATATAGCCCACTTTGGGACCTGGTGGCCATTTCTCCACCCAGACATTTGTTAGCTGGCTATAGGTCTTTCCTATTAGGATATCCCTGATGAAGAGGATCCCACTAAAATTCCATTAAATACCTTTTGTACCATAAATAATGGAAACAAACATTATGGATGTCGGGACAGGTAAGCCAGGTGCAGGTTGGCTAGCCTAGATTACTATGTTTGCCCGGCAGACAATCAAAGCCACAAACAGCAACAGCTGTGTGGAGGAAAAGCCAATTTCTTCTGTAAGTCATGGGGATGTGAGCATACAGGGGCTTCCTGATGGAACCCGAACTCCTCATCAAATTCTGTACACAGCATTGGCCATATGACCAATTAGATAACCAAAACCCATGGCCCCCAGAGGGGTCTCTAGATCCTCAAATACTGTGTGACCTTTTTAACTTCTGCAAGTGCTCAAAAGGGTAAAAGGAGATTCCCCTATGTGGAGGCCTTTTCCCTCCTTCGCTCACATCCTGAACTATGCTTCTCCAATAGATCCTCACCCTCAGCCTTCTTCTCCAGACTATCTGCTGTCACTCCAAACTCAGCAACCTGATTTCTTCCCTTCAATTACTAGATCAAAAACCCAAACCAACACCGGTTCTCAGACCATTGCCCCCTGGCTGAGAAGCAGGTACTGAGGTACCCCTCCACCGACTCACTCCTCTCTTCTCTTGTCACTGCCCGCACTGGGTCCCACCAGGTCCTCTTTCCAGCTAACCCATAGCTCAAACCAGCTGAGGAGAGCCCTCAGACCCTTATCCAAATGTAATGAAAATGGCCTTTAAAGTTGCTCTTTCATCACTGAAAACAGGTTACTAAAAATTTAAAGTCCCTCACAGGCTTTGTGGATACTCACTCCCTTCTTCCCCTCTGCTCTACCTGTTCTACTGCTCAAGTTTTGTTGCTAGGAATATCCCAAACCCCTTTCCCATTATTCTTTTACATCTCTCCTTTCTCATTCTCAGATCCATGAAGCTGCTCTAAGCCCCGACTTCTCTGTCTCCCCCCTCTGTACCAGGCCCACAGAAAAGTTTTCACTGACCTTCTCCAGGAGTCTTCACCATGGCTGACTTTAGGACTTTCAGCAAAAAAGTCCCTATAAACGATTTCAGTGTAGATAACCTTCCTCTTTTAATGTTGCCCTGTTCCACTTGGCCACTGGCTAAAAATAATCAGCACTCCTAAGCTAGACACCCCCTTACTAGTTTTTCACAAAATATGTGAACAATTCCTCTGGCCTTGAAATGGGGCTTCACAGAGATGGCAACATTTCTAAGATAAAGAAGTTACCATCTGGGCTCCATGGTAACAGCTGGCAAGGGGAAAAAAAGAAAGGGAAGTAAAAGCTCTCCCCCACCCAGTTGTCCTTGAAAAGTTAACTTGCCCAGAACAGAGAAAAAAAAACAGAAACAAAAACAGCTTTTTGTGAACTTCTGCAGAGTGTGATCTTCTGAGCCACTTCTCTTACATGTTGGGTACAAAATTCTGAAACTACCTAAACTTGGAATTCAGAAGATTAATTGATTACAACCGAAGCAATGCCCTCTGAATCTGGGTGCAACCAAATAGGACTGTTTCACTGTCTTTGGTGCTATCTTAGGTGCCTTGCCTTGTCCGTCCCTACAACAGTATAATTCTATATACTAAAACATTGTTGATGTTTTCATGAAATGAAAAACGGATGTGATTAATTGTGTAATGGTGCATATGTTACCCAGAATGCTCTATCATGACGCAGGTTCATTTGAAGATCGAATAGGTGGGACATACAACCCGGTTTCACTGGGAACATATGACCCTCACTTTAGCCATCCTATAAAGAATAGGAGTTGCCACAAGGGTGGGCACAGGAACCACTGCCCTGGTCCATGGGACACAACAAATGACCCAGTTAGAAGCAGAAATAGACCAAAACTTAAATATATTAGAAACCTTTATAACAGCTTTGCAGGAATCTTTAACCTCTCTCTCTGAAGTTCTTTTACAGAACAGTTGAGGGTTGGACCTCCTCTTCATGAGTGAAAGGGACCTTTGTGCTGCATTGAGGGAAGAATGTTGTGTGAAGTTGTCAGAAGCCAGTGGTGAGCTACTACCTGCTTTATCAGGAAAGGCCCCTCTTCTTAGCTTTCCTGTCTTTTGGCCATCCTCACATCAGTAGGTACCAAGAGAGACAGACTCTGTCCTTGGTAAATCCAAAAAAAGTGAGACCACTGGGACTGGGACTGGGACTGGTTGTGCTTGCCTGGCTTTCTGAATCCCACGTTTAGAGAGTTCCATCACCCAGGACGTTATGTGAGGTAACCTCAATCAGGAAGTGAATGAAGTCACTGCCTTGGCAACCACTTTGTCCTAAGAGTTGCTTCCAAGGGTCCCATGAGATGGAGGGTGCCCCTACTTTCTGTGATATTTTCACACGTTGGAATGGTATATCAACCATAGGCACCCGAGAACAGCTCTCCACACAGGCCTGGTTTGGTCAATCTTCTCTACATTAAGATGAAAGAGGCTGATAAAGACACATCCCTTCATTCTGACCAGGTTGTTTACCATGGAAGTTAAGTTTTCCTCCCTCAGGTCCTTCATAGCTGCCTACAACTTCTCCAGAAATCATTTCTGCATGGTCCTTTGAGGATCTCAGCAGGTTGAAGATCCCCTACATTCCTGTAGTGTAAGACCAACTTTTTCCCTGCTATTCTGTAAAGTTACATTGAGGGAACAGTGTATGGTTAGGGTAATAACAGGTTTTATTTGGGATAGGAATCATTCTGCTGGATGAATAATGGTATTGGGAACCTGTGATATTTACAAGAATATATAGGTGAAATATAAGTATAAAAACAGAAATCTAGGTAAGATTTGAAGCCCAGAAGAGCATTGGGCCCTTGATTGGGATACTTAGCTTTTAAATATCTTCTAAACAGATGTCTCAGATAAATCGATACACAATGGCATAGGACCTTGAAAATTGGATGATTGAATGTAGAAGAAAACATCCACTCATATAGGCATAGTTGGTAGGATTAGGAAGATAGTCAGTAGGTTTAGGAAGAAAAGTGAGTATAGGATTTGGACAAAAAGTTCTTTAGCAATAGGGTTTGCGGTAAAGAGTGAATGTAAATGTCACCACATGTGAAGAGTCAGACACAATGATGAACTGGGGAAAATATATGGGGAAGCAGATATCAATGGAGATATTAAGAAATCAGGCAAAGTATAAATTGAGTGATAGGATTAGACATTTTCAACAGGGTAGAGGTTGAGTATAAAATCTTAGAAAGAATCAAATATTTAGTCACCAATAGGATTGACATTTGAGAGAATTAGGCAATCTGGACATGGATATTGTTAGTAATCCATGCACACTTTCCATTTAGGCTTTGGCACAGTCATAAGTGTGAACTTTGCATTTTGTTTCCAGAATATTACTGTGATAAAGTGCATATGTAGATCAGGTGACATGAGTATTTCTTCCACCATTTCTGTGGGCAATATTTTGAAGGTGTATAAATTAGTATAGGGTGTACAAATAGGTGTTCCCTGTGTCTAGGAATATAGATAAAATGAATGAATAGACCATACTGTGAATAAATAATATTACTGGTTCCAACTTTAAATATTGGATTGAATTGATATTTACAAATTTACAGGAAATCTTATATTGAGATACATACATTCATTACAACCATTTATACATCTAATGGTAATATTAGGTTTATGGTTTATCATGAAGAGTTTGTGAGTTTTGCTTTAAAAGTGATTATTGAAATCTAAAATAAAATGAAGTATCATGAAAAGACCAGTCAAAAACATAGAGGAATATTTGTGTACTGAAGCAAGAAGTGATTAAAAGTGAAACAAAAGCCTATCAATTTGCAAAATTGTGAATGAAATATATATCCTATGATGTGCATAAACTGAAGAAATAGTCATGTAACAGTGTTGAATAAAAATGAAGGTCAAAATGCACATCATGTCCCATAGGAATCTACTTGCATTGATGTTAAAGTGGGTCAGTTACTGTAGAAAAATTAGGACTTCTATGCACCATTCACTGAATTTTGATTTCAGTACTAGGATACAATATGTATTTAAGGTGGATGAATATTTCTGAAAATAACTTTGTGAACATTTGGTTATAAATCCACATTCATGAATATGAATGCATTTAGGGATTGTATAATAAGACACATATATTTTACATTCTGAAAAATCTGGAGAGTGTGTGTGTGTATGTATGTATGTATGTATATATATATATATATATATATATATATATATATATATATATATAGAGAGAGAGAGAGAGAGAGAGAGAGAGAGAGAGAGAGAGAGGCATTAAAAGGTAGCAATATATATGCCAATCGAAATTCATCATGAAATACATAACATCCACAGATCCAAAACTATTCATTTTACTGAACATGGATTTATGTATTATATTGTTCAACAAGGAAGCTCACCCATAGTTTTAATTTTCAATTCCAACAACGTTTAGGAGGAGTGACCTCTTCTAAAAATTTGTATCTGCCAAGTCAGCCATCTAACAAAAATGTACATGTGATACCAGGTAGGATTCTATATGTACATACAAAAATACATGTGCTGAATAGGCTACAGATAAAGGGAGATAGGAATTCACATATTTGTTAACTATAAAACACATGGAGAACTATTTCAATTTAAAATTGACTAGATTTATAACACCTACCCTTTATCATGCAAAAGGTAAATCCAACTATACACCATGCCTCTCTAAACTCCTTGTATTTCTATTCTGTTTGGGTTCTTTTTCTCCATCACTTTAGGATTGCTGCAATCTGGCTGGGCACAATTCAGGAGCCACTTGTCAAAAGAAACTAACCTTACTTTTAGAACCACACATGACTAAAAATTAGCTCCTCGGGAAAAACCCTCAGAGCCCAACTGCCACTACTGGCTTCCCACAAGCTCTCAACCTCCACACTCCTTCTCTTGAGGTCGATTGGCTGGGTCGTGTGGGCAGAGCCCAAAAAGTCCCACAATGAGCAGCTCCGTTGTCTGAAAGGGTGGGGAAACAGCCCAATGGCATTACCACAGAGGAGCCAATCAGCTAGATATTGCTGGGGCTGCTGTGAGCCAATCATCAGCTTGCAGTCTGAAAGGGTGGGGAAACTGCTCAATGAGCATCTCCAATGAGCATCACCGCAGAGGAGCCAATTAGCTTGATGTTGCTGGGGCCGCTGTTAGCCAATCATCAGCTGGCAGTCTGAAAGTTTGTTTGGCCCCTTGGGCTGTGCCTCTCAACACCTCCCCCTCTCTGTTTAAAGAACAAGCATGTGGCTTAGGGACCATGCCTGCCTTAGGTTGTCCAATAGTACATATGGTGCTTACCCATTATCGAATGAGCTGACCTCAAGGTATCAGCCTCCAGTCTTAGATTGGTACCATTGCAATTGGATCTTACCCGTCACTAGCTACAGGTCCAGTATACAGTCACACCTGTGGAGAGGTCTTTGTACCAGCGGGGGGTGAGGTTCTTTGTCTCACCTCTGTTGGCCCCCAAATTTTAGCTGAACGACCATGACAGCAGAAGGGAGGAAGATACACCAAGCCAATTGACGGCTCCTTTTGGAAAAATTGTACCACCGATGACATCATCAGCAAAAATACCCCAACACTACCACAAGTCAATTCACCAACATATTGTTCACAATGCATGCAGGTGAGTTCACAATGCATACAGGTGATACATAGTCCAGGCAAGTTCTGCAAGCAGTTCAGTGATGGCTATTGCAGAAGCTGTAGATTGGTTTTATCTTTGTCTTTACAGGCACTGGGATGAAGATAGGAATTTTGGCAATAATGGCCAAAGAAAAATTATGTAACATTCCAGAAGGTACTAAAAGAAAACAATTTTCTTAACAATTTACATTGTCTTGAAGAGAATTATTAAATATAATGAAAAGAAATTGTGAAAGTAAACAAACAGATCTGTTAACCTCCTTTTTTGTACACATTTTAAAACAATCCTCAACAGGTGTTTACCCAATTTAAATTAAAACATTTACATCAAGTGTATAAAAATATATTTGGATCCATTTTTTCATGAGCGCTCATCATATATGATATATGGACATACGTACATTCAAACATATAACAAAAAACACAAGTGTGCACACGTAATATAATACATACAACACATAACATAAGAGTAAAGGCCTTATAACATTTTACAGGTGAAATCTCCATTGCAATGTCTAAAAACTCTATAGTCCAAAAATAGAACTGATCAGCAAAACATTAACCTAGGTTTGTATGAGCTCAAAAAACAAAATAGAACTTCATGACATGGGAAAGGGTAATAATAAAATAGATATTGAAAAAAGCATCCTGGATTTGTCACAGATGTAAGAATAGCCAAACTGGAGTTCTGGATATCAGCTGTTATGGATTTGAGCCAAATCATATTCTTTTAATCTGTAGAAATCGCTTTAGTTAGTCTCTCTGGAATCCAAATCGGCTGCTGTTCTCCCTGTGGAAACACACAAACAGACCTCCAACTCCAGACAATTACTGGGTCAGGACATTTCCATTGTCCTGTTAGAATATCCTTCCAAAGTACATTGGGCTTATGTACATTTTTTGGACACATATGCCTTTCCACAGGACTAAGCCCTGATGAATCCAAATTTCCAAAGTTTAGAGTAAAAAGGGTTATTTTAAGTTTATCTTTGGGGAATATATACCCCTTCCCAATTCCTTTTTTTTCGTTTAATTAGTACGTTTTAATAGTTTGATGAGCTCATTTAACTATGCCTTGTCTCTGCGGATTGTATGGAATTCCTGTTATATGAGTAATGCAAAATGATGAGCAAAATTCTTTAAAGGAGGTAAAAGTATAACCAGGGGCAACATCTGTTTTTAACTGTTTTGGAATGCCCACAGTGGCAAAATTTTGTAAGCAATGAGCTATAACATCTTTAGTTTTTTTTCTCCGGCATGAAGGGAGTCCATCAAAAATTCAGAAGAAGTATCAACTGTAACATGCAAATATTTTAATTTTCCAAATTCTGGCAAGTTTGTGACGTCCATCTGCTAAATATGGTTAGGTATCAATCCTCTAGGATTGACTCCAAGATTAACTTGTGGTAAAATGGTCACACAATTTTGACATTGTTTTATTATTTGTCTAGCTTGTTCCTTAGTTATTTTAAAGCGCTTATGTATAGTATTAGCATTGACATGGAATTTTTTATGAAAATTTGTAGCTTCTTCTACTGTAGAGAAAATATGTATGTCATGCGTAGTTTTATCTGCTAAATCATTACCCAAACTAAGGGCTCCAGGCAATCCTGTATATGTCCTGATATGCCCTATAAAGGACGGATCTTTTCTGTCCCAGATTAGACTTTGTATAGTGGAAAGAAAAGAGAAAACAGGAGAGGAAGGGGAAATTTGTTTCTTCCTAAGATTATATATTCAAACTCAACCCTGTTGAAAATGCATAATCATATCACTCACTTTATACTTTGCCTGATTTCATAATGTCTCTAAAGATATGTGGTTTCCTGCATATTTTCACCAGTTCACCATTGTGACTGACCCTTCACATGAACTTATGTTCACTTTCACTCTCTAACCACAACCCTAATGCTCCAGAACTTTTGTTCCAAATCCTATACTCACTCTTCTTCCTAAACCAACTCTGTACCTAATTCTACCTACTATCCGTTTTTGACTGGATGTTCTCTTCAACATTCAATCATCCAAGCTACAAGGTCCGATGCCATTGTATATCTATTTATCTGAGACATCTGTACACAATGTAAATCAAAGTTAAGTATCCCAATCAAGGGCCCAATGCCCTTCTGGGCTTCAAAATTACCTAGATTTCGGTTTTCATTCATATATTTAACCTCTATATTTTTATAAATATCTCAGGTTCCCAATACCATTATTCATCCTGCAGGATTATTCCTAACTCAAATCAAACATTTTATTAGCCCTAAGAATACACTGTTCTATCAACCTAAATTTAAAGAAAAGCAGGGACAGAGTTGGTCTTACAATACAGGAATGTAGGGGATCTTCCACCTGCTGAGAACCTCCAAAGTCCATGCAGAAATGAATCCTGGAGAAGATATAGTCAGCTATGAAGGATCTGCAAGAGCAAAAGTCATCTTCCATGGCAATCACCCTGGTCAGGATGAAGGGATGTGTCTGAATCAGCCTCTCTCTTCTTAATGTAGAGGAGATTGACCAAACCAGGCCTGTGTGGATAGCTATTCCCGGGTTCCTAAGGTTGACATACCATTCTAACTTGTGAAAGTTTCAAAGGAAGTAGGGGAAGCCTCCATCTAATGGGACACTTGGAAGCAACTATTAGGACAAAATGGTTTACAAGGCAGTTAATTTATTCAGTTCCTGAAGGGAGTGACCTCACCTCACTTTCTTGGTGATGGATCTCTCTGAACTTGGGATACTGGAAACCAGGCACATAGAGCCAGTCCCAGTCCCAGTCCCAATGGGCTCACTTGTTTGGATTTACCAAGGACAGAGTCAGTCTTTCTTTGTACCTACTGATGTTAGGATGGCAAAAGCAAGGAGAGCTCTGAAGAAGGGCCTTTCCTGAGAAAGCAGGTAGTGGCTAAACACTAGCTTCTGACAACTTAACAGAGTTGGTCAAGGAGAACAGACCTGAGACAGGACAGGACTTTTCAGGGGAAAATTGTATGGCCCACCAGTCAGAGGACACTCCCTAGAGTCACAGACCTACTTGGGGGAAGGAGGTGCCAATATGGGTGTGGTTTTGGGTTTATGATTTTGTCTCATGTTCTGAGAATAGGTAGGAAAGGTGGTTTGTTTTTTTGGGTTGAACTGTTTCTAGTAAGACGTTTGACAAGGCGAGTGTTTCTATGTCTGTGTATCCCACTATGTCCGTGGTTGTAGACATTAGAAAAGAGAATGCATCAATGGATTTGTCCTGTCTTGTAGAAAGCTTCCCAGCATTCATCCTGCCCAATTAATGAATGGATTGCAGCTTTCCTTAAGGATGGGCAACACCAACGATCTTAGTAATTTTCAATTTTCTTTCTGAATTCTGGCCAATCTCCAGAATAGGCTCATGGTTTTGTGTCCAAGATATGTACCACCTCCAAGATCTGTGACATGGCCATGTACTGGATAGATGAAGGGAATGGCGAGCATCTCAGAAAACACAGATATCAGTGTGACCAGTAAACTCTCAGTGGAGAAACCCTTCTTTGAGCCTTTTGCTTACATAATGTTCTGTTGCCTTGAATGTCAAGAAGTTCTTTGTTTCAGACCACCCCTTTGTGAAACCTGAAGAAAACAGTTTTCAGATGGAAATGAATGGGCATAACCTGTGGCTCTTTGCTTAATTGCTTTGGAAATGGATGTGTCTGAATCCAACTCTATGCCCTGTGTGAGGCTGTGTCTTAGATTCTCTGCAACTGATAGATCTAAAGAAAGATCCCATGTGTGCATCCAAAACCAAAATGGCCAAAAGAGCAGTCATTGTGGGTGAAGTTTCTCTCCTTCCTCTGTTAGGTTCTTGACGTCCATCAAGTGAGAATTGGGATCCTTTGGGTCAAATGAGTTTTTCAAAGCACTGCAGATGTGGTTGGGTTTTCTTATGACTGAAATTCACATAAAGAATCTACACCTGACAGTCAGTAGGCCTCAAATTGCAGAAGAAGATCAGTATTAATGGCAGGCGTATTTGATCAATCCTGGTTCACTGGAAGGGTTTCCAGGCCACCCTGACTTTAGCAAATTAGCGGCAAGGGAGCATGTTTTGGACACTGTCTTGGGCTATGCCCCTCATGGAAACGTCCAGGCAGAGGTTATGATGAGTGTCTATATGGAAGAAGATGAGGGCCATTGGGGAGTGTTTTGGTTTTAATTGTGGTCATTTGTGTGGCATTTGGAAGAGATGACTGGGTCCACCTGGGCTTGAACTCTGGAGTGATTCCCCTTAGAGACTGAGTTCTGGAACTGAGCTCAGAGAAGTATTGCCATTAATTGTGTTGGGATTTTATGAGACCATGCATAAGAGTCGCCCTTAAAACTGAGATCTAGCATTGAAGTGCTCTGTCCCATAATGAAAGATCCACAAACAGTGAAAGCAACGACACATGAAACAGACAAGACAAGACAATAAAGACAGGCAATGGACGTCCAACACTGAGATCAGGACTGAGTAGCCGGCAATAACCAATGGGCTGGCAATACCGAATCCAAAACAAAATATCACTGAGTCGAGGAATCTATTATAACTAAATTTCCCAAGTCCTCTGGGGCGTCCTCCAGGAACGTGGCCTGTGGCTCTGTGACACGTCTGTCAGCCACTGTCGGAGAGAGCTCACACTCTTCATCAATAGCCATTTTTCCAAGTCCTAACCTGAAACCTGAAACCAGGAATAGGAGACTTACTTACCCCAAGAGTAGCCCGTTGGGGTCTCTCATCCGCCGCTGCCAGATATCAGTGGAAACTTCATGTGTAAAGGTCGGGCGTGCATTGGAGGAAGAGACCACCAAGAAACTGACTCATGAAACAGCAAAGGGTTTATTGGAGTTCCAGCATGCTGGGGCTCAGAGCTCACTTGAATACAGCAGAGAGCCCTGAGAAGAGCTTGAGCAGAGCTTATATACTTTCCTTGCCAAGGGCAAGGAGGGAAGTTTATTGATGGGTCAGTGGGAGTGGGCAGTTTGCATGCAACCAGGTGAGAGAGTAAATTCTGCAGTTTGAAAACTGGGGACAGCACATTCTGGGAACAAGATTAGCAAACAGTTCTCAAGATTTCAACAGTGTTTTCTTAAGCATAGAGAAAAACAGGAAGTGACAAGTACCTATTTAATTAACCATTCAATAACAACTATACCTTTTTAAATGGATGTTCTCATCTACATTCAATCTTCCAAGGTACAGGGTCCTATGACATTGTATATCAATTTACCTGAGACATCTGTGCAGAACGTAATTCAACGCTAAGTATCCCAATTAAGGGCCCAATGCCATTCTGGGATTCAAATCTTACTTAGATTTCTGTTTTCCTACATATATTTCAACTATATATTCTTATACATATCGCAGCTTCTCAATAGAATTATTCATAAACAGAATGATTCCTAACCCAAATCAAACATGTTATTAACCCTAACCCTACAGTGTTCCCTCAATCTAACTTTAAAGAAGAGCACGGACAGAGTTGGTCTTATAATACAGGAATGTAGGGGATCTTTCACCTGCTGAGAACCTCAAAGGTCCATGGAGAAATAAGCCATGGAGAAGATGTAGGCAGCTATGAAGGACCTGAGACAGCAAAAGTCATCTTCCATGGCAAACAACCTGGTCAGGATGAAGGGATGTCTCTGAATCTGCCACTCACACCCTGTGAACTGCGCCACTTCACAGGTGAATAACGAGTTAGAACGACAAAAAATTATCTTGTTAGGATCTTACAGAAAAATGGGTGTGCACCGAAACCTAGAAGAATGATTTCCACCAATGAGGTCAGGTAATTGAGTCTCAAACACGAGCCAAATGTGCGACCGGAGATCTGGGCTGACAAATCTGTGTGGCCTGCCCCGTGGCTAGAGACAGCAGGGCACCACCTAGAAGCGACCAGCCGGCAGGGAGAAACGTTGCTGCAGATTCTGTGGAATCCTGCTGGCTGACCTCCAACTGAGCCCCGGGCTGAGTTTGGGATTTCAGACGGGGAAGGAAGTGCTACAGTTCTATCCCCCCACAATAAAAACTCCACCAAGGAAACCAACGGCCACCATCTTGGAGAGCAGAAGTAACCACCGCCACTCTCCAACAGATTGCAACAATAAAACAGGTTTGTGTTACTCAGCTCATCTCCCATACAGCAGGGAATTCACATAAAATCTCTCTTAGGCTTTCCATTGGAGAGATTATCAGAGAGAGCCTGCATAAAGACGTCAGGAAAACTAGAGGCACCTGACCTTCAACTTCCCCTCCCATCAGAGGCGAAAACGAAACCTGTCTAGCCAGAGCTGGGAGAGGGGCAAGAGGAAAAAATCAAAACAATAGAGTGCCGGGGTTCCCCATAGACACCATCCACACCCAAGAAACGGCAGGCCCATAGGACAGTATGAGCTGCCGAGAGGCATCACTCAGGGGAAATCTGGTCTATCACGAGAAACCAGGACTAGCAGGAGATAACTGGGCGGCTGGAGAACGCCCGCCCACTGGTCACAAACAGCCCGCTGCTGGTGCGACTGGGTGGCTGGTGCCCGCCTGCCTACCAGCGACCCATCGCCCGCTGGCTGCACGTGCAACTGGGTGGCTAGAGATCTCCCGCCCACCAGTGACAGCCCACCCGCTGACTGTGTGACTGGACAGCTGGAGACCGCCCGCCCGCCGGTGACCGGGAGTTGAAAACAAACAGAGACTGATCAGTCCCAGCCCACTCCCATTTGAACACCCTGGCAAGGAGCCTGGGGCCCACCATAGCAGACAGGTGACATCACTGGAGCTCGGCCATCGCAATTCCTTCCAAGCAGAATTCACTTTAGCAGGCATAGTCTACCAACACAAAGGAGAGACAACAGATATATTAAACCAAAACAAATCTATAGAATAGAGCAGAAAAACAGCAATCAAATAGAGATGGATAACAACGTGAACATCATGAAAAAACAAAGGAAAAAAATGTGTACAAACAATGCAGGACAACTTAATTCTACAGGAGGACCTAGAATCATCAGAAACAGGGATAGGGAAAAAAACTCAAGGCTTACCTAACTCAGATGGAAAGGGATATTAGAGAATACATGAATCAGCAAGTCCTAGCAATAAAAGTATATTTTGAAAATGAATTAAACAAATTCAAATGGCAAAGAACAAGCTTTACCAGGAGATAGAAATCTTAAAAAAAATCAAACAGTAATCCTAGAAATGCAGGAAACTATTAATTAAAACTCAAACGAGAATATTACAAATAGACTAGATCAAATAGAAGTCAGAACATCAGATAATGACGACAACGTTTATCAACTTGAAAAGAATATAGTCAACACAGAAAAGATGCTTAAGTCCCAAGAGCAGTCTATTCAAAAGATATGGGATGTCATAAAAAAAATAAATTTCACAGTCATCGGGATAGAAGAAGCCATAGAGATTCAAACCGAAAAAATGGACAACATATTAAATGAAATAATTCTAGAAAACTTCCCAGAGATGAAAGATGGAATGGATTGCTAAATCCTTGAAGCCTACAGGACCCCAAACATTCAAAACCATAATAGACCAACTCCAAGACATATAATTATGAAGATAGCCAACATACAGAACAAGGAGAGAATATTAAAAGCTACGAGAGAAAGGAGGCGGATTACATTCAGGGGTAAACCAATTAGATTAACGACTGATTTTTCATCACAAACTTTGAAAGTGAGAAGATCCTGGAACAATGTATTTAAAACACTGAAAAATAATGAATTCCAACAAAGAATACTGTATCCAGCAAAATTAAGCTTCAGATTTGACAATAAAATTAAAATCTTTCACAATGAATAAATACTAAAAGAATTCACACCCATAACACCAGCACTGCAAAGGATTTTGGGCAAAATACTACAAGAAGAAGAATTGAAAAATAGTGCCCCAAACTAACAGTGGGAGGTATCTCAGTAAAGGGGGAGGAAAATAACCAAAAAGTAAAAACTAGCCAAACTAAAATAAATAAATAAATTAACATGAATGGATGTACAAATCATATTTCAATTTTAACCTTAAATGTTAATGGCCTAAACTCACCATTCAAGAGACATAGGGTAGTAACCTGGATCAAAAAAACAAATCCAACAATATGCTGCCTTCAGGAGACTCATATGATAGGTAAAGACATACACAGGCTGAAAGTAAAAGGTTGGGAAAAATCATACCACTCACAGGGCACACGGAAGCAAGCAGGAGTGGCCAAACGCATATCAAATACAATCAACTTCAAACCTACGTTAATCAAAAGGGATAAAGAAGGACACTATATAACGTTAAAAGGAACTATCCACCAACATAACATAACAATTACCAATTTGTATGCAGCAAACAAATGAGCTGCCACACTCATAAAACAAACTCTTCTCAAGTTCAAGAGTCAAATAGACTACAACGTAATAATTATAGGTGACGTCAACAGACCGCTCTCACCATTAGACACATCCTCTAGACAAAAACTGAATAAAGAAACTATAGAACTCAACAGCACAATCAATAACCTAGACTTAACCGACATATATAGAATATATCAACCATCATCAAGTGGATACACCTTCTTATCAGCAGCAGATGGATCCTACTCAAAGATAGACCATATATTAGGTCATAGGGCAACTCTTAGTAAATATAAAGGCGTGGAGATAATACCATGCACCATATCAGATCATAATGAAATGAAACTGGAAATCAATGATAAAAGAAGGAAGGAAAAATCCTACATCACATGGAAAATGAACAATATTCTACTGAATGATCAATGGGTTACAGAAGACATTAAGGAGGAGACAAAAAAATTCTTAGAGACAAATGACCATACAGACACAACCTACTGTAATCTATGGGACACAATGAAAGCAGTTTTAAGAGGAAAATTCATTTCTTGGAGTTCTTTCCTCAAAAAAAGAAAAAAAAACAACAAATAAATGAACTCACACTACACCTCAAAAACCTAGAAAAGGAAGAGCAAAACAACAGCAAATGTAGTAGACGACATTAAAATAAGAGCAGAAATCAACGAAATTGAAACAAAAAATCATTGAAAAAATTGATAAACTAAAAGTTGGTTCTTTGAAAAAATAAATAAGATTGACAGGCCCTTAGCCATGATAACGAAGAGAAGAAGAGAGAGAACTCAAATTATTAACATAGGGGGTGAAAAATGCAATACCACAACAGACACTACAGAAATATAGAAGATAATTAGAAAGTATTTTGAAACCCTATATTCCAATAAAATAGAAGATAGTGAAGATATCAATAAATTTCTTAAGTCATACGATCTGCCCAGATTGAGTCAGGAAGACACACACAATTTAAACAGACCAATGACAAAGGAAGAAATAGAAGAAGCCATCAAAAGATAACCAACGAAAAAAAAGCCCTGGACCGGATGGGTAAACAGCGGAGTTCTACAAAACCTTCAAAGAAGAATTAATACTGATTCTTTTCAAGCTCTTTCAAGAAATAGAAAAAGAAGGAGCTCTTTCAAATTCATTCTATGAGGCCAAAATCACCCTGATCTTGAAATCAGACTAAGACACTTCAAAGAAACAAAACTACAGACCAATATCTCTAATGAACTTGGATACAAAAATTCTCAATAAAATCCTGATGAATCGAATACAAAAGCATATCAAAAAAAATTGTGCACCATGATCAAGTAGGATTCACCCCTGGGATGCAAGGCTGGTTCAATATACGGAAATCAATAAATACTATTCACCACATCAATAGACATAAAGACAAGAACCATATGATCATCTCGATAGATGCAGAAAAAAACATTTGACAAAGTACAGCATCCCTTTATGTTCAAAACACTAGAAAAACTAATGATAACAGGAACTTACCTCAACATTGTAAAAGCTATATATGCTAAACCTCAGGCTAGCATCATCCTAAATGGAGAAAAACTGAAGGGATTGCCTCTAAAATCTGGAACAAGACAGGGATGCCCTCTATCACCACTTCTATTCAATTTAGTTCTTGAAATTCTAGCCAGAGCAATTAGACAATAGAAATTAAAGGCATAAAAATAGGAAAACAAGAACTTAAATTATCACTATTTGTGGATGACATGATAATATATATAACAGACCCAAAAGGGTCTACAAAGAAACTGCTAGAGATAATAAATGAATTAAGCAAAGTGGCAGGATATAAAATCAACACGCATAAATCAAAGGCATTTATGTATATCAGGAGCAAAACTTCTGAAATGGAAAGGAGGAAAACCACTCCATTCACAATATCCTCAAAGAAAATAAGATACTTGGAAATCAACCTAACAAAAGAGGTGAAAGATTTATATAATGAAAACTACAGAACCCTAAAGAGAGAGATAGAAGAAGATCTTAGAAGATGGAAAAATGTACCCTGTTCATGGATAGGCAGAACTAACATCATCAAAATGGTGATATTACCCAAAGTTCTCTACAGGTTAAAATGGATGCCAATCAAAATCCCAATGGCATTTCTTGTAGAAATGATAAAGCAATCATGAAATTCATATGGAAAAACAAAAGACCCAGAATAGCAAAAGCAATTCTAAGCAGGAATTTGAATCTGGAGGTATAGCGATACCAGAGTTCAAACTGTACTACAAAGCAATAGTTATAAAAGCAGCGTGGTACTGGTACCAAAACAGGCAGGTGGATCAGTGGTAGAGAATAGAGGACACAGAAATCAATCCACAAAATTACAACATTCTTATATATGATAAAGAGGCTAAAAGCATATTGGGAGATGGATAGCATCTTCAACAAATGGTGCTGGGAAAATTGGAAATCCATATGCACCAAAATGAAACTGAATCCCTTTCTCTCGCCATGCACAAAAGTTAACTCAAAATGGATCAAGGAGCTAGTGATGAAATCAGAGACACTGCATGTGATAGAAGAAAAAGATGGCTATGATCTACATACTGTGGGGTCGGGCTCCAAATTCATTAATAGGACACCCATAGCCCAAGAGTTAATAACAACAATAAACAAATGGGACTTACTTAAACTAAAAAGTTTTTTCTCTGCAAGAGAAACAATAAGAGAGGTAAATGGAGAGTCTACATCCTGGGAACAATTTTTTACCCCTCACACTTCAGATAGAGCCCTAATATCCAGAATATACAAAGAACTCAAAAAATTAAACAATAAGATAACAAATAACCCAATCAACAAATGGGCCAAGGACCTGAACAGACACTTCAGAGAGGAGGACATACAATCAATCAACAAGTACATAAAAAAAATGCTCACCATCTCTAGCAGTCAGAGAAATGCAAATCAAAACCACCCTAAGATACCATCTCACTCCAGTAAGATTAGCAGCCATTATGAAGTCAAACAACAATAAGTGTTGGCGAGGATGTGGAGAAAAGGGTACACTTGTACACTACTAGTGGTACTGAAAATTCATAAGGCCAATTTGTAAAGCAGTATGGAGATTTCTTGGAAGGCTGGGAATGAATGCACCATTTGACCCAGCTATCACCCTTCTCGGACTAGAGGGTCTTAACAGAGCGTACTATAGGGATACTGCCACATCAATGATCATAGCGCCACAATTCACAATAGCTAGACTGTGGAACCAACCTAGATGTCCTTCAATAGATGAACGGTTAAAAAACTGTGGCATCTATACACAATGGAGTATTACTCAGCACTAAAAAATGGCAAAATCATAGACTTTGCAAGGAAATGGATGGCATTAGAGCAGATTATGCTAAGCTAAGCTAACCAATCCTTAAAAAAAATGCCAAATGACTTCTTTGATATAAAGAGAGCACCTAAGAACAGAACAGGGAGGAAGAGCATGAGAAAAAGATTAACATTAAACAAAGACGAGTGGGGGGATAGAAAGGGGGAGAGAAGGGAAAGCATATGGAAATGGTAGGAGACCCTCAATGTTCCACAAAATTACATATAAGAGGTTGTGAGGGGAAATGGGGGGAAAACAATGGAGAGAATTGAACAACAGCAGATGAGGTAGAGAGGAAAGATGGGAGGGGAGGTGAGGGGGGATAGTAGGGGATAGAAAGGTAGCAGAATACAACATCACTATTATGCCATTATGTACAAATGTGAATGTGTAACCAATGTGCTTCTACAATTCGTATTTGGGGAAAAATGGGAGTTCATAACCCAATTGAGTCAAATGTATGAAAGATAATATATCATGAGTTTTGTAATGTTTTGAACAATCAATAAAAATAAATAAATAAATAAAGGTTTAAAATTGAGTGGCAAGAAATCAGCTAAAAAAGTGTTGAGATGCATTCATTTTGCTAAGCAGAAACTTTGTTTTGTGTAGTTGTATCTATCACAAATTTATTTTACCAGAAAACTGGCTTTTGAAAATACACTTAATTGAGATTAAAGGATAATCCACCTACCTTCATGAAAAATTCATAGCATTTCCTATATTTTTCATATTTCATTTTTTGGTAAATATTTTGTCATGGACCAGGTCTAGTCTTAGGCTATTCTTTCAGAATACTGCCTCATCTGATAAGTTGGTACAATGTGTTGGATTGTTCTTTTCATCTTTTATTTAATAGTTTCTAGCTGATAATGTGTATTTTTCATTATCTTTATTTGGACATACATACCCAACGATATCTTTGTATTTTATGTTTTACTGGGAAGAGACTCATCAAAAGCTCTGTATTATATGTATCAACAATCAAACATTTAGAGCATGCAATTATTCTTAATTTTGCATGAAAATATCTTTGTACCATTTACTTATAAAAATTTAGAACTATTAATAATGTCCCTACTGTAATAAGTAACTAATTACCAGAAAAATTAAACAATTCACTTTATATCAATTATGAATATGAAAAGTACTAAAATAAGTATTTGGCAATTAATACATAATTGATAGAAATTGAAATCATAAGAAAGCCATTTAAAATGTCAGTGCATATGGTCCTTAAATAATAGGTTGTTCAAAAAAATTTCTCTAATTCATAAGATATAATATGCCATATTACAGCGTAATGTGATAAAAAACATTAAATTATCAATATTGATAATAAAGAATGATACCTTTTTTCTTAAATATGTTTATTTGATTTTCATTGTAAGATGTTAATTCTGGAAGACTTCAGAATTAAGAAAGTCTTGGTGTATATTATTTCTAACAGGCTAATCAAAGTACTTTTAAATATATATGTATATATATATATACACATAATATATGTAATGCATATGCATGAATATAGACACATATGTATAATAAATGTATTGTAATATATCTATCAGGTGATTATAATTATTAAATTTAAAAAAAAAATGACTATAAAAAACAGTCTCAAATTTAAATTTCATAGCATACAACTGTTTGTAATGCCATGAGAGAAAAATAGATATGGAGGAAAAACGAAAAAGGAAGAGAGAGAAGGGGAAAAATGAGGAAGAAAGTGAGTAAAGAAGAGGGAGAGGCGTGTTCGATGTTAAGACAAAAGTGGAGCGGCTGGGTTTGTGATTCAGTGTTAACATGTTTGCCTAGTATGTGTGAGGAACTGGGTTCTATTCTCAGCACCACATAAACAAATAAAAATAATGAAGATCCATCAACAACTTAAAAAATAAAAAATAAAAAACTAGAAATATTACTAAAATCCCAAGCATTTATGAATGTTAAATAATAAAATATAGGTTACATAGCCTTATGTAATTTCTAGACTCCCCAAAAGAGTCATTAAATGTTAGATTATTAGTGCTATAACTAAAAATCCATTGCTCTTTCCTCTACATTCTGTGGCATTCTAGTGCTAAAATAAATTGTGGTATAACACCAAAAAAAAAAATCCTAATATTTCTACAGTAACTGACCCAGTTTAACATCAATGCAAGTAGATTCCTATGGGACATGATATGTACTTTGAAGTTTATTTTTATTCAACACTGGTACATTTCTATTTCTTGAGTTTATGCACATTATAGGATATATATTTCATCAACACGTTCACAAATTTATAGGCATTTATTTCACTTTCAATCACTTCCTGCTTCAGAAAACATGTATTCCTCCGTTTCTGACTGGTCTTTTCTTGAAACTTCTTTCCAAACACATTGTTTTCGATTTCCATTATCACATTTGAAGCAAAACTCACACACCCCTCATAATAAACCATAACCCTAATATTACCATTAGATGTACAACTGGTTGGAATGAATGATTGTATATCAATATAAGATTTCTTACTTAGTTTCAGATATCAATTCAATCCATTATTTAAAGTGGAACCAGTTATATTATTTATTCACAATGTGGTATTTTCATGCATTATCTCTATATTCATAGACACAGGGTACACCTCTTTGTACCCCCAACACTAATTTATACGTCTTCAAAATATTGCTCCCAGAAATGTTGGAAGAAATACCCATGTCACCTGATCTACATATGCATTTTATCACTGAAATATTCTGGACACAAAAAGCAAAGGTCACACTTATGATTGTATCAATGCTAAATGAAAAGTGAACATGGATTACTAAAAACATCCATGTCCAGGTTGCCTAATGCTCTCAAATGAAAATCCTATTGGTAACTACAAATTAGTTTCTTCCAAAGATTATATATTCAAACTCAACCCTGTTGAAAATGTCTAATCCTCTCACTCACTTTATACTTTGCCTGTTTTTGTAATGTCTCTATTGGTATCTGCTTTTCCACAGTTCATCATTGTGACTAAATCTTCACATGTTCTGAAACTTACATTCACACTCTAATCGAAATCCTATTGCTAAAGAACTTTTGGTCCAAATCCTATATTCACTCTTCTTCTTAAAACCTACCTACTATCTTCCTAATCCTACCGACTATCACTTTTTGACTGGAGGTTCTCTTCTACATTCAATCATCCAGTTACAAGGTCTTATGCCATTGTATATCGATTTCTCTGAGACATTTTTGCAGAATGTAATTCAACGATAGGTATCCCAATCAAGGGCCCAATGATTTCTGGGCTTCAAATCTTACTTAGATTTCTGTTTATGTACATATATTTCACGTCTGTATTCTAATAAATATCACAGGTTCCAATAACATTATTCATCCAGCAGAATGTTTCCTAACCGAAAATGAAAATGTTATTAACCCTAACCATACACTGTTCCCTCAATCTAACTTTAAAGAAGAGCAGTGACAGTGTTGGTCTTACAATTCAGGAATGCATGGGATCTTCCACCTGCTGAGAACCTCAAAGGTACATGCAGAAATGATCCCTGGAGAAGATGTAGGCAGCGATGAAGGACCTGAGAGAGCAAAAGTCATCTCAATGGCAAACAACCTGGTAGAATTAAGGAATGTGTCTGAATCAGCCTCATTCTTCTTAATACAGAGAAGATAGACCAAACCATGCCTGTGTGGAGAGCTGTTCCCTGGTCCCTATGTTTGATATACGATTCGAACTTGTGAAAGTGTCACAGGATGTAGGGGCATCCTCCATCTCATGGGAACCTTGGAGGCAAATGTTAGGACAACGTGGTTTCCAAGGCAGTGACCTCATTCAGTTCCTCAAGGAAATGACTTCACCTCACTTCCTTGGTGATGGAAGTCTCTGAACTTGGGATCCAGGAAGCCAGGCACCCAGAGCCATAACCCGTCCAAGTCCCAGTGGTCTAACTTGTTTGGATTTAGGAAGGACAGAGTCAATATTTCTTGGTACCTACTGATTTGAGGATGGCCAAATGCCAGGAAACCTCTGAAGAGGGTCCTATCCTGATAAAGCAGGTAGTGGATCACCGCTGGCTCCTGACTACTTCACAGAGTTGGCAAAGTAGAGCAGATCTGAGACAGGACAGGCCATTTTGGGAGAACATAGTATGGCCCACCAGTCAGAGGACACTCCGGATATGACAGACCTACTTGGGGGAAGGAGGTGCCTTTGCGGGTGTGGGTGTGGGTTTGTGGTTTTGTCTCATGTTTTGAGAATAAGAAAGAAAGGCGGTTTGATTGGATTGTAGTGAACTGTTTCTAGTAAGTCGTTTGACAAGGCGAGTCTTTCTATGTCTGTGTATCCCACTGTGTCCGTGGTTGTCGACATTAGAAAAGAGAATGTATCAGTTGATGTGTTCTGTCTAGTAGAAAGCTTCGCAGCATTCATCCTGCCCAATTGATGAATGTACTGCGGCTTGCCTCATGGATGGGCAACACCTACTATCTGCCTAAGTTCCTGTTTTCTTCCTGAATTCTGGCCACTCTCCCGAATAGGCACATAGTTTTGTGTTTAAGATATGTACCACCTCAAGCTCTGTTAAATGGCCATGTACTGGACAACTGAAGGGAATGGGAGAATCTCAGAAAACTCAGATATCAGTGTGACCAGGAAAGTCTCAGTGGAGAAACCCTGCTATGGGCCATTCTCTTACTATGTATCTGTTTCCCTGAATGTCAGGAAGTTCTTTGCCTCAGGCCACCCTCATGTGAAGCCTGAAAAAAAGAGTTTTCAAATGAAAATGAATGGGCATCACCTGTGGCTCTTTGCTTAATTTCTTTGCAAAGGGATGTGTCTGAATCACCCTTTGGCCCTGTGTGCGGTTGTGGCTTAGATTCTCAGCCCCTGATGGATCTAAAGAAAGATCCGATGTGTGCATCCAAAACCAAAATTTCAAAAAGATCAGTTATGATGGATGAAGTCTCTTGCCTTTCTTTGTTAGGTTCCTGAACTACATCAAGTGAGAATAGGGATCCTTTGGTTCAAATAAATTTTTGAAAGCCCTGAAGAAGTGCTTGGGTTTTCTTATGACTCCAATTCACATAAAGAATCTATACCTGACAGTCAGTAGGCCTCAAATTGGAGAAGCAGATCAGTATTAACTGCGGTCTTATTTTATCACTCCTGGTTCACATGCAGGGTGTCCAGGCCACCATGACTTTAGGCAAATGAGCGGCAAGGGAGCTTATTTTGGACACTAACCCATACCCTACTAGACTCTGACTAGTAATCCTAACATGATGGAGAATAATAATCCCAACAGAATAGAAATACAAGAAGTTTTGAGGATTCATGTTGTATAGTTGTACTTGCCTTTTGCATTATATAGGGTAGGAGTTATAAATTTAGTCAATTTTTAATTGAAACAGTTCTCCATGTGTTTTTAAAGTTCACAACCATGTGAATTCCTCTCTCCCTTTCTCTGTAGCCTATTCAGAACATGTATTTTTATATGCACATTTAGAATCCTACCTGGTATCACATGTACATTCTTGAGAGGTTGCTGACTTAGCAGATACAAATTGTCAGAAGAGATCACTCCTCTGAATGCTGTTGGAAGTGAAAATTCAAACTATGGGTGACTTCCTAGTTGAACAACATTATACATAAATCCACGTTTAGTAAAATTAATATTTTTGGATCTGTGGATTATATATATTTCATGATATATATATATATATATATATATATATATATATATATATATATATATTGCTACATTTTAATGTCTGTTTGAGTGTGTGTGTGTGTGTGTGTGTGTGTGTGTGTGTATAGATAGATAGATAGATAGATAGATAGATAGATATACACTATCCAGATTTTTGAAAATATGAAACATATGTGTCTTATTATATACTCCCTAAATTCATTCATGTACATGTATGTGGATTTATAATCAACTTTTCACAAGATTATTTTCAAAAATATTCATCCACCTGAAATACATATTTGTTTCCTAGTACTAAAAACAAACTTCAGTGAATGGTGCATACAAATCCAAATATTTCTACAGTAACTGTCCCAGTTTAACATCAATGCTTGTAGATTCCTATGGGACATGATGTGTATTTTGACGTTCATTTTTTAACAAAACTGGTACATTATTATTTCTTCAGTTTATGCACATCATAGGATATATATTTCATTAACAAATTCACAAATTTATAGGCATTTGTTTCACTTTCAATAACTTCCTTATTCAAAACTCTTGTATTCCTCCAGGTTTCTTGTCTGGTCTCTTCATGAGACTTCTTTCCAAACTCATTATTTCTGAAATCCATAATCACCTTTGAAACAAAATTCACACACTCTTTATGATAATCCATAAGCCTAATATTAAAATAAGATGGATACCTGGTTGGATTGAATGATTGCATATCAATATAAGATTTCCTGTATATTTTCAGATATCAATTCAATCCATTATTTAAATTTAGAACTTGTTACATTGTTTAATCAAAGTTTTGTCTATTCATGCATTATCTCTATATTACTAGACACAGGGTACACCCATTTGTAACCCCAGTACTAATTTATATATCTTCAAAATATTGCTCCCAGAAAGGGTGGAATAAATACTTATGTCATCTGATCTACATATACATTTTATCACAGTAATTTTCTGGACACAAAAAGCAAAGTTCACACTTATGATTTTACCAAAGCCTTAATGGAAAGTGAGTATGCATTACTAAAAACATCCATGTCCAGGTTGCCTAACGCTCTCAAATGTCAATCCTATTGGTCACTACATATTTGTTTCTTCCTAAGATTATATATTTTACCTTAAGCCTGTTGAAAATGTCTAATCCTATCAATCACTTTATCATTTGCCTGATTTACTAATGTCTCTATTAATATCTGCTTTCCTACATATTTTCCACAGTTTATCATTGTGACTGACTCTTCACATGTGCTCACATTTTCATTCACTCTCTACCCGAAACCCTATTGCTAAAGAACTTTTGGTTTAAATCCTATACTCTCTCTGCTTTCTAAACCAACTGACTATCTTTCAAATAATACCGAGTATCCCTTTTTGACTAGAAGTTCTCTTCGACATTCCATCATCCAAGGTACAAGGTCCTATGCCATTGTACATCGATTTATCTGAGACATCTCTGCAGAACATAATTCAAAGCTAAGTATCCCAATCAAGGGCCCAATACCCTTCTGGGCTTCAAATCTTACCTAGATTTCTGTTTTCATTCTAATATTTCACTTTTACATTCTTGTAAATATTACAGGTTCCCAATACAATTATTCATCCTGCAGAATGATTCTTAACCCAAATCGAACCTTTTATTAACCCTAACCATACACTCTTCCCTCAATCTAAGTTTACAGAAGAGCAGGGACAGAGTTGTTTTTACAATACAGGAATGTAGGTCATCTTAAACCTGCTGAGAACCTCAAAGGTCCATGCAGAAATGATACCTGGAGAAGATGTAGGCAGCTATGAAGGAGTTGAGAGAGCAAAAGTCACCTTGCATGGCAAACCACCTGGTCAGGATGAAGGGTCGTGTCTGAATCAGTCTCTCTATTCTAAATGTAGAGAAGGTGGACCAAACCAGGCCTTTGTTGAGGGATGTTCCCGGGTGCCTATGGTTGATATACCATTCTAACTTGCAAAAGTGTCACAGGAAGTAGGGGCAGCCTCTATCTCATGGGACCCTTGGAAGCAACTGTTAGGACAAAGTGGTTGCCAAGGGAGTGACCTCATTCAGTTCTTGAAGGAAGTGTCCTACCTCACTTCCTTGGTATTGGAACTCTCTGAAATTGGGATCCAAGATGCCAGACACCCAGAGCCAGTCCCAGTCCCACTCCCACTGGGCTCAGTTGTTTGGATTTACCAAGGACAGAGTCAGTCTTTCTTGTTACCTACTGCTGAGAGAATGGCCAAATGCCAGGACAGATATGAAGAGGGTCTTTCCTGAGAAAGCAGGTAGTGGCTCAACACTGGATCCTGACAACTTCACAGAGTTGGCCAAGGCAACCAGAACTGAGACAGGACTGGCCATTTCGGGGAACATAGTTTGGCTCAACAGACAGAGGACACACTGGAGAGTCAGAGACTTACTTGTGGGAAGGAGATGCCTTTGTGGGTGTGGGTGTGAGTTTGTGGTTTTGTCTCATGTTCTGAAAATAGGTAGGAAAGGTGGTTTGTTTGGTTTGGAATGGACTGTTTCTAGTAAATCGTTTGACAAGGTGAGTGATTCTAGTTCGGTGTATCCCACTGTGTACGTGGTTTTGGACATTAAAAAACAGAATGCACCAATGGATGTATCCTGTCTAGTAGAAAGCTTCCCAGCATTCATCCTGCTCAACTGATGGATGGACTGCGGTGTGTCTTATGGATGGGGAACACCTACTATCTTCCTAAGTTCCTGTTTTCTTCCTGCATTCTGGCCACTCTCCAGAATAGGCTCATGGTTTTGTGTCCAAGATATATACCACCTCCAAGCTCTGTGCCATGGCCATGTACTGGACAGCTGAATGGAATGGGAGAATCACAGAAAACTCAGATATCCGTGTGACCAGGAAAGTCTCAGTGGAAAAATCCTGCTTTGGCCATTCTCTTACCTATGTTTCTGTTGCCCTGAATGTCAGGAAGTTCTTTCCCTCAGCCCACCCCTTTGTTAAGCCTGAAGAAAACAGTTTTCAAATGGAAATGAAAGGGCATCACCTGTGGCTCTTTGCTTAATTTCTTTGGAAAGGGATGTGTCTGAATCAGCCTCTTGGCCCTGTGTGCGGTTGTGGCTTAGATTCTCAGCACCTCATGGATCTAAAGAAAGATCCCATGTTTGCATCCATAACCAAAATGGCAAAAAGATCTGTTATGGTGAATTAAGTCTCTTGCGTTCCTTTGTTAGGTTTCTGACCTACATCAAGTGAGAATAGGAATCCTTTGGTTCAAATGAATTCTTCAATGCCCTGAAGAAGTGGTTGTGTTTTCTCATGACTCCAAATCACATAAAGAATCGTTACCTGACAGTCAGTAGGCCTCAAATTGGAGAAGCAGAGCCGTATTAACTGCAGTCCTATTTTATCACTCCTGGTTCACATGCAGGGTGTCCAGGCCACCATGACTTTAGGCAAATGAGGGGCAAGGGAGCTTATTTTGGACACTAACCCATACCCTACTAGACTCTGACTACTAATCCTAATATGATGGAGATTAATAACCCAAACAAAATAGAAATACAAGCAGTTCAGAGGAGTTATGTTGTATAGTTGGACTTGCCTTTTGCATTATATAGGGTAGGAGTTATAAATCTAGTCAATTTTTAATTAAAATAGTTCTACATGTGTTTTTAAAGTTAACAAATATGTGAATTCCTCTCTCCCTTTTTGTGTAGCCTATTCAGCACATGTATTTTTATATGCACATATAGAATCCTACCTGGTATCACATGTTTATACTTGAGAGGTTTCTCACTTGGCAGATACTGCTGCGGTCCTGTTGGAGCAAAATAACCGGGAGGTGGGGGTTATGAATAACATGTGTATGTTGATATAGCAGGAGTGGAAGCCATTTATTGTAGGACAATAGAGGTATTTATACATTCCACCCAGCTTATCTAATTAACATAAACTAGATACTGCAGCCAACCAATCAGGAACCTCCTCACTTAATGGCTCGCTTTTGTTACATCTCAAACCACTCCCTCTGGCATTTTGCCAGGCATCATCCAGACTTGTTTACACACTCTAACATTCCCCTGGCAAAATGCCAGGTGTTATTTTGACATGTTTACAGACTCTAACATTTCCCCCTTTTATTTAATTTAAATAAAGACCACAGTGGTTTTTACAGAAACACCATAAATAACCTGCTACAAACAGAAAGGGAGGATACAAAATGTCACAATACAAGCCAATTGATGAAGCACTTGGAGAAATAATACCAGCAATGACACTGTTAGCAAAGACACCGAGTTAAAATTTGTTATAGATTACAGTTTGTTGTCTCAGTCCAGGTAAAGCAGTGTCTCAATAGATTAACTCACAGTTCAGGTAAACCACAGTCCAGGTATGTTCTGCAGGTAGCTAGCTTAAATCACAGTCCTGGTAAGTTCTGCAGGCAGCTAGCTTAAATCACAGTTCATGTAAATTCTGCAGGCAGCCAGCTTAAATCACAGCCCAGGAAAGTTCTGAAGGCAGCTAGCTTGATCCAAAGTCTCCTCCGTTTCTCAGCCGAAGTCTCCTCCGGTTTTCAGCAACACTGGAAATTCTTCCACCCTTGTCCTCACCGGCACTGGGATGAAGGCAGGAACTCCTACCACTGGCTAAAGAAAATCCTATAGTATTCCACAGGTGCTAAGAAAACAACCTTCTGAAAAATTTAGTACATTATCTCAAGGTTTTTTACATTTGAAAAAAGCCTTAATAGTGCTTATTATTTATTATCTTCCGGGTGTGGGAGAACCATTGTAGCTTAGTTATTGGCATTGAAAATGACCAAACATCAGGAAGCCACTAGCATCTATGGCTGGCTGTAGCATCCTGGGCAGCCACAGATGGCCCTGGGGAGTTTCCAGGACTCAAACTGCCACGGGGCCCCGCTCCCCAGGCTGGGGGCGGGGAATTGCCAGCTGCCACTGCTTGAAAAGCCCTTGCTGCACAGTGACTGGCTTGAGCATGTGGCAGCCGAGGCGCCTATTCACATACACTCCGGAAACGAAAAGTATTCAGTAACAGCCTTTTGCTGAAACTTTTTTCCTGATAATCCTTCTTCTTCTTAACTTTCTTTTTCTTTCTGATTAGACTTCCTGGGCTTCCATCAACACATGCCCTAATTGCTCTTGTTTCCACTGGGGTGCCTCTTTCGATTATCAATTTACTTCTCACCCCTTCCTTATTTTCATCACAAAGACAATACAATACACTGAGATAAAACAAGACACAATCATACTGTATCAATCTTCTCCATTTTTTGAAATGACCGTTTTTCCTCTCCCCCTATCTGCCTAGGGATGAGCAGATTTGCTCCCATCCTATCTATGGATGGGCAGCTTTTATTCGTCACTTACCCCCAAGTGTCCCAGGGCTCCCTGTATGGGCCACCATCTGCAGCAGTCCCACTGCAGCAAAATAACCGGGGCAGGGGGTGATGAATAACTAGTGTATTTTGATACAGTAGGAAAGGCGTGATAGGTAGGAAAGGCTATTTGTTTGGTATTGAGTGGACTGTTTCTAGTAAGTTGTTTGACAAGGCAAGTGTTTCTATATCTGTGTATCCCACTGTATCTCTGGTTGTAGACATTAGAAAAGATAATGCATCAATGGATTTGTCCTCTCCAGGAGAAAGTTTAACAGCATTCATCCTGCCCAATTTATGAAAGGACTGTGGCTTGCCTTATGGATGGGCAACACCTACAATATTCCTAAGTTCCTGTACTCTTCCTGAATTCTGGCCACTCTCCACAACAGGCTCATGGGCTTGAGTCCAAGATATGTACCACCTCCAAGCTCTGTGACATGGCCATGTACTGGATAGCTGAAGGGAATGGCGAGCATCTCAGAAAACTCAGATATCAGTGTGACCAGTAAAATCTCAGTGGAGAAACCCTGCTTTGGGCCTTTTCTTACATAATGTTCTGTTGCCCTGAATGTCAGGAAGGTCTTTGCCTCAGGCCAACCCTTTGTGAAGCCTGAAGAAAACAGTTTTCAAATGGAAATGAATGGGCATAACTTGTGGCTCTTTGCTTAATTTCTTCCAAAAGGGATGTGTCTGAATCAGCCTCTTGGCCCTGTGTGAGGCTGTGGCTTAGATTCTCAGCACCTGATGGATCTAAAGAAACATTCCTTTTGTGCTTCCAAAACCAAAATGGCCAAAAGGGCAGTCATTGTGGTTGAAGTCCCTCGCCTTCCTCTGTAAGGTTTCTGACCTACATCAAGTGAGAAGAGGGATCCATTGGGTCAAATGAGTTCTTCAAAACCCTGCAGAGGCTAGCCCGTAATTGCTTGGGTTTTCTCATGACTCCAATTCACATAAAAAATCTATACCAAACAGTCAGTAGGCCTCATATTGGAGAAGCTGGGCAGTACAAATGGCAGGCATATTTGATCACTACTGGTTCACAGGAAGGGTGTCCAGGCCACCCTGATTTTAGGCAAATGAGGGGTAAGGGAGCTTATTTTGGACACTGTCGTGAGCTTTGCCCCTCATGGAAAACCCCAGCCAGAGGTTATGATCAGTGTCTATATGGAAGAAGATGAGGGCCATGTGGGAGTGTTTTGGTTTTAATTGTGGTCATTTGTGTGGTGGTTGAAATAGATGACTGGGTCCACCTGGGCTTGAAGTCTGGTGTGATTCCCCTTACAGACTGAGTTCTGAAACTGACCTCAGAGAAATATTGCCATGAGTTCTCTTGGGATTTTAGGAGGCCATGCATTAGAGTCGCCCTTGGAAACTGAGATCAAGTCCCAGGGTGGCTTTCCACAGAGCATCGGGAATCTCAGCCAGGATATCACATGATTTTATTATGAAAGACTTGGCAGCCATAGATGAGATTCAAAACAAACATGGACCTCACACTCTAGACCTCAATGGGCCTGGGTTCATGTGATCTTTTGGCCACTCTTTGGGAAGCCTTGACTGTGAGAATTCTCCAGAGCTTTCATTGAAATGAGCTTCCATACCATTTAATGGTTCTTGAAAGAATTGAAACCTACAGTGCCTCCAACTTCATCCGTGAAAAATGCTAGATAAATACCAAGAAATTTTTGAAATTCCCATAACCAGGTGTCAGAGGAGAACATTTGGATGTCCTGTTGCTGATCAGGAGTGTTCCAGACAGTGGTTTGATTGACTGGGTTTCATGAAAATGGTGTAGAACTGAAATGCCAGTATGTTGGAGCCTGCTGAGTATTGGGCCCAGAACTGTGGTGTGCAGGTGTGGGATAAAACATTTGTGTTGGGGCCATTTGGATCTACCATTGACTTCCAAATGGCTTGTGGCTGACATGGTGCAGCCAGCAGACCCTTATATGTAAAGGCATCTTGTTATATGGAGAGGTTTCAGGGCAATGTTCCGAATCAGGTTGCTATCTTCAAGTGGGCAAGCTATGTGGGATAGAATCCTGGTTGGTGCATTCTCCTGCAGACTCTGACCGACCACACGTGACAGAACTACCTTCAGCACTGTGTCCCAGTTGAACTTCTTGTATTTCGTAGAGCAAATACCAAACTCCCAGTGCAGCAGCAAGAAACACCATGAATAGTGGAGGATGACTAAATGGGTACACAGTCCACACAGGGAGACACTTAGCCTTCAGTGGCCACAGTTTACCTACAAAGAGAGAATTCAGCACTTTGCCTCATTTTCATTGGAAAATAAGAAACCAATTTCTTCAGGTCACATAGATGCAGAGCCAGCTTTGATGGTCTCACAACAAAGGAAGCTAAAGCTCCTGAAAACAACATATATTTCAAGTGCCCAACCTCAGAGGCAGTTTCTCAAAAAGTCGTTAGGCCAGCAGAGCTCCATGTTTGTGGAGTGTTTACCTGTTAGACAAGGATGCAAGAAAAGACCACTGACTCCAATTAAAATCAAATTAAACTAAGCTTATTATTTTCACCAGCCAGGCTAACTCTCCCTCCCTAAACGGCCAGAACAAGACAGCAACCCCAACTTACCTACAGCCCAGCTTTAAAGCCCAGAAAGTTACACAAAAGGGGGGTTAGAGATAACAGAACTCGGACAAGCATCACACTAATGGTAGTTTTTATATATATATACATATATATATATATTTTTTTTTGCTGGCCCCAACATCAGAATTTGTGAGGACCATTAGACCCTCAGAGATGGTCATTGTCTGTCCAGGGAAGGCCAATATTTATGATGTGTCACTAATGTTTCACAGAGTGCTGCTATCTGGTCAGAGAGCCAGATATGGGTGAGTTCAAGGCATGGGCAGGCATTCCAAGCAGGTTCAGAATTTGCAGTAATTTATAGTAAAGCCAAAATTATCTTATCATGGCTTTGTGGCAAGATGGCTCCCAATTTTAATAAAAGATCAGGTTAAGCCTATCATTCCCCCCTTTTCTTATGTGTTCCTTTCAAATCTTTGATAGATTAAGGGAAGTGCACTGAGGAAATTTAAATCCCTCAGGTAACAGTCTCCAAATTTCTAGAACTCACCCAAAACGGGTCTCCCTGATTTTACCTGACTTAATTAATTACGTATATTGATAGTCTATTTATTTTTGGCTCCATTGTTGTAAGAAGGGAGGCCTCACGCATTTTGGATTCTTCTGCGCTGAGAGAGGGTGACGTAAGGGTCATGGCATGAGGGACATGAGTTGCCTTTTAGAATTTAGTTGAGGGACATGAGTTGCCTTTTAGATTTCAGCTTGGTTTGAAGTCTGGTTGGGGAAGAACAGGTTGTAAAGTCATCTGGGAATGGGTTCTTCTATGAGAGTAACAAAAACCATGAGTAATGAATAAATGTTGCAGCAGCTGGAACATGTCACCATATAGAAGTTCCCTCACCATTCTTTAATATCCTCAGTTATCAGGACTGTCAACTTAATATTTAATTTTTTGTTTTACAGTTGTCCCTCCCCATAAGATACAGTTTATTAATTTAATGTCATCTGATCTTGCAAAATCCTTTTTCTAGTATGACCTCTGTGTCTAATAGAGAAACCTTTAATTCTGTTACTCAGGGCTGGATAATCGTACTAGCAAACACCAAGCCTACCTCTGTAGGTTAGGAATATCTGTAGGCCCTAAACTAAATTTTCTGCCTTTGGCAGCTCCTCTTAATAGTCTCTTTTTATAGTTATCAGGCATTCCTGTCTGAGAATCCTTCTTTGTAACCTCCAGTCTTACTTATTTTGGGAGGCTAACATAAAGTGTATACCTTAAAATATTAATATTTGTTTTCTTGGCCGATTCATTTAACTTTAATTTTAAATCCTAATCTTAAACATCCAGCAAATAAATTTTAACAGCCTTATATTGAGAGTACTGGGCTTTAATATCTATAACTTAATTATTATTTATCTTTTCATTAATTGGGATATGTATTATTCTGTCTGTCTTGTAGGTGATGACTTATTATCTTAAATTAACCCATGTTGTGTTATTAAAGCAACACTTCTGTAAAAGACTAACAGGGAATCTTTAGATCACTTATAAGCAACTTAAAAATAAATTTTTTTAACAAGAGTAAAAATACTTAGTTTCTGTAATAGCTACCCTGATTTTTTTGGCTGAGTTATACATTATATGCCCTGTTTGAGATCCTAGTAATCTTCACAGAAAAACAAAAGAACTTTTGAACATAACTTTAAATGAAATAAAATCTGACCTACTCCTTTTGTAGTCATTCTCACATGTAGTAAGATGGGATACAGAGCCTTATCTCAGGTAAGGCAGGCCTCTTTATAAATATTAAGTGTTTTAGTTCTAAAGCTGATCATTGTTTTTTAAATATCATTTTACAAAGTTTACATAAATTGTTTGAGGTCACATGAACATTATCTAACATCATATGACATCACATTTAAAACATGGATTAAAGAAAGGCTGAAAGATTTTAACCTTTACATATATTAGGCTCTGATTAACTTAAAAATACATTTAAATTGTTCCCCAATGAAAAAAGTAACATAAAACTTTACATATCTTATTGATAACAGGTAAATAAATCCCCAGTACATTTTTATTACCATACAACTTCAGAATACCAGCTTGATATAATGCTCTTTAAATGTTTCTAACTTACAGACTTGTATACCTGGAAGATATGAGCACATTAATAGCATCAATATTACATTGATATTTCTAGATTAACCAAGTTAAGCTTTTAAAGAAATGGCAGTAGAGTGCTCTAAAATAACAGTTCTTATTTAATCAGTTGTTTAATTTTTATGGTTGCTTGCTCTAGAAAAAATAAAACTTAATAAACACAATGTTATGGGTAAACTTATGTTTTCAGAAATTTTTGTCTCTTTAACACATGACTGACTTTTACAATCTGATACAGACCTTAGTAAATCAATCGGGTATCTAACAAATGTACTCAAGAATGAGAAATTCCACATCAAATTTACTTTACTTATTTATTAAAATATTAGACAAATGTATTGAACAGTGTAAACCATTTTTTTGTTGAAGGAAAAGTCCTAGAATCAAGGCATTTTAGACATTTTGTAGATATTAATATTTTACTAGATTTTTGAACACCTATAAAAACTTGTAAGCTTAAATTTAAAAACATTTATTTTTATCTGTTTATGCAATTTAAATTGAACAATTTTAATCACGTGAATTAAAGATCTTTGGATCCCCTTTTTTAAATTAATTTTTATTGTAGGTTGTTCAAAACATTACATAGTTCTTGATATATTATATTTCACACTTGATTCAAGTGGGATATGAACTCCCGTTTTTACCCCATATACAGATTGCAGAATCACATCAGTTGCACAACCATTGATTTACATATTGCCATTCTGGTGTCTGTTGTATTCTGCTGCCTTTCCTATCCTCTACTATCCCCACTCCCCCATCCCCTCCCCTCTTCTCTCTCTACCCCCTCTACTGTAATTCATTTCTCCCCCCTCATATTTTTCCTCCTTTCCCCTCACTTCCTCTTGTATGTAATTTTGTATACCCCTGAGGGTCTCCTTCCATTTACAGGAAATTTCCCTTCTCTCTCCCTTTCCCACCCACCTCTCATCCCTGTTTAATGTTAATCTTCTTCTCATGCTCTTCGTCCCTACTCTGTTCTTAGTTACTCTCCTTATATCAAAGAAGACATTTGGCATTTGTTTTTGAGGGATTGGCTAGCTTCACTTAGCATAATCTGCTCTAATGCCATCCATTTCTCTCCAAATTCTATGATTTTGTCATTTCTCAATGCAGAGTAATACTCCATTGTGTAAAAATGCCACATATTTTTTATCCATTCGTCTATTGAATGGCATCTAGGTTGCTTCCACAGTCTTGCTATTGTGAATTGTGCTGCTATGAACATGGATGTAGCAGTGTCCCTATAGTGTGCTCTTTTTAGGTCTTTAGGGAATAGACCGAGTAGGGGAATAGCTGGATCAAATGGTGGTTTTATTCCCAGCTTTCCAAGAAATCTCCATACTGCTTTCCAAATTGGCCGCACCAATTTCCAGTCCCACCAGCAATGTACAAGAGTACCCTTTTCCCCACATCCTCGCCAGCACTTGTTGTTGTTTGACTTCCTAATGGCTGCTAATCTTACTGGAGTGAGATGGTATCTTAGGGTGGTTTTGATTTGCATTTCTCTGACTGCTAGAGATGGTGAGCATTTTTTCATATACTTGTTGATTGATTGTATGTCCTCCTCTGAGAAATTTCTATTCAGGCCCTTGGCCCATTTGTTGATTGGGTTATTTGTTATCTTATTGTCTAATTTTTTGAGTTCTTTGTATATTCTGGATATTAGGGCTCTGTGTGAAGTGTGAGGAGTAAAGATTTGTTCCCAGGACGTAGGATCCCTATTTACCTCTCTTATTCTTTCTTTTGCTGAGAAAAAACTTTTTAGTTTGAGTAAGTCCCATTTGTTGATTCTAGTTATTAACACTTGTGCTATGGGTGTCCTATTGAGGAATTTGGAGCCCAACCCCACAGTATGTAGATCATAGCCAACTTTTTCTTCTATCAGACGCCATGTCTCTGATTTGATATCAAGTTCCTTGATCCACTTTGAGTTAACTTTTGTGCATGGCAAGAGAAAGGGATTCAGTTTCATTTTGTTGCATATGGATTTCCAGTTTTCCCAACACCATTTGTTGAAGATGCTATCCTTCTTCAATTGCATGCATTTAGCCCCTTTATCGAATATAAGATAGTTGTAGTTTTGTGGATTGGTTTCTGTGTCCTCTATTCTGTACCATTGGTCCACCCACCTGTTTTGGAACCAGTACCCTGCTGTTTTTGTTACTATTGCTCTGTAGTATAGTTTGAAGTCTGGTATAGCTATCCCGCCTGATTCACACTTCCTGCTTAGCATTGTTTTTGCTATTCTGGGTCTTTTATTTTTCCATATGAATTTCATGATTGCTTTCTCTATTTCTACAAGAAATGCCGTTGGGATTTTGATTGGCATTGCATTAAACCTATAGAGAACTTTTGGTAATATCGCCATTTTGATGATGTTAGTTCTACCTATCCATGAACAGGGTATATTTTTCCATCTTCTAAGATCTTCTTCTATTTCTCTCTTTAGGTTTCTGTAGTTTTCATTGTATAAGTCTTTCACCTCTTTTATTAGGTTGATTCCCAAGTATTTTATTTTATTTGAGGATATTGTGAATGGGGTGGTTGTCCTCATTTCCATTTCAGAGGATTTGTGGCTGATATACAGGAATGTCTTTGATTTATGTGTGTTGATATTATATCCTGCCACTTTGCTGAATTCATTTATTAGCTCTAGTAGTTTCTTTGTAGACCCTTTTGGGTCTGCTAGGTATAGAATCATGTCATCTGCAAATAGTGATAATTTGAGTTCTTTTCCTATTTTTATGCCTTTAATTTCTTTCGTCTGTCTAATTGCTCTGGCCAGTGATTCGAGAACTATGTTGAACCGAAGTGGTGAGAGAGGGCATCCCTTAAAATTTGTTTTTATGAGTGCTTTTTTTATTATGAGCGCTCCTTATATATGTTAATTTCTGTATCATATATATGATTAAGAATATATATATATATATAGACATACAACAAATATCAAAAGTGTGCACACATAATAATAGTAAAGGCCTTGTAGCTTTTAGCAGGTGAAATCTCCATTGCCATGTTTTAAAAACTCCACAGTTGGTCAAAGATAGAACTGATCAGAAAAACATTAACCTAGGTCTGTAGGATCAAAATTATGAGTTAGAAAAATTAAAGGATCTAAGGAAAAAAATAAGAGTCCTAGAAAAAATAACTGACCAGTAATTAGTAAATACCATACTATTTACTTTTTTTTTTTCCTTAAGCCTCATATCAGTCTCCTACTGATCTTGCAGGCTTCTTTCATTTGCATTTCAATCTAAGTCCTGGCTGAGGTCTGGAAGGAGCAGGAAAAAACTGCTATTCTGAGCAGACACCTCAGGCCTAACGCATTTTAACCATAATTTTCCAGATAGGATGTTGAAAATTTTGATACAAGTTTAAGACAAAATTTACAAAATTTTATATCTTTACATCTTGTGTTGTCAACAGATACCATACTATGATTTACTATCCTTGTCCAAATTAATGCACTGGTACACACAGTGACATTTTCCCAGGCTACCCAATTAAAAATTGGTGAAAAAAAAAAGACTGAATGATTGGAAAATTTCTTGCCAACTTGGAAGTAGAGTTCTTTAGTTTTCCATCCTAAGTATTTAAGTTCTCTGGCATGAATTATCTGAAATCATAAACTAAACAATTATCTGAATCTGACTTTTAACGGCAAGATTCTGCAATGCTTCAAAAACCCAATAAGCTACCAGATTGTTAAAATAAAACATCATCATTTAGACACACATTCAGGTAAAATCATTCCCAAGAAACAATATATAATATCAACACATTATTGCACATGTCTTAAAGTGCCAGAAACAAAGACACACGACAGACAGAAAGGAGCTTCAGACTATGACTGACAGACAGAAGCCTTTAAAACAGAGCAGATAAGAGAAAAATCTTCTACACCAGTTGCACCACAGATGTCCCCACAAGGGGACCAGATGTTTTCACAGAGGAGCATCCTGAAATGTAAAATCAAGGGTCTCCATAGTGACTTTCCTGCATTTAGTGTCCCCTTTTTTTCCCTCTTTTTTAAGATGACAGAGGTGGCATTATCGTTAAATTGCAGGGAAAGACCTAGGGAATTCTCTGAAAAAATAAGGCTTCAGCAGCTGCTGGGAGTCCCTCAGTCCCTCCTTTTACTTACAGGATTTGCTCCTCTGTTTCAGTTCCACCGCAAGCATGCTCCATCTCCTAACATTTCTGTAGTCAGCTCTCAAAAAGTTCCAGGGTGCTGGTGGGTTATCAAAATTTGTAACTTAAAGTTGGGTTCCTGAACTTGAAGCCAATTAATTCCAATTTAAAAATGAGGACAGGGTTTTGAGAAAAAGAAAAACGAAGGTTTATTGCTTTGCTAACAAAGATAAACACAGGGACTCTGCCAAAAGGTTGTGACTCTCTTTATCTGGAGGGACAAGGGATTTTAAAGGAGTTTCACTTATTAACCTGGGAGATACTCAGTTCTTAGGTCCCCCGCAGGCACTGCCCTCTGCAGTGAGTGTGCTCCAGGCAGCCAGCTAGGGGCTTCTCTCATACTGCTTAACAAACGGGTGTAAAGTTCATTGCAGTTCCTTTAAACTCAGTCCAAAGGGTGTCAGGCTTACTTGCTTTATTTTCATGTCCGATATCCTTAAGTTTTCACCACAGAAATCACACAACAAAATGCACAAAAACAAACAAACAAAAAACATATAGAACACAGAACAAAACAAACAAAAAAAAAAAACAGAAATCCGGCGCCGAAACAGGAAAACAGAGGAGCAATGCAATGTCTTCCTAAAGCTTCCCGTAGGAGCGCATGCGTGCCCGTTGGCACCTCTCTACCCTTCCAGATGAATTCCCTAGAGAACAGAACAGATGACAGAATGATTCTTGTTACTGTCCCAGACAGGAGTATATGTGAGCCTCCTCAGTCCACCTCTCTGTCATCAGAAGAGATCTCCCTTAACCGGATATCAGATGTTATAAAGGCACCAATTACCTATGGATGCCTCCTCCACCAGGTGCTTGCTAATAGTTTTAATGCGGTGGTTCACTGCAGTGCTCCCTGAACTGAAGGCTAACTCCAAGGCCTTGGACCATCTCAAGTTGCACAAACCCTAGAGTTGCTCTCAAGCTTGGAGCCCTGGAAGGAAGGCCAACTTCAGAATTTACAGCAGTCTGGTCTTGTGATCTTGTCCAGCAGGGTCATCTCACTGGGGAACTCCAAAATATTAGACCAGGAACGCATGTAAAGACCACTGACTCCTAGTAAAATCAAATTAAGGCAAGCTAATTATTTCAAAGGGAAAGGCTACCTCTCCCTCCCAAAATGGCGGAAGCAAGACAGCAAACCCACCTTTCCTATAGCCCAGCTATATAGCCCAGAAAGATGCACAAAAAGGGGGTTACAGATAACAGAACTTTAACAAGCATCACACTAACGGTAGTTTACATTTTTTTTAAGCTCACCCCAACATCAGAAATTATGAGGACCATTAGAGCCTCAGAGACTCGTTGTCTGGCCAGGGAAAGAAAATATTTATGAGGTGTCACTAAAGTTTCAGAGAGGGCTGCAATCTGGTCAGAGAGCCAGGCATGGGTGAGTTTAAGGCATGGGCAAACATTCCAAGCAGGTTCAGAATTTGCAGTAATTTATAATAAAGCCAAAATTATCTTTTCATGGGTTTCTGGCAAGTGGGCTCCCAATTTTAATAAATGATCAGGTTGGGTCTATCAACCCTGTCCCTTACTTTTGGAAACTCCCCTTCCACATCCAAGCTTGTGAACTCCTGAGCATTTTCCATTCCAGATATGTATTCACAGATTTTCTAACTCTTCTCCTCTAATTGTGTATTACTTGGGGCGAATGTAATGTCAAGGCATTGTTCTGGATGAGAATGGGAAGATTTTTTGCATACACATTGGATTCATTATCTAATTTTTCATTCGAAATACTTAATCCCTGACACTAAAACCTACCCTACTGGACTCTGACTACTAATGCAAATATGATGGAGATAAATTACCCCAACAAAATAGAAATACAAGCAGTTCAGAGCAGGCATGGTGCATAGTTGGACTTGCCTTTTGCATTATGTAGTGTAGGAGTTATAAATCTAGCAAATTTTCAATTTAAATAGTTCTCCATGTGTTTTGAAAGTTAACAAATATTTGAATTCCTGTCTCCCTTTCTCTGTAGCCTATTCAGCACATGTATTTTTATATGCACATATCAAATCCTACCTGGTACCACACGTACATTCTTGTGAGGTGGATGAATTGGCAGATACAATTTGTGAGAATAGATCACTCATTCTAAACGCTGTTGGAACTGAAAATTCAACCTATGGGTGAGCTTCCTAGTTGAACAACATTATACATAAACCCATGTTCAGTAAAATGAATATTTTTGGATCTGTGGATTATATATATTTCATGATTAATTTAGATTGCCATATATATTGCTACTTTTTAATGTCTGTGTGTGTGTGTTATATATATATATATATATATATATATATATATATATATATATATATACTCTCCAGATTTTTCAAAATATGAAATATATGTGTCTTATTATACACTCCCTAAATTCATTCATATTCATATATGTGGATTTATGATCAACTTTTCACAAGATTATTATCAGAAATATTCATCCACCTGAAATACATATTTGTTTCCTAGTACTGAAAACAAACTTCAGTGAATGGTGCACACAAATCCTAATATTTCTACAGTAACTCACCCAGTTTAACATCAATGTGTATAGATTCCTATGGGACATGAAGTGTATTTTGACGTTCATTTTTATTCAACTCTGGTACATTACTATTTCTTCAGTTAATGCACATCATAGGATAAATATTTCATCCACAATTTATCAAATTGATAGGCATTTGTTTCACTTTCAATCACTTCCTGATTCAGAACACATGTATTCCTTAATGTTTCTTGACTGCTCGTTTCATGAGACTTCTTTCCAAACACATTATTTTCAATTTCCATTATCGCTTTGAAGCAAATCTCACACACCCGTCTTGATAAACCATTAAAGTAATATTACCATTATATGTATAATTTGTTGGAATTAATGATTGTATATCAATATAAGATTTTCTGCATATTTTCAGATATAAATTCAATCGATTATTTAAAGTGTAATCAGTTATATTATTTATTCACAGTATGGTCTCTTCATGCATTATCTCTACATACATAGACACAGGGTACACCTCTTTGTACCCCCAATATTAATTTATATGTCTTCAAAATATTGCTCCCAGAAATGGTGGAAGAAATACTCTGTCAACTGATCTACATATACATTTTATCACAGTAATATTCTGGACACAAAATGCAAAGTTCACACTTATGATTGTACCAAAGACTAAATGGAATGTAAACATGGATTACTAAAAAAATCCATGTCCAATTTGGCTAATGCTCTCAAATGTCAATCCTATTAATGATTACATATTTGTTTCGTCCTAAGATTATATATTCAAATTCAACCCTGTTGAAAATATCTAATACTATCACTCACTTTATACTTTGTCTGATTTCATAATGTCTCTATAGATATCTGCTTTCCTACATATTTTCCCCAGTTCATCATTGTGACTCATTCTTCACATGTGCTGACATTGACATTCACTCACTAACCAAAACCCTGTTGCTAAAGAACTTTTGGTCCAATTCCTATACTCACTCTTTTTTCTAAACTTACTTACTATCTTCCTAATCCACCTACTGTCCCCTTTTGACTGGATATTCTCTTCGACATTCAATCATCCAAGGTACAAGGTCCTATGCCATTTTATATCGATTTATCTGAGACATCTGTGCAGAACATAATTCAAAGCTAAGTGTCACAATCAAAGGCCCAATTCCCTTCTGGGCTTCAAATCTTACCTAGATTTCTGTTTTCATACTTACATTTCACCTATTTATTCTTGTAAATATCGCAGATTCCCAATACCATTATTCATCCTGCAGAATGATTCCTAACTCAAATCGAATATGTTATTAATCCTAACCATACACTCTTCCATCAATCTAACTTTACAAAAGAGTAGGGACACAGTTTGTCTTACAATACAGGAATGTAGGGGATCTTCCACCTGCTGAGAACCTCAAAGGTCCTTACAGAAATGAGCCCTGGAGAAGATGTTGACAGCTATGGAGGACCTGAGAGAGAAAAATTCATTTTCCATGGAAAACAACCAGGTCAAAATGAAGGGATGTGTCTGAATCAGCCTCTCTCTTCTTAATGTAGAGTAGTTGGACCAAATCAGGCATGTGTGGAGAGCTGTTCCCGGGTGCCTATTTTTGATATACAATTCTTAGCATGAAGTGTCACAGTAAGTAGGGGCAGGCTCCATCTCATGGGAACCTAGGAAGCAACTTTTAGGACAAAGTGTTTGCCAAGGCAGTGACCTCATTCAGTTTCTGAATGAAGTGACCTACCTCACTTCTTTGGTGATGGAACTGTCTGAACTGGGGATCCAAGAAGCCAGGCACCCAGAGTCAGTCCCAGTCCCAGTCCCAGTGGGCTCACATGTTTGTATTTACCAAGGACAGAGTCAGACTTTCTTGGTACCTACTGATGTGAGGATGGCCAAATGCCAGGAGAGCTCTGAAGAGGGCCAGTCCATGAGAAAGCAGGCAGTGTCTCACCACTGGCTCCTGAAAACTTCACTGAGTTGGCCAAGGAGACCAGATCTGAGAGAGTTTCCCAATACTATTATTCATCCCGAAGAATGATTCCTAACCCAAATTGAACATGTTATTAACCCTAACATACACTGTTCCCTCAATCTAACTTTACAGAAGAGCGGGGACAGTGTTGGTCTTACAATACAGGAATGTAGGGGATCTTCCACCTGCTTAGAAACTCAAAGGTCCATGCAGAAATCATTCCTGGAGAAGATGTAGGCAGCTATGAAGGACTTGAGAGAGCAAAAGTCATCTTCCATGGCAAACAACCTGGTCAGGATAAAGGATTGTATCTGAATCAGCCTCTCTCTTATTAATGTAGAGAAGATGGATCAAACCAGGCCTGTGTGGAGAGCTATTCCTGAGTGCCTATGGTTTATATACCATTCTAACTTGTGAAAGTGTCACAGGAAGTAGGGGCATCCTCCATCTCAAGAGACCATAGGAAGCAACTGTTAGGACAAAGTGGTTGCCAAGGGAGTGACCTCTTTCAGTTTCTGAAGGAAGTGACCTCACGTCACTTCCTTGGTGTTGGAACTCTCTGAACTTGGGATCCATGAAGCCAGGCACCCATTGCCAGTCCCAGTCCTACTCCTAGTGGGCTCACTTCTTTGGATTTACCAGGGACAGAGTCAGTCTTTCATGGTACCTACTGATGTGGGGATGGCCAAATGCCAGAAGAGCTCTGAAGAGGGGCCTTTCCTGAGAAAGCAGGTAGTGGCTCATGCTGGCTCCTGAAATCTTCACAGAGTTGGCCACGAAGACCAGATCTGAGACAAGACAGGCTATTTTTGGGGAACATAGTATGATCCACCAGTCAGAGAATACTCCAGATAGTCACAGATGTACTTGGGGGAAGCAGGTGCCTTTGTGGGTGTGGGTGTGGGATTCTGGTTTTGTCTCATGTTCTGAGAATAGGTTAACCAGTACCCTGGTTATTAATTGGTAGTTACATTATGCTTATAGACCCCAGAACTCAGGACAGGTAGAAAAAATAAATAGAACCATTAAATAGACCTTTACGAAATTAATCTTAGAGACCTGCATAAAAGATTGGACTATGCTCCTGCCTTATGCACTGTTTCATGCAAGAAATACTCCCTCTGTTTCTTTGTGTAACCTCACCACCTGTGAAATTCTCTATGGTGCCCTTCCTCCAGTAAGGGACCTAACCCCAACTCTAAGACCTAAGGATCCCTTCCACACCCCCTAGCTTGACAGACTTAAAGCTCTTGAAAGAACTCATTGATATCTGTTCAAACAGCTGGCCACGGCCTACCAAACTGGGGACAAGGGGACTCCACTTCAATATAATGTAAGAGACTTCACCTACATAAGAAGACATCAGGTTTCATTCCTGGAACCCCGATGGAAAGGAACATACCAGGTACTACTTATAACACCTACATCAGTAAATGTATACGGAATCAATTCCTGGATCCATGCCTCTCATCTCAAGCCTGCGCTCTGTCCAGACTCTTGCTGGAAACTGGAAATGACTAGTAACCCTTTCAAATTGTGTATTCACCATATAAAAAAGGCTATAGACTCTCCCCTTGGCCACCAGTAGTCCTAAACCTCATCAGGTGGTTCATCAGCGATGGCTGATCACAAATCCTACTAGAGAAGAAGTATGGTCTATCTCGCTTACAGCCCCCATAGGGACCTGGTGGCCATCTCTCCACCCAGACATTTGTCAGCTGGCTATAGGTTTTTCCTATTGGGATATATCTGATAAAGTGGATCCCACCAAAATTCTATTAAATACCTTCTGTATCATCGATAATGGAAACAAACATTATGGATGTAGGGACACGCGAGCAAGATGCAGGTTGGCTAGCCCAGATTACTATGTTTGCATGGCAGACTATCAAAGCCACAAAGAGCCACGGCTGTGAGGGGAAAAAGCCAACTTCTTCTGTAAGTCATGGGGATGGTAGCATACAGGGACTGCCTGGTGGAACCCAAACTCCCCATCAAATTCAGTACACAGCATTGGCCATATTACCAATTAGACAACCAAAACTGATGGACCCCAGAAGGTTCTCTAGATCCTCAAATTATGCATGACATTTTTAACTTCTACAAGTGATCAAAAGGGTGGAAGGAGATTCCCCTATGTGAAGACCTTTTCCCTCCTTCACTCTCGTCCTGAACTATGCTTCTCCAATAGATCCTAACCCTCAGCCTTCTGCTCCAGACTCTCTGCTTTCACTCCCACCTCAGCAACCTGATTTCTCCCCTCCATTTACTAGATCAAAAAACCAAACCTCAGCCGGTTCTCAGACCATTGCGCCCTTGCTGAGGTATCAGGTACTGAGGTACCCCTCCACACTCAGTCCTCTTTTCTCCAGTAAGTGCCCAGAGCAGGTCCCATCAGGTCCTCTTACCAGCTAACCCAAAGCTCAAACCAGCTGAGGAGATCCCTCAGACCACTATCCAAGATGTAATGAAAGTGACCTTTAAAGTTGCCTTGTCATCACTGAAAACAGGTGACTAAGAATTTAAAGTCCCTCACAGGCTTTTTGGGATACTCACTCCTGTCGTCCCCTCTGCTCTACCTGTTCTACTGCTCAAGTTTTTGTTGCCAGGAAAATCACAAACCCCTTTCCCAATATTCTTTTACATCTCTCCTTCCTAATTGTCAGATAAACGGAGCTGCTCTCAGCCTTGCTTTCCACGTCTTGCCCCTCTTCACCAGGCCCACAGAAAAGTCTTATATGACCTTCTCCAGAAGTCTTCACCATTGCTGACTTCAGGACTTTCAGCAAAAGAGTCCCTATAAAAGAATTCAATGTAGATAAACTCCGTGTTTTCATGTCGCCCTGTTCTACTTGGCCAGTGGCTGGAAAAATCAGCACTCCTAAGCTAGACACCCCCTTACGAGTTTTTCACAAAATAAGTGAACAAGGCCTCTGGCCTTGAGCTGGGGATTCACAGAGATGGCTACAATTCTAAGTAAAGAAGTTACCAACTAGGCTCCATGGTAACAGCTGGCAGGGAGAAAAAAAAGAGAAAAAAAAAAGCTCTCCCTGTCCCAAGTGTCCTTGAAAAGTTAACTTGCCGAGAACAGAGGAAAAAATAACAGAAACAAAAACTGCTTTTTGTGAACTTCTGCAGACTGTGAACTTCTGAGCCCCTTCCCTTACATGTTGGGTACAAATTCTGAAACTACCTAAACTTGGGGTTCAGAAGATTAATTGATTACAACAGAAGCAATACCCTCTAAATCCGTTTGCAACCAAATAGGGCTGTTTCCCTGTCTTCGGTGCTATCTTAGATTCCTTTCCTTTTCCGTACCTACAACAGTATAATTCTATATACTTAAACATTGTTTATGTTTTCATGAAATGGTCAACAGATGTGATTAATTATGTAATGGTGCAGATGTTTCCCAGAGTGTTCTAGGATGATTCATGTTCATTTAAAGATCAAATCGGAGGGCATACAACCTGTTTCCACCGGGAACCTGTATCTCTCACTTTAGCCATCCTATTAGGAATAGGAGTTGCTGCAGGAGTGAGCACAGGAACCCTAGTCCATGGGACACAACAAATGACCCAATTACAAGCAGCAATAGACCAAAAATTAAAGATAATAAAACCTCCATCACAGCTTTACAGGAATGTTTAACCTCTCTCTCTGAATTTGTTTTACAGAACAGGCGAGGGTTAAACCTTCTCTTCATGAGAGAAGGGGGACTTTGTGCTGCATTGAGGGAAGAAGGTTGTTTTTATGCCGACCATACTGGAGTTGTATAAGAACCTATGAGTATATTAAGAAAATGCCTTTAAGAGTGTCAACGAGAGAGAGAGGCCCAAAAAGGGTGGTTTGAGTCTTGGTTCACACAGTCCCTCTGGTTAACTATGCTTTCATCAGCCCAGGCCTGTCCATTAATAATCCTCATATTATTGCTAACTGTAGGACCCTGTTGGCTCAACCATGTAGTTTCCTTTCTCGAAGCTCAAATTGGACAATTTAAACTTATGGTAATCAGACAACAATATACCCCACTAGGAGACATAAAATGTGACACCCTTCAATGATCACTTTCATGATTAAAAGTAACCAGAAGAAGAATTGGGGAATAAAAAGTTAATAAAATAGGTACTTGTCACTTCCTATTTTTCTGTATGCTTAATAAAACACTGTTGAAATCTTGAGAACTGTTTGCTAATCTTGTTCCCAGAATGTGCTGTCCCCAACTGCCAAACTGCAGAATGTACTCCATCATCCCGTTGAAAGCAAACTGCCCACTCTCCCTGACGCATCAATAAATTTCCCTCCCTGCCCTCTCCAAGGAAAGTATATAAGCTCTGTGTAAGCTGTTCTCAGGACTCTCTGCTCTATTCAAGTGAGCTCTGAGCCCCAGCATGCTGGACCCTCAATAAACCCTTTGTTGTTGCATGAGACAGTCTCTTGGTGGTCTCTTTCTCCTATGCCTGCCCGACCATTACAATATTCCAACTCTATATTCTTATAAATATCTCAGGTTCCCAATACCATTATTCATCCAGCCGAATAATTCCTAACCCATATCAAACATGTTATTAAACATAACCATACACTCTTCCCTCAATCTAACTTTACAGAAGAGCAGGCACAGAGTTGGTATTACAATACAGGAATGTAGGGGATTGTTCATCTGCTGAGAACCTCAAAGATCCATGCAGATATGATCACTGGAGAAGATGTAGGCAGCTATGAAGGACCTGAGAGAGCAAAAGTCATCTTCCATGGAAAACAACCTGGTCAGTATGAAGGGTTGTGTCTGAATCAGGCTCTCAAATATTAATGTAGAGAAGATGGACCAAACCAGGCCTGCTTGGAGAGTTGTTCCCTGGTGCCTATGGTTGATATACCATTCTAACTTGTGAAACTGTCACAGGTAGTAGGGGCAGCCTGCATCTCATGGGACCCTTGGAAGCAAATGTTAGGACAAAGTGGTTGCCAAGGCAGTGACCTCATTCAGTTCCTGAAGGAATTGACCTCACCTCACTTCCTTGTTGATGGAACTATCTGAACTTGGGATCCAGGAAGCCAGGCACACAGAGCCAGTCCCAGTCCCAGTCCCAGTGGTCTCACTTGTTTGGATTTACCAAAGACAGAGTCAGTCTTTCTTGGTACCTACTGATGTGAGGATGGCAAAATGCCAAGAGAGCTCTGAAGAGGGGCCTTTCCTGAGAAAAAGGTAGTTGCTCAATGCTGGCTCCTGACAACTTTACAGAGTTGGCTAAGGAGGACAGATCTGAGAGAGAACATGCCATTTAAAGGGAACATACTGTGGCCCACTAGTCAGAGGACACTCCAAATAGTCTCAAAATTACTTAGGGAAAGGAGGTGCCTTTATGGGTGTAGGTGTAGGTTTGTGGTTTTCACTTGTTCTGAGAATAGGTATCAAAGGCGGTTTGTTTGGATTGAGTGAACTCTTTCTGGTAAGTACTTTGACAAGGCGAGTGTTTTTATGTCTGTATATAAAACGGTGTTCGTGGTTGTAGACATAAGAAGAGAGAATGCATCAATGGATGTGTCCTGTCTAGTAGAAAGCTTGCCAGCCTTCATACTGCCCAATTTATGAATGGACTGCTGCTTGACTTATGGATGGGCAACATCTGCTATCCTCCAAAGTTCCTGTTTTCTTCCTGAATTCTGGACTCTCTAAAGAATAGGCTCATGCTTTTGTGTCCAAGATATGTACCACCTCCAAGCTCTGTGACATGGACATGTACTGGATACCTGAAGGGAATGACGAGCTTCTTAGAAAACTCAGATATCAGTATGACCAGTAAAGTCTCAGTGGAGAAAGCCTGCTTTGTGCCTTTTGCTTACCTATTGTTTTATTGCCCTGAATGTCAGGAAGGTCTCTGCCTCAGGCCTCCCCTTTGTGAAGCCTGAAGAAAAGAGTTCTCAAATTGAAATGAATGGGCATCACCTGTGGCTCTGTGCTTAATTGCTTTGGAAAGGGATGTGTCTGAATCCGCCTCTTGGCACTGTGTGAGGCTGTGGCTTAGATTCTCAGCACTAGATGGATCCAAAGAAATATCTCATGTGTGCATCCAATACAAAAATGGCTAAAAGAGCAGATATTGTAGATGAAGTCTCTCGCCTTCCTATGTAAAGTTCCTGACCTCCATTAAGTGAGAATAGTGATACTTTGGGTCAAATGAGATATTTAAAGCCCTGTAGAGGCTAGCCTTTAGGTGCATGGGTTTTCTCATGATTCCAATTCACATAAAGAATCTAAACCGCACAGTAATTAGGCCTCAAATTGGAGAAGCAAAGCAGCATTAACGGCATGCCTATTTGATCACTCTTGGTTAACAGGAAGGGTGTCTAGGCCACACAGACTTTAGGAAAATGAGGGAAAAAGGGAGCTTATTTTGGACACTGTTGTGGGCTGCGCCCCTCATGGAAACCTGCTACCAGAGGTAATGATTAGTGTCTATATGGAAGAAGATGAGGGCCATGTGGGAGTGTTTTGGTTTTAATTGTGGACATTTGTATCGTGGTTGGAAGAGATGACTGGGTCCACCTGGGCTTGAACTCTGGTGTGACTCCCATTAGAGACTGAGTTCTGGAACTGACCTCAGAGCAGTATTGCCATGAATTTTGTCGGGATTTTATTAGGCCACGCATGAGAGTGACCCTTGGAAACTGAGATCTAAGGCCAGTGTGGATTTCCACAGAGCACTGGGAATCTCAGTCAGGATACAACATGATTTTATTTTTAAAGACTTGGCAGCCATAGTTGAGAGTCAAAACACACATGGAACTCACATTGTAGACCTCAATGGGTCTGGCTTCATGTGACCTTTTGGCCACTCTTTGGGAAGACTTGCCTGTGAGAGTTCTTCAGAGCATTCATTGAAATGAGCTTCCTCACCATTTAATGGTTCCTGAATTAATTGAAACCCATAGTGCCTCCAACTTCATCCTTGAAAAATGGCTAGATAAATACCATGAAATTTTTGAAATTCCCATGACCAGGTGGCACTGGAGAAACTTTGGATGTCCTGTTGCTGATCATGAGTATACCAGACGGTGCCTTGATTGACTGGGTTTCATGAAAATGGTGTAGATCAGATATGCCAGTAAGTTGGAGCCTGCTGAGCAGTGGGCCTAGAGCAATGTTGGGCAGGTGTGTGACACAAAATATGCGCTGGGGCCATTTCGATCTGCCATTGGCTTCCAAATGCCTTGTGACTGACAGGATGCAGCCAGCAGACCCTTATTTGTAAAGGCATCTTGTTATATGGAGAGTTTTGACCCTGTCCCTTACTTTTGGAAACTCCTCTACCACCTCCAAGTTTGTGAACTCCTGATCATATTCCATTCCAGATTTGTATTCTCAGAATTCCTAACTCTTTTTCCCTAATTGTGTCTTACTTGGGGTGAAAGTATTGTCAAGGCATTGTTCTGGATGAGAGTGGGAAAAATTTTGTGTAGCACATATTTGCATACACATTGGATTCATTTTCCAATTTTCCATTCAGAATACTAAATCCCTGACACTAACATATACCCTATTAGACTCTGACTACTAATCCTAATATGGTGGAGTAAAATAACCCAAATGGAATAGAAATACAAGCAGTTCAGAGAAGGCATGGTGTGTAGTTGGAATTGTCTTTTGCATTATATTGGGTAGAAGGTATAAACTAGTTAATTTTTTTATTGAAAGAGTTCTCCATGTGTTTTTAAAGTAAACAAATGTATGAATTCGTGTCTCCCTTTCTCCGTAGCATATTCAGCACATGTATTTTTATATGCACATACAGAATCCTACCTGGTACCACTCGTACAATCTTGTGAGGTGGCTTACTTGGCAGATACAAATTGCGAGAAGACATCACAGCTCCTAAACACTGTTGGAACAGAAAATTAAACCTATGGGTGAGCTTCCTAGATGAACAACATTATACATAAATCCATGTTCAGTAAAATAAATATTTTTGCATCTTTGGATGATTTATATTTCATGGTGAATTTCGATTGGCATATATATTGCTACTTTTTAATGTCTGTGTATATATATATATATATATATATATATATATATATATATATATATATACAGTCTCCAGATTTTTCAAAATATGAAATATATTTGTCTTATTACACACTTCCTAAATTCATTCATATTCATGTATGTGGATTTATAATCAAATTTTCACATGATTATTCTCAGAAATATTCATCCACCTGAAATACATATTTTTCCTACTAGTGAAAACTAACTTCAGTGAATGTTGCATACAAATCCTAATATTTCTACAGTAACTGACCCAGTTTAACATCAATGCGAGTAGATTCCAATGGGACATGCTGTGTGTTTTGACGTTCATTTTTATTCAACACTGGTACATTATGATTTCTTCAGTTTATGCACATCATAGGATATATTTTTCATCCACAGTTTCGCAAATTTATAGGCATTTGTTTCACTTTCAATCAATTCCTTCTTCAGAACACATGTATTCATCCATGTTTCTTGACTGGTCTTTTCATGAGACTTCTTTACAAAACACATTATTTTCAATTTTCATAATCATTTTTGAAGCGAAACTCAGACACCGTTCATGATAAACAATAACACTAATATTAACAATAGATGTATAACTGGTTGGAATGAATGATTTTATATCAATATAAGATATCTTAAATATTTTCAGATATCAATTCCATCCATTATTTAAAGTGGAATCAGCTATATTATTTATTCACACTGTGGTCAATTCATGCATTATCTCTATATTCATAGACACAGGGCACACCTCTTTGTACAACCAATACTTATGTATATGTCTTCTAAATATTACTGCCAGAAATGGTGTAAGAAATACTCATGTCACCAGATCTACATACACATTTTATCACAGTAATATTCGGGACACAAAAAGTAAATGTCACACTTATGATTGTACCGGAGTTTGAATGGAAAGTGAACATGGATTACTAAAAACATTCCTGTCCATGTTGCCTAATCCTCTCAATTATCAATCCTGTTGGTGACTACATATTTGTTTCTTCCAAAGATTATATATTCAAACTCTACCCTGTTGAAAATGCCTAATCATATCACTCACTTTATACTTTGCCTGATTTCATTATGTCTCTATTGATATGTGGTTTCCTACATATTTTCCCCAGTTCATCATTGTGACTGACCCTTCACATGAAGTTATGTTTACTTTCACTCTCTAACCAAAACACTATTGCGATAGAACATATATTCCAAATCCTATATTGACACTTTTTCCTAAACCTACTATCTACCTAATCCTACCGACTACCCGTTTTTGACTGGATGTTCTCTTCGACATTCAATCATCCAAGGTACAAGGTTCTATGCCATTATATATCTATTTTTCTGAGACATCTGTGCACAATGTAAATCAAAGTTAAGTATCCCAATCAAGGGCCCAATGCCCTCTAGGCTTCAAAATTACCTAGATTTCTGTTTTTATTCATATATTTAACCTCTATATTTTTATAAATATCGCAGGTTCCCAATACCATTATTCATCCCGCAGAATGATTCCTAACCCAATTTAAACATTTTATTAACCCTAAGAATACACTGTTCCCTCAATCTAAATTTAATGAAAAGCAGGGACAGAGTTGGTCTTACAATACAGGAATGTAGGGGATCTTCCACCTGCTGAGAACTTCAAAGATCCATGTAGAAATGAACCCTGGAGAAGATATAGTCATCTATGAAGGACCTGAGAGAGCAAAAGTCATCTTCCATGTCAAACACCCTGGTCAGGATGAAGGGATGTGTCTGAATCAGCCTCTCTCTTCTTAATGTAGAGGAGAAGGACCAAACCAGGCCTGTGTGGATAGCTATTCCGGGTTCCTAAGGTTGACATACCATTCTAACTTGTGAACATTTCAGAGGAAGTAGGGGAACCCTCCATCTAATGGGACCCTTGGAAGCAACTATTAGGACAAAATGGTTTACAAGACAGTGAATTCATTCAGTTCCTGAAGGAAGTGACCTCACCTCACTTCCTTCGTGATGGATCTCTCTGAACTTGGGATCCTGGAAGCCAGGTACACAGAGCCAGTCCCAGTCCCAGTCCCAGTGGGCTCACTTGCTTGGATTTACCAAAGACAGAGTCAGTCTTTCTTTGTTCCTACTGATATTATGATGCCAAAAGCAAGGAGAGCTCTGAAGAGGGGCCTTTCCTGAGAAAGCAGGTAGTGGCTCAAAATTCCCTTCTGACAACTTAAAAGAGTTGGCCAAGTAGACCAGATCTGAGACAGGACAGGACATTTCGGGGGAACATTGTGTGGCCCACCAGTCAGAGGACACTCCGTAGAGTCACAGACCTACTTGGGGGAAGGAGGTGACTTTGTGGGTGTGGTTGTGGGTTTATGATTTTGTCTCATCTTCTGAGAATAGGTAGGAAAGGCGGTTAGTTTTTTTTTTTTTTTTTGGAGTGTACTGTTTCTAGTAAGTCGTTTGACAAGGCGAGTGTTTCTATGTCTGCGTATTCCACTGTGTCCGTGGTTGTATACATTAGAAACGAGAATGCATCAATGTATTTGTCCTGTCTAGTAGAAAGCTTCCCAGCATTCAACCTGCCCAATTTATGAATGGGTTGCGGCTTTCCTTAAGGATGGGCAACACCTACTATCTTCCTAATTACCAATTTTCTTCCTGAATTCTTTCCAATCTCCAGAATTGGCTCAGTTTTTTTGTCCAAGATATGTACCACCTCCAAGCTCTGTGACATGGCCATGTACTGGATATCTGCAGGGAATGGCGAGCATCTCAGAAAACGCAGATATCAGTGTGACCAGTAAAGTATCAGTGGAGAAACCCTGCTTTGGGCCTTTTGCTTACATAATGTTCTGTTGCCCTTAATTTCAAGAAGTTCTTTGCCTCAGGCCACCCCTTTGTGAAGCCTGAGGAAAACAGTTTTCAAATGGAAATGAATGGGCATCACCTGTGGCCCTTTGCTTTATTGCTTTGGAAAGGGATGTGTGTGATTTAGCCTCTTGGCCCTGTGTGAGGCTGTGGCTTAGATTCTCAGCACCTGATGGATCTAAAGAAAGATCCCATGTGTGCATCCAAAACCAAAATGGCCAAAAGAGCAGTCCTTGTGGATGACGTCTCGCCTTCCTCTGTGAGGTTCCTGACTTCCATCAATAGGGATCCTTTGGGTCAGAGGAGTTCTCCAAAGCCCTGCAGAGGTGCTTGGGTTTTCTCATGACTCCAATTCACATAAAGAATCTTAACCTCTGAGTCAGTTGGCCTCAAAGTAGAGAAGCGGTGTAGTCTTCACAGCATGCCTATTTCATCACGCCTGGTTCACAGAAAGTATGTCCAGGCCACCCTGACTTTAGCAAATGAGTGGCAAGGGAGCTTATTTTGGACACTGTCTTGGACTGCGCTCCTCATGAAAACCTCCAGCCAGAGGTTATGATGAGTGTCTATATGGAAGAAAATGAGGGCCATGTCGAAGTGTTTTGGTTTTAATTGTGGTCATTTGTGTGTCAGTTGGAAGAGATAACTGTGTTCACCTGGGCTTGAACTCTTGTGTGATTCCACTTAGAGACTGCTTTCTGGAACTGACCTCAGTGAAGTATTGCCATGAATTGTTTTGAGATTTTAGGAGGCCACACATGAGATTCGCTCTTGGTATCTGTGATCTAGGCCCAGGGTGGCTTTGCACAGAAAACTGGGAATCTTTGCAAGGATATCACATGATTTTATTCTGAAAGACTTGGCAGCCATCGTTGAGAGTCAAAACACACATGGACCTAACATTGTAGACCTCAATGGGCCTTGCTTATGTTACCATTTGGCCTCTGTTTCTGTAGCCTTGCCTATGAGAGTTCTCTAGAGCTTTCATTGAAATGAGCTTCCTCACCATTTAATGGTTCCTGAATTAATTGAAACCCAGAGTGTCTCAAATTCATTTTTGAAAAATGGCTAGATAAATACCATGCAAGTTTTGAAATTCCCATGACCAGGTGGCACTGGAGAACCTTTGGATATCTGGTTCCTGATCATGAGTGTACCAGACAATGCCTTGATTGACTGGGTTTCATGAAAATGGAGTAGAACAGAGATGCCTGTAAGTTGGAGCCTGCTGAGTAGTGGGCCTAGAGCTGTGGTATGAAGGTGTGTGATAAACATCTGTGGTGGGGCCATGTGAATATGTCTTTGACTTCCAAATGGCTTGTGACTGACATGCTGCTGCCAGCAGACCCTTATATGTAAAGGCATCTTATTATATAGAGGGGTTTCAGGGCAATGTTCAGAATCAGGTTGCTCTTGTCAAGGGGGCAAGCTACGTGGGATAGAAGCCTGGTTGGTGCATTCTCCTGTAAACCCTGACCCACCACACCTGACAGAACTCCCTCCAGCACTGTGTCCCTGATGAACTCCTTGTATTTTTTGAAGCAACACCAAACTACGAGTGCAGCAGCCAGAAACACCACGAAAAGTGGAGGATGACCAAATGACTTCACAGTCCACGCGGGCAGACACTTAGACCCAGGTGGCCAAAGTTTGCCGACAAAGATAGAATTCATCACTGCTGCCTAATGTTCATTGGAAAACAAGAAACCATGTCCTCCAGGTCACATAGATGCCATTCCAGATTGATGGTCTCACTACAAAGGAAGCTAAATCTCCTGACAACAACATATAGTTTAAGTGCCCAAACTCAGAGGCAGTTTGTCAAGAAGTCTTTAGGCCAAAAGAACTTCATGTTTGTGGAGTGTTTACCCTATCCCTTACTTTTGGATACTCCTGTCCCAACTCCAAGGTTGTGAACTCCTGAGCATTTTCCATTCCGGATATGTATTCACAAATTTTCTAACTCTTCTCCTCTAATTGTGTCTTACTTCTGGTGAAGGAAATGTCAAGGCATTGTTCTGGATCAGAGTGGGGAGATTTTTGTGTAGCACATATTTGAATACACATGAGATTAATTTTCCTATTTTCCATTCGAAATTCTGAATCCCTGACACTTACCCATACCCTACTAGACTCTCACTACTAATCCTAATATGATGGAGAAAAATAACCCAAACAAAATAGAAATACAACCAGTTCAGAGGAGGCCTGTTGTATAGTTGGACTTGCCTTTTGCATGATAAAGGGTAGGTGTTACAAATCTAGTCAATTTTTAAATGAAAAAGTTCTCCATGTGTTTTTAAAGTTAACAAATATGTGAATTCTTGTTTCCCTTTCTCTGAAGCCTATTCAGAACATGTATTTTTAATGCACATATTGAATCCTACCTGGTATCACACTTATATTTTTGTGAGGTGGATGACATGGCAGATACAAATTGTGAGAAGAGATCACTCCTCCTAAACACTGTTGGAACTGAAAATTCAACCTATGGGTGAGCTTCCTAGTTGAACAACATTTTACTTAAATCCATGTTTAGTAAAATAAATATTTTTGCTTCAATGGATGATATATATTTCATGATGAATTTCTATTGGCATATATATTGCCAGTTTTTAATGTCTCTGTGTGTGTTTTCTGTATATATATATATATATATATATATATATATATATATATATATATATATTCTCCAGGTTCTTCAAAACATGAAATATATGTGTCTTTTATACACTCCATAAATTTATTCATGTTCATGTACTTGGATTTATAATCAACTTTTCAGAAGATTATTCCAGAAATATTCATCCACCTGAAATTCATATTTGTTACCTAGTACTGAAAGCTAACTTCAGTGAACGGTGCACACAAATCCTAATATTTTTATAGTAACTGACCCAGTTTAATATCAAAGCAAGTTGATTCCTATGGGACATGTTATGTATTTTGACGTTTATTTCTATTCAACAGTGGTAAATTACTATTTCTTCTTTTTTTGCAGATCATAGGATATATATTTAATCCAAAAGTTATCAAATTTACAGGTATTTGTTTCACTTTCAATCACTTCCTGCTTCAGAACACACGTATTCCTGCAGGTTACTTGACTGGTCTTATCATGAAACTTCTTTCCAAACACATTATTTTTGATTTTCATAATGATTTTTGAAGCAAAATATACACAATTTTCATGATTATCCATAACCCTAATATTTCCATTAGATGTATAAATGGTTGTAATGAATGTATGTGTATCAATATAAGATTTCATGTATATTTTCAGATATCAATTCATTCCATTATTTAAAGTTGGAACCAGTTATATTTTTAATTCTCAGTATGGTCTCTTCATGCATTATCTCAATATTCATAAACACATGGTACACCCATTTGTACCCCCAATACTAATTTATGCATCTTCAAAATATTGCTCCCAGAAACAGTGGAAGAAATACTCCACCTGATCTACATATACATTTTATCACTGTAATAATCTGGACACAAAATGCAAAGTTCACCTTTATGATTGTACCAAAGCCTAAATGGAAATTGACCATGGATTACTAAAACATCTATGTCTAAATTGCCTAATGCTCTCAAATGTCAATCTATTTGTGACTCCATATTTATTTTTCCCTAAGATTATACAGTCAAGTTCAACCCTGTTGAAAATGTCTAATATTATCACTCACTTTGTACTATACCTGATTTCCTAATGTCTCTATTGATATCTGCTTTGCTACATATTTTCCCCAGTTCATCATTGTGAGTGACCCTACACATGTGCTGATATTGACATTCACTCTCTAACCGAAACCCTATTGTTAAAGAACTTTTGGTCCAAAGTCTATACTCGCCCTCATTTCAACACCTACCGACTATCTTCCTGATCCTACAGACTATCCTGTTTGATTGGATGTTCTCTTCTACATTCAATCATCCAAGGTACAAGGTCCTATTTCATTGTATATCGATTTATCTGAGACATCTGTGCATAACATAATTCAATGCTAAGTATCCCAATCAAAGGCCCAATGCCCTTCTGGGCTTCAAATCTTACCTAGATTTCTGTTTTCATACTTATATTTCACCTATATATTCTTAAAAATGTCACAGGTTCCCAATACCATTATTAATTGAGCGGAATGATTCCTAACCCAAATCAAACATGTTATTAACCTTAACCATACACTGATCCCTCAATCTAACTTTTCAGAAGAGCAGGGACAGAGTTGGTCTCAAAATACAGGCATGTAGGGGATTCTCCACCTGCTGAGAACCTAAAAGGCCCATGCAGAAATGATCCATGGAGAAGATGTAGGCAGCTATGAAGGACCTGAGAGAGCAAAAGACATCTTCCATGGTGAATAACCTGGTCAGGATAAAGGGTTGTGTCTGAATCAGCCTCTCTTTTTTTCATATAGATAAGATGGACCAAAACAGGCCTATGTGGAGAGCTGTCCCTAGGTGCCTATGGTTGATATACCATTCTAACCTGTGAAAGTATCACAGGAAGTAGGGGCAGCCTCCATATCATGGGACCTTTGGAAGCAACTGTGAAGGCAAAGAGGTTGCCAAGATAGTGACCTCATTCAGTTCCTGAAGGAAGTGACCTCATCACACTTCTTTGGTGATGGAACTGTCTGAACTTGGTATCCAGGAAGCCAGGCACTCAGAGCCAGTCACAGTCCCAGTCCCAGGGGTCTCAATTTTTTTGATTTACCAAGGAGAGAGTCAGAGTTTCTTGGTAACTACTGATGTGTGGATGGCCAAATGCCAGGAAAGCTCTGAAGAGGGGCCTTTTCTGAGAAAGCAGGTAGTGGCTCACCACTGGCTCCTGACAACTTCACAGAGTTGGACAAGGAGACCAGATCTGAGAAAGGACAGGCCATTTCAGTGGAACATAGTATGACCCACCAGTCATAGGACACTCTGGATAGTCACAGTCATACTTGGGGGAAGGAGGTGCCTTTGGATGTGTGTGTGTGTTTGTGGTTTTGTCTCATGTTCTGAGAATAGGTAGTAGCGGCGGTTTGTTTGGTTTTGAGTGAACTGTTTCTAGTAAGTCATTTGACAAGGCGAGTGTTTCTATGTCTCTGAATCCCACTGTGTCCGTGGTTGTAGACAGTTGAAAAGAGAATGGATCAATGGATTTGTGTTGTCTAGTAGAACGCATCCCAGCATGTATCCTGCCAAATTTATTAATGGTCTGAGGCTTTCCTTATCGATGGGCAACACCTGCTATCTTTCTAAGTTCCTGTTTTCTTCCTGAATTCTGGCCAATATCCAGAATAGGCTCATGGTTTTCTCTCCAAGATATGTACCACCTCCAAGCTCTGTGACATGGCCATGTACTGGATAGCTGAAGGGAATGGAGAGCATCTCAGAATACTCAGATATCAGAGTGACCATTTAAGTGTCATTGGAGAAACCCTGCTTTGGGCCTTTTGCTTACCTATTGTTCTGTTGACCTAAATGTCAGCAAGGTCTTTGCCTCAGGCCATCTCTTTTTGAAACCTGAAGAAAACAGTTTTCAAATGGAAATGAATGGACGTCCCCTGTGGCTCTTTTCTTAATTTCTTTGGAAGGAGATGTGTCTGATTCAGCCTTTTGGCCCTTTGTGAGTCTGTGGCTTAGATTATCAGCACCTGATGGATCTAAAGAATGATCCCATGTATGCATTCAAACCAAACTGGCCAAAAGAGCAGTCATTATGGATAAAGTCTCTCACCTTCCTTTGTAAGGTTCCTGACCTCCATCAAGTGAGAATAGGGATCCTTTGGGTCAATTGAGTTCTTAAAAGCCCTGCAGAGGCTAGCCCATAGGTGCTTGGGTTTTCTGATTACTCCAATTCACATAAAGAATCTAAACCCCACAGTCAGTAGGCCTCAAATTGGTGAACCGAAGTAGTATTAATGGCAGGCCTATTTGACCACTCCTGGTTCACCGGAAGGTTGTCCAGGCCACCCTGACTTTAGGCAAACCAGAGGCAAGGGAGCTTATTTTGGACACTGTCTTGGGCTGCGCCCCTCATGGAAACCTTTAGCCAGAGGATATGATGAGTGTCTATATGGAAGAATATGAGGGCCATGTGGGAGTGTTTTGGTTTTAATTGTGGTCATTTGTGTGGCAGTTGGAAGAGATGACTTGTAAGATTCCAGCAGACGTCGGAGGAAGAGACTACCAAGAGACTGGCTCATGCAACAGCAATGGGGATTTATTGAGGATCCAATTCAGTTCGCTGGGGCTCTATGCTCACTCAACAAGCAACAGTGGCCCAGATCCCCGAGAAGAGGTTAAGCAGTGCTTCAGTACACTTTTTGGGTAGGCAGAGGCTTTATATATATCAGAGGAAATCATCTTGATCAGCCGGAAAATCGAACAACAACTCTCCAACTTGATTAGCACATTCATTGGTGGAATCAGGTCGGGCGGGGGTGATAGGTCGATCCTAAGGAGGGGGGTACATTCAAACTGATTGGTTTGGGCCCTGATATGCTTAGGTGCCAAGCTGCACAGGGTCCTACATTATTAAACAACTGGATGGTCAGGGGGAATATTTAATGGGCAGTGAAATGAATTGTCCTAACAGCTACAGGAATTTCAGGTTTTAGGTTTAGCATGGGAACTTAACAATACCTGGTCCTTTACATTTTAACTCAGGCTTTGCAGCTTAGAAACTTTACAACACCCGCTATTTTACACTTTAACTTCAATTTCTTTTACCCTAACAGACTGGGTCCACCTGGGTGTGAACTCTGGTGTGATTCCCTTTAGACACTGAGTTCTGGAACTGAACTCAGAGAAGAGGTGTCATGAATTGTTTTGGGATTATAAGAGGCCACACATGAGAGTTGCCCTTGGAAACTGAGATCTAGGCCCAGGGTGCCTTTCCACAGAGCATTGGAAATTTCAGCCAGGATATCACATGATTTTATTCTGAATGACTTGGCAGCCATAGTTGAGAGTCAAAACACACATGAAACTCACACTGTAGACCTCAATGGGCCTGGTTTCATGTGACCTTTTGGCCACTCTTTGAGAAGCCTTGTCTGTGAGAGTTCTATAGAGATTTCATTGAAATCAGCTTTCTCAAAATTTAAAGGTTCCTGAATGAATTGAAACCCACAGTGCCTCCAACTTCATCCTTGAAAAATGGCTAGATAAATACCATGAAATTTTTGAAATTCCCAGGACCAGGTACCACTGGAGAAAGTTTGGATGTCCGGTTTCTGATCATGAGTATAACAGACTGGGTTTCATGCAAATGGTGTAGAACAGAGATGCCAGTAAGTTGGAGCCTTCTGAGTAGTGGGCCTAGAGCAGTGGAGGGCAGGTGTGTGATAAAACATCTGTGGTGGGGCCATGGGGATCTTCCATTGTCTTCCAAATGGCTTGTGACTGACATGGTGCAGCCAGCAGACCCTTATATGTAAAGGCATCTTGTTATTTGGAGAGGTTTCAGGGCAATGTTCAGAATCAGGATGCTATGGTCAAGGGAAAAGCTATGTGGGATAGAAGCATGGTTGGTGCATTCTCTTGCAGACCCTTACCCACCACAGGTGACAGAACTCTCTCCAGCACTGTACCAGGTGAACTACTTGTATTTCGTGAAGCAAATAACAAACTCCCAGTGCAGCAGTAAGAAATACCACGAAAAGTGGAGGATGACCAAATGGCTTCACAGTCCACAAAGAGAGAAACTTAGCCCCCAGTGGACACTGTTAACCTACATAGAGAGAAATCAGCACTGCTGCCTCATGTTCAGTGGAAAATAAGAAAATATGTCCTCCAGGTCACATACATGCACACCCAGCTTTGATGGTCTCACTACAAAGGAAGCTCCTGACAAATACTTATATTTCAAGTGCGCAACCTCAGAGGCAGTTTCTCAAGAAGTCTTTAGGCCAGCAGAGCTCCATGTTTGTTGAGTGTTTACCCTGTCCCTTACTTTTGGAAACTCCTCTACCACCTCCAAGGTTGTGAACTCCTGAGCGTATTCCATTCCAGATATGTATTCACAGAATTTTTAACTCTTCTCCTCTAATTGTGTCTTACTTCAGGCGAGGGTAATGTCAAGGCATTTTTCTGTATGAGAGTGCAAAAATTTGTGTGCAGCATTTATTTGAAATACTGAATCCCTGACATTAACCCATATCCTAATAGACTCTGACTACTAATCCTAATATGATGGAGAAAAATAACTCAAACAAAATAGAAATACAAGCATTTCATAGGAGGCATGGTGTATAGTTGGACTTGCCTTTTGCATTATATAGGGTAGGAGTAATAAATCTAGTCAATTTTTAATTGAAATAGTTTTCCATGTGTTTTTAAAGTTAACAAATATGTAAATTACTGTCTCCCATTCTCTCTAGCTTATTCAGAACATGTGTTTTTATATGCACATATAGAATCCTACCTGGTTATCACACATACAGTCTCATGAGGAGGCTGATTGGCAGATACAAATTGTGAGAAATGACCACTCCTCGTAAACGCTGTTGGAACTGAAAATACAACCCATGGGTGAGCTTCCTATTTGAACAACCTTATACAAAAATCCATGTTCAGTGAAATTAATATTTTTGGATCTGATGATGATATATATTTCATGATAAATTTCGATTGGCATATATATTGCAATTTTTAATGTCTCTCTCTGTGTGTGTGTGTATATATATATATATGTATATATATATGCATATATATATATATATATATATATATATATATATATATATGCACTCTGTCTAGATTTTTCAAAATATGAAACATGTGTCTTATTGTAGACTCCCTAAATTCATTTATATTCATGTATGTGGATTTATAATCAACTTTTCACAAGATTATTCTCAGAAATACTCATCCACCTAAAATACATACTTGTTTCCTAGTACTGAAAACTAACTTCATTGAATGGTGCGTACATATCCTAACATTTCTACAGTAACTGACCCTGTTTAACATCAATTCAAGTAGATTACTATGGGACATGATGTGTATTTTGAAGTTCATTTTTATTCAACACTGGTACATTGCTATTTCTTCAGTTTATGCACATCATAGGATACATATTTCATCCACAAGTTAGCAAATTGATAGGCATTTGTTCACTTTCAGTCACTTCCTGCTTCAGAACACATGTATTTCTCCATGTTTCTTGACTGATATTTTCATGAGACTTCTTTCCAAACACATTATTTTCGATTTCCCTAATCACTTTTGAAGCAAAACCCACACACCTTTCATGATAACCCATAACCCTAATATTACCATTAGATGTATAACTCGTTGGAATGAATGACTGTATATCAATATTAGATTTCTTATACATTTTCAGATATCAATTCAATCCATTATTTAAAGTGGAACCAGTTATATTATTTATTCACATGATGGTCAATTGATGCATTATCAATATATTCTATGACACAGGGTATACCCTTTGTACCCCCAATACTAATTTATATTTCTTCAAAATAGTGCTCCCAGAAATGGTGGAAGAAATACCCATGTCACCTGATCTACATATACATTTTATCACAGTAATATTCTGGACACATAAAACAAAGGTCACTCCTATGATTGTACCAAAGCCTAAATGGAAAATGAGCATGGATTACTAAATGCACCCATGTCCAGGTTGCCTAATGCTCTCAAATGTCAATCCTATTGGTGACTACATATTTGTTTCTTTCTAACATTATATATCCAAACTCAACCCTGTTGAAAATGTCTAGTCCTATGACTCAGTTTATACTTTGCCTGATTTCCTAATGTCTCTATTAATATCTGCTTTCCTCCATATTTTCCCCAGTTCATCATCGTGACTGACTCTTCACATGTGCTAACATTTACATTCACTCTCAACTGAAACCATATTGCTAAAGAACTTTTGGTCCAGATCCTATACTCACTCTTCTTCCTAAAACTACTATCTCCTGTTCCTACTGAGTATTCCTTTTTGACTTGATGTTCTCTTCTACATTCAATCATTCAAGGTACATGGTCCTATGCCATTGTATATCGATTTATCTTAGACATCTGTTCAGAACGTAATTCAACGCTAAGTATCCCAATCAAGTTCCCATGCCCTTCTCGGCTTCAAATCTTAACTAGATTTCTGTTTTCATACTTATATTTCACCTATATATTCTTGTAAATATCGCAGGTTCCCAATACTGTTATTCAACCCTCAGAATGATTCCTCAGCCAAATCGAACCTGTTATTCACCCTAATCATACACTCTTCCCTCAATCTAACTTTACAGAAGAGCAGGGAAGGAGTTGGTATTTCAATACAGGAATGTAGGCGATCTTCCACCTGTTGAGAACCTCAAATGTCCTACATAAATGACACCTGGATAAGTTGTAGGCAGCTATGAAAGACCTGAGAGAGCAAAAGTCATCTTCCATGGAAAACAACCTGGTCAGGATGTAGGGATATGTATGAATCAGCCTCTCTCTTATTAATGTAGAGAAGATGGACCAAACCAGGCCTGTGTGGAGAGCTGTTCCTGTGTGCCTATGGTTGATATACCATTCTAACTTGTGAAAGTGTCACAGGAAGCAGGGGCAGCCTCCATCTCATGGGACCCTTGGAGTCAACTCTTAGGACAAAGTGGTTGCCAAGGCAGTGAACTCATTCAATTCCTGAAGGAAGTGACTTACGTCACTTCCGTGGTGATCAAACTCTCTGAACTTAGATCCAGTAAGCCAGGCACCCAGAGCCAGTCCAAGTCCCAGTCTTAGTGGTCTCACTTGTTTTGATTTTCCAAGGATAGAGTCAATCTTTCTTGATACCTACCGATGTGGGAATGGCCAAATAACAGGAAAGCTCTCAAGAGGGGCCTTTTCTGAGCAAGCAGGTAGAGGCTCACCCCTGGCTTCTGACAAGTTCACAGAGTTGACCAAGGAGACCTAATCTCATACAGGACAGGCCATCTCAGGGGAACATAGTGTGGCCCACCAGTCAGAGGACACTCCGGATAGTCATAGACCCATTTGAGGGAAGGAGGTGCCTTTGTTATGTGGGTGTGGTTTTTTGGTTTGTCTCATATTCTGAGAATATGTAGGAAAGGTGGTTTGTTTGGTTTGTAGTGAACTGTTTTTAATAAGTCATTTGACAAGGCGACTGTTTCTATGTCTGTGTATCGCACTGTGTCCGTGGTTGTAGACATTAGAAAAGAGAATGATTCAATGGATGTGTCCTGTCTGGTAGAAAGCTTCCCAGCATTCATCCTGCCCGATTTATGTATGGACTTTGGCTTGCCTTATCGATGGGCAACACCTGCTAATTTCCTAAGTTGCTGTTTTCTTCCTGAATTCTGGCCACTCTCCAGAAGAGGCTCATGGTTTTGTGTCCAAGATATGAATCACTTCCAAGCTCTGTGACATGGCTATGTTCTGGATAGCTGAAGTGAATGGCGAGAAGCTCAGAAAACTCAGATCACTGTGACCAGAAAAGTCTCAGTGGATAAACCCTGCTTTGGGACTTTTGCTTACATATTGTTCTGTTACCCTGAATGTCAGGTAGTTCTTTGCCTCAGGCCACCCCTTTGTGAAACCTGAAGAAAACAGTTTTCAAATGGAAATGAATTGAAATCACCTGTGGCTCTTTGCTTAATTGCTTTGGAAAGGGATGTGTCTGAATCAGCCTCTTAGCTCTGTGTGAGGCTGTTGATTAAATTCTCAGCCCCTTATGGATCTAAAGAAAGATCCCATGTGTGCATCCAAAACCAAAATGGCCGAAAGTACAGTCATTGCAGATGAAGTCTTTTGCCTTCCTCTGTAAGGTTCCTGACCTCTATAAAGTGAGAATAGGAAAGATACACCAAGCCAATTGATGTCTCCTTTTGGAAAAATTGTAGCACCAATGAGAGCATCAGCAAAATTACCCCAACACTACCACAAGTCGCTGCACCAACACATAGTTCACAATGCATACATGTTAGTTCACAATGCATACAAGTGATATATATTCCAGGCAAGTTCTGCAAGCAGTTCAGTGATGGCTATTGCAGAAGCTGTAGATTGGTTTTATCTTTGTCTTCACCAGCACTGGGTTGAAGATTGGAATTCTGGCAATAATGGCTAAAGAAAAAATTACTTACCATTCCAGAAGTCACTAAAAAACCCAATTATCTTAACAATTTACATTATCTTGAAGAGAATTATTAAATATAATGAAAAGAAAAGGTGAAAGTCAACAAACAGTTCTGCTAAACTCCTTTTTTTGTTCACATATTAAAACAATCCTCAACAGTTGTTTACCCAATTTAAATTAAACTATTTAAATCACATGAATAAAAAAAAAATTTGGATCCATTTTTTCATGAGCACACATCATATATGATATATGGATATATGTACATTCAAACATAAAACACAAAACACAAGTGTGCACAAATAATATAATATATACAACACATAACATAATAGTAAAGGCCTTATAACTTTTTACAGGTGAAATCACCATTGGAATGTCTAAAAACTCTATAGTCAAAAAATAGAACTGATCAGCAAAACATTAACCTAGGTCTGTATGAGCTCAAAAAAAAAAATAAAAAATAGAACTTCATGATGTGGGAAAGGGCAATAATAAAATAGATATTGAAAAAAGCATCCTGGTTCTGTCGCAGATGTAAGGATAGCCAAACTGGAGTTTTGGATATCAGCTGTTATGAATTTGAGCCAAATCATCTTCTTTTTGGTCTATAGAAATCACTTTAGTTAATTTCTCTGGAATCCATATTGCCTGCTGTTCTTCCTGTGGAAACACACAAACAGACCCCTGACTAAAGACAATCACTGGGTCAGGACTTTAGTTAATCTCTCCAAAATCCAAATCAGCTGCTGTTCTTCCTGTGGAAACACACAAACAGACGCCCGACTCCAGACAATTACTGGGTCAACACTTTTCCATTGTCCTATTAGAATATCCTTCCAAAGTACCTTGGGCTTATGCACATTTTTTGGAAACATATGCCTTTCCACAGCACTAAGTCCTGATGAATCCAAGTTTAAAAAGTTTAGAGTAAAAAGCGTTAATTTAAGTTTATCTTTGGGGAATATATACCCCTTCTCAATTCCGTCTTTGTGCTTTAATAAGTACATTTTTATTGTTTGATGTGCTCTTTCAACTATGCCTTGTCCCTGTGGATTGAATGGGATTCCTGTTATATGAGTAATGCCAAATGATGAGCAAAATTGTTTAAAAGAGTTAGAAGTGTAACCGGGGGCATTATCTGTTTTTAACTGTTTTGGAATGCCCACAGTGGCAAAATTTTGTAAGCAATGAGCTATAACATCTTTAGTTTTTTTCTCCAGCATGAAGGGAGCCCATTAAAAATCCAGAACAAATATCAACTGTAACATGCAAATATTTTAATTTTCCAAATTCTGGCAAGTGTGTGACGTCCATCTGCCAAATATGGTTAGGTATCAATCCTCTAGAATTGACTCCAAGATTAACTTGTGGTAAAAAGGTCACACAATTTTGACATTGTTATATAATTTGTCTAGATGTTCCTTAGTTTTTTTGAAATGCTTTTGTAAAGTATAAGCATTGACATGGAACTTTTTAAGAAAATTTATTGCTTCTTCTATTGTAAAGAAAATATGTATGTATGTCAATTATATTTTTATCTGCTAAATCATTGCCCAAACTAAGGGCTTTAGGCAATCCTGTATGTGCCCTGATATGTCCTATAAAGAATGGATCTTTTCTGTCCCAGATTAGACTTTGTATAGTGGAAAGCAAAGAGAAAACAGTAGAGAAAGGGGAAATCCTACCAGCATCTTCAAGGGATACTATAGCATTAACTATATACTGACTATCGGAAAATAAATTAAATACAGAATCTTTAAAAATCACAAAAGCTTGTAATACTGTACTAAGCTCTACCTTGTGAGCTGATTGTTTTGGTACTAAAAATATAAAAGTTGGATCAGGTGTAACTATTGCTGTTGTACCATTATTTAACCCATCGGTGAATATATTTGGAGCATTCATGATAGGTGTTTTCTTGTCATTTTTGGAAAAATTACAGGATGCGATGACCAAAAAGACAATAAAAGATAAGATGGTAAGTGGTTATCAAATGAAACATTAGATTTACACACGATTATTGCCCAAGTATTTAACTAATTAGCTAATTCATCAATTTGATTCATAGTATATGGAGTAATAATTTTATTGGGTGAAATTCCACACACACTCTTTTTGCTGCTTTTATTCCTATGAGTATTAATTCTCCCTCAGCCTCAGGATAGCAAGTAATAATAGTGTTAGAAGAATAAGATAAATGTATCCATAATAATGGACCTTCTTCCCAAAATACTCCTGTAGAAATATTTTTTTTGTTGTTAGTACAGTAAATAATAAATGCAAAATTATATCAACTCTATCCAAAAGCATATTTCCCATATATGTTTCAATGATTTTTATTGCTTTTCTTGCTTCAGGCGTTAACATTCTGAGTGAATTTGGATCTCATGGTCCTTTTAGGATATCAAATAAAGGTCCCAACTCTCCTGTTGGTATACCTAGATGAGGCCTTATCCAATTTAAGTCTCCTAATAACTCTTGAAAGTCATTAATTGATTTGAGTTGATCTACTCGTATTTGAATTTTTGGTTGACTGACCATGGTTGAGGATAATAGAGCTACTAAATAATTAATTGGAAAATTTAATTGTATTTTACCTATTGCTATCTCTAGGTTATAATTTTTTAATACGTTTGTAAGTGTGGCATACCATTCTAGCAATGGGTTTTTAACTTTGTGTGCTAATAATACATCATCCATATAGTGAAAAATTTGTATTTCAGGAATTTGATTTCTAAGTGGCTGGATTACTTTGTTAACATAAATTTGACGCATAGTTGGGCTGTTAGCCATCCCTTGAGGGAGTATTTTCCACTCATATCTCTTGTCAGGACCTTCATGATTCAGTGCAGGTATAGTAAATGCAAAACTTGGAATATCCTCAGGATGAATTGGAATTGAAAATAAAACGATCTTTAATATCTACAACGAAAACATACCAAGTTTTTGGCAAAGCACACAATTGAGGAATCTCTGATTGAGCAGGTCCCATAATAACCATCCCATTATTAATGGCTCTTAAATCTTGCAATAATCTCCATTTACCAGATTTCTTTTTAAGGACAAAAATGAGAGTATTATGGGGAGACACAGAAGGTTGTATATGTCCTTCCACTAATTGTTGTTTGACCAGGTCATGGGCTACTTGTATCTTTTCTTTAGTCAGGGGCCACTGAGGAACCCATACTGGTCTTTCTGATTTCCAAGTAATATTTATTGTCTCAGTGGCCCTTTCTGAAAATCCAACCCATATCTATCTGTTCCTTGATCTTTTTGTATTGGTGTTGCTATACCTTGTTCTTGCTTTTCTAATCTTTTTCCTTTCCTAAAATCTTGTCTAGCCATAATAGTGGGTGAATTTTGATTGATGTTATTTGTTAATGTCAAACCTAATTGATCTAGGACATCTCATCCCCATAAATTTACGGGAAGATGTTCCAATACATATGGCTGTATAGTTCCTTCACATCCTTCAGGATCCTTCCAATCTAATACCGTTGCACTTTTATGGGGATTAGTCGCCACTCCTAGGCCTCGAAGCGTTTGAGTGGCTTGTTGTAATGGCCAATGTTTTGGCCATTCTTGATGACAGATGATGCTAAGGTCTGCACCTGTATCCAGTAGCCCATTGAATTCATGTCCTTAAATATTTAGTTTTAGCATGGGGCGAGAATATAAATTTAAAGAAAGCATAGCCCAATCTACACCTGTGGAGCCTAATCCCTTGGAACCCCTTTCTACAGCATAACTGTAAAATTTATCATGTGGGCTGGGTATTATTAGTAATTGTGCTATTCTATCTCCTGGAGAAATTACTGATATACCCTTTGGAGAACTGGCTATAATTTTTATTTCACCTTCATAATCGCGATCAATTACCCCAGGACTCATCATAAGTCCTTTTAGAGTAGAAGAGCTGCATCCCAATAATAAGCCTACTGTTCTTTTGGGTAGAGGTCGTTTCACCCCTGTGGGAATGATTTGAACTCCCATCTCTGGAGTTAGTATTGATCTGGCGGAGGCACAGATGTCCAACCCTGCACTCCCCCTGGTTTGTCTGATGAGGGATCTGATGAACAATGTGTCGTGGGCACTACACTGATGGGGTTGCTGGTTTCCTCCAGTGCTCCATATATTTGCGGTTTCGGGCCCCAGAGCATTGGGCCCCCCTGTCCATTTTTTGGCAATGGAGCCGGATGCCTTTCTTCATGATATCGTGGATAAACACCTGGTGCTTGTTTGTTTTTTGATAATGAAGTACCCTCTATGGTGGTTTGAGAATGGTATTCATTAGCCCAATGTCTCCCTCTACGTCATCGTGGCCAAATACCCGGTATTCTAGTCCTTTGATACCTAGTTTTGTTAAACCCTCCTCCTATGGGGCAATTCCTTTTAAAAAGTCCTGTTTGTTCACAATTGTAGCATGTTCTTGGCCTGTCTTCTAAAGCCTGTTTTACTAAAGCTGCCACAATTTGCCCTTTTTCATTAATGTCTCTGGCATCTAAAGCCTGTTTTATTGCAGCTGCCACGACTTGCTCTTGTTCATTAATGTCTCTACCAAATTTAATAAATGTGTTTAAATCTTCATGTTTCCATGGTCTAATGATACCTCTGCAGCAATGATTCGCTTGGTCATAAGCCAGTTGTTTTAATAATGGCATTGCTTGTTCTGTATTTCCAAAAACTCTGTAGCTGTTTCAATAAGCCTATCTACAAATCCAGCGTAAGATTCATTAGCTCCTTGTATTACCTTAGATAATTGACCTTGTAAACCTCCATGTCCTTGTAAAGTCTTCCATGCCCTAACTGCCTCTACAGCAATTTGTGCGTATATGCCAGGATCATATGGAATTTGTTGTTGCTGATCCTCATAAGGTCTCTTTTCTAACAACAAATTTAGATTTCTCTGAGGATAACCAGCTGCTGCATTTCGCCTAGACATCTCTTTGCAAAATTCCTCATTGGCAACCTTCCATAATAGGTATTGACCTCCATTTAGCACAGCTTTACACATATTAGCCCAATCTGCTGGCGTCATGTTCAAGGTGTTAATGGATTCGACCAAGCTTACAATGAAGTGTGCTTGAGGACCATATGTTGTTACAGCCTCTTTTAGCTGCTTCACTATTTTGAAATTTAAAGCATGGTGAATTCGCTGCCCTCCTACCTCAAATACAGGGCATGTTAATACTTGAGATCCTGTCTCAGGATCCGAACTATCAACTGTTGGGGTTGGGGGCCTCCCAGCACATGGAGGTGGCCTTGTTAGCTGGACATTTACATCCTCTGGTGACAGAAAGGTGTTAGTAGCAGTCTCCTTTTTTAACTTTGCCCCTGATTGCTTTTTATGCTCTAAACTTGGTTCCTCTATCTTTGTCTGAACTGAAGGCTTTGGACTAAGCAAACCAGATATGAACGTCCACAATGGCAATGTGCCAACTGGCATAGTCCCTCGGCTGCTCTTTTCTAATCCTTTTAAATCTTCACCATGATGGTTCCATTGTGATATATTTAATGACTCCTCCTTCAAAAGCCATGGGCTACATTTTTGTATTGTATCAACAAATGCCCTGACTGTCCTTGATATTTCTGAGATGCCTCCTTTCTCTAACAATTTATTTAACACTCTTTCAGTTTGTTTTTTACTAATTTCTGATCCCGTATTTCTATTATAATACAACCCAACAAGATGACGCCAAACAAAACTGAGACAGAATGAATTAAAAAGGGAACAACAAAAAGTCATTATAGCCTTTCTATCCTCCTGACATGTGCATCCGTCCTTTATACCTATCTGTTCCTCAGACGTAAATATTTTTTTCTCAGATGTGAGTGGTTTTTCTTCCGTCCCACTCATCTCCAGGAACAGGCAACTTAAAACAAAAGTGAAGCAAAACAAAGGAGTCATCTTAAAATGGCTACCCATCCTTTCACCTTGCCCACAGGGGCAAGCAGTTTACCTTATCACTTACCCTCAGTCGTTCCCCATGTGAGCCACCAAATGCTGCAGTCTGGCTGGGCATGATTCAGGAGCCACTTGTCAAAAAAAAAAAAAAAAAAACTAACTTTATTTTTAGAACCACACACGGCAAACAAAACAACTCCTCAGGAAAAACCCTCAGAGCCCAACTGCCACTACTGGCTTCCTTGTAAAGTCTCTCTCACACACACAAGCCTCTCCACCTGCCACAATCCTACTGCTCTTGAGGCCGATTGGCTGGGTGGAGCCAAAAAAGTTCCCCAAGGAGCAGCTCCATGGTCTGAAAGGGCAGGGAAACAGCCCAATGAGCATCACCACAGAGGAGCCAATCAGCTAGATGATGCTGAGGTCGCTGTGAGCCAATAATCAGCCGGCAGCTGGAAATTTGCTGGCAGCTGGAAGTTTGCTGGGGCCCCTTCAGCTGTGGCTCTCAACAAATTCCTGTCTCATTTCTCTGTAGCCTATTCAGCACATGTATTTTTATATGCACATATAGTATCCTATCTGTTATCACATGTACATTTTTGTGAGGTGGCTGACCTGGCAGATACAAATTATGAGAAGAGATCACTCCTCCTAAACATTGTTGGAACTGAAAATTCAAAATATGGGTGAGCTTCCTAGTAGAACAACATTATACATAAATCCATTTTCAGTGAAATAAATATTTTTGCATCTGTGGATGACATATATATTTCATGATGAATTTTGATTGGAATACACACTCTACAAATTTTTCAAAATATGAAATATATGAGTCTTATTATACACTCCTTAAAATCATTCATATTCATGTATGTGGATTTATGATCAACTTTTCACAAGATAATTCTCAGAAATATTCATCAACCTGAAATACATATTTGTTACCTAGTACTGAAAGATAACTTCAGTGGATGGTGCATACAAATCCTAATATTTCTACAGTAATACCCAGTTTAATATCAATGCAAGTAGTTTCCTATGGGACATGATGTGTATTTTCCGGTTCATTTTTATTCAACAGTGGTACATTACTATTTTCTCAGTTTATGCACATCATAGGATATATATTTCATCCACAAGTTCACAAATTTATAGGCATTTGTTTCAATTTCAATCACTTCCTGCTTCAGAACACATATATTCCTCCAGATTTTTTGACTGGTCTTTTCATGAGACTTCTTTTCAAACACATTATTTTCGATTTCCATAATCACTTTTGAAGCAAAACTCACACATTCTTCTTGATAAACCATAACCCTAATATTACCGTTAGATTTATGACTGGTTATAATGAATGTATGTATATCAATTTAAGATTTCCTTTACATTTTCGGATATTAATTAAATCAATTATTTAAAGTTGGAACCAGTTACATTATTTGTTCACAGTATGGTCTATTCATGCATTATTTCTATATTCATAGACACATGGTACACCTCTTTGTTCCCCCAATACGAATTTATACGTCTTCAAAATATTGCTCCCAGTAATGGTGGAAGAAATACTCATGTCACCTAATCTACATATACATTTTATCAAAGTAACATTCTGGACACAGAAAACAAAGGTCACTCTTATGATTGTACCAAAGCTTAAAAGGAAAGTGAGCATGCATTACTAAAAACATCCATGTCCAGGTTGCCTAATGCTCTCAAATGTAAATCCTATTGTTGACTATATATTTGTTTCTTCCTAAGATTATATATTCAATCTCAAGCCTGTTGAAAATATCTCATCCTATCCCTCACTTTAAACTTTGCCTGATTTCTTAAAGTCTCTATTGACATCTGCTTTCCTACATATTTTCCCCAGTTCTCATTGTGACTGACTCTTCACATGTGCTGATATTTACATTCACTCTCTACTTGAAAACCTATTGCTAGAGAACTTTTTGTCCAAATCCTATACTCACTCTTGTTTCTAAACCTAGCAACTATCTTCCTAATCCTACAGACTTTCTTTTTTTAATTGGATGTTCTCTTCAACATTCAATCATCCAAGGTACAAGGTCCTATGCCATTGAATATTGATTTATCTGAGACATCTGGGCAGGACATAACTCAAAGCTAAGTAACCCACTCAAGGGCCCAATGCCCTTCTGGGCTTCAAATTGTACCTAGATTTCTGTTTTCATACTTGTATTTCACCTATATATTCTTGTAAATATCCCAGTCTCCCAATACCATTATTCATCCTTCAGAATGATTCCTAACCAAAATCGAATATGTTATTAACGCTAACCATAGACTTTTCCCTCAATCTAACTTTACACGTGAGCTGGGAGAGTGTGATCAGGAAAGTCTCAGTGGAGAAACCCTGCTTTGGGCCATTTGCTTACCTATTGTTCTGTTGCCCAGAATATCAGGAAGTTCTTTGCCTCAGGTCACCCCTTTGTGAAGCCTGAAGAAAGCTGTTTTCAAATGGAAATGAATGAGCATCACTTGTGGCTCTTTGGGTCAAATGAGTTCTTCAAGCCATGAAGAGGTGCTTGGGTTTTCTCATGACGCCAAATCACATAAAGAATCTATACCTATCAGTCAGTAGTAGTCAGTCAATATTGCTCCTAAAAATGGTGGAGAAATACTCATGTCAAATGATCTACATATATATATATTTAATCACAGAAATATTCTGGGCACAGAATTCAAAGTTCACATTTATGATTGTACCAAAGCCTAAATGGAAAGTGAACATGGATTACTAAAAATATCATGTCCAGGTTGCCTAATGCTCTCAAATGTAAATCCTATTGGTGACTACATATTTGTTTCTTCCTAAGATAATATATTCAACCTCAACCCTGTTGAAAATGTCTAATCCTATCACTCACTATATACTTTGCCTGATTACCTAATGTCTCTATTTATATCTGCTTTCCTACATATTTTCCCAATTTCATCATTGTGACTGACTCTTCACATGTGCTGACATTTAAATTCATTCTCTAACCAAAAACCTATTGCTAAAGAACTTTTGTTGCAAATTCTACATGCACTCTTCTTCCTAATCCTAACTACTATCTTTCTAATCCTACTGACTATCCCTTTTTGACTGGATGTTCTTTTCTACATTCAATCATCCAAGGTACAAGGTCATATGCCATTGTATATCGATTTATCTGAGACATCTGTTCAGAAGTTAATTCAATGCTAAGTATCCCAAGCAAGGGCCCAATGCCCTTCTGGGCTTCAAATCATACTTAGATTTCTGTTTTCATGCATACATTTCACCTCTATATTGTTATAAATATCGCAGGTTCCCAATACCATTATTCACCCAGCAAAATGATTCCTAACCCAAATCGAACCTGTTATTAACCCTAACCATACAGTATTCCCTCAATCTTACTTTACAGAAAAGCAGGGAAAGAGTTGGTCTTATAATACTGGAATGTAATGGATCTTCCACCTGGTGATAACCTCAAATGTCCATGGCGAAATGATCCCTGGAGAATATGTAGGCAGCTATGAAGGACCTGAGAGAGCAAAAGGCATCTTCCATGGCAAACGGCTTGGTCAGGATAAAGGGTTGTGTCTGAATCAGCTTCTATTCTTAAAGCAGAGAACATGAGCCAACCCAGGCCTGTGTGTAGATCTGTTCCTGGGAGATTATGGTTGATATACAATTCAAACTTGTTAAAGTGTCACAGGAATTAGATCCAGCCTCCATCTCATGGGAACCTTGGAAGCAACGTTTGGACAAAGTGGTTGCCAAGAGAGTGACCTCATTCAGTTCCTGAAGGAGGAACTAAAAACAGTTCCATCACACTTCAGTGGTGATGGAACTCTCTGAACTTGGGATCCAGGATGCCAGGCACCCATAGCCAGTCCCAGTCCCAGTCCCAGTGGTCTCACTTGTTTGGATTTACAAAGACAGAGTCAGTCTTTCTTGGTACCTACAGATGTGAGGAAGGCCAAATGTAAGAAAGCTCTGAAGCAGAGCTTTTCCTGAGAAAGCAAGTAGAGGCTCCGCTGGCTCCTGACAACTTCACGGAGTTGGCTAAGGAGACCAGATCTAAGACAGGACAGGCCATTTCGGGGGAACATTATTGGCCCACAAGTCAGAGGACACTCCGGATAGTCACAGACCTACCTGGGGGAAGGAGGTGCCTTTTTGTTTGTGGTTATGAGTTTGTGGTCTTGTGTCATGTTCTTAGAATAGGTAGAAAAGTAGGTTTGTTTAGTTTGGAGTGGACTGTTTCTAGTAAGTCGTTTGACAAGGCGAGTGTTTCTATGTCTGTGTATCACATTGTGTCCGGGGTTGTAGACCTTAAAAAAAATGCATCAATGGATGTGTCCTATCTAGTAGAAAGCT